>NC_079211.1:50398402-50563402 GCF_029633865.1 Lampris incognitus | reverse complement strand
CCGAAGACCGAGAGGACCAGGGAGTACTCCTTGGACCTTAAAGACAAGTAGATGTCTTCCACTCAGCTTTTCCCTTCATCCGGACATGTTGACGATTTCCCGCCTGTGTTTCCCTCGTGGTTTTCATCGCCTTGACTCGCTTCATTCGTCAGCCATCACCCGGTTCCCGCCATGGATGTATTATAGACTGGATACACCACGGGGAACGCCCCCCCCATTCATTCCTATGGAAGTCGCTCAATGGCGCATGAAGCCAGTGCTCAGTAGCGCATTTAATAGGGACCAAGCTCGGTACTGCACCTGGGGCCAAAAAGACTTTTTCACGTCCGCCAGCATGGGGAAAGAGACAATAATTACGAGGAAGGAAACTGTTTGTGGCTACTAACCAAAGTCGGAATCATCTCTGTATATCGTCAGGTTTTGACATCTGAGTGTTTTTTTCTTTTTTAATTCGCCATTTAATTCACCACCTACCTCTAGGAACCTATTTAGGAACCTTCGTCTGGGCGCCGTTGATGTGCTCGATCTTGCCGGCCCCAGCCTGCATGCACGCGCTCCCAGCTGATCAGTCATTGATCACCATCCACGCTGATCACCGACCCTCCAGCGATCGCCACAGAGTGTATTCCAAGGTAAAATTCGAATATAGGCTATACAATGATGTCAATTAAAACAGATGTATATTAATTTAATATACATATGTTGTTTAATATGGTATGTCAGCTAATTATGGTCTGTTTCTGACCAACGTCCTTGCCACCGCTGGGGCCAGCGCGTTCACAAGCACATCCCACACATTCTTTCCGGCCCCAAACTGCAGTACTGAGCTTGGCCAGTAATCGCGCACTGACTTCAAGATGGCAGCCGGTTCGTGGGGGCTTGGTTCCAACTCATGGTCTGTGTGTAACGAAAACCAATGCACCTGCTATTTTATTTTGCTGCGTGACGTAGTCAAGTGAAACGGCCATTTGTTTTTGGTCACCACGCTCCCAAGCATCGATTCAGGCCTGCAACGTTTTATTTTGAAAAAAGAGACATTCTTTTGTTTGTTTTTTGCAGTATTGAGGGTGCGTGTGAGAGTGTGTGTGGGCCTTTTGGGTAGGAGGTATATAGGTAACGAAATAAGAAAAGTGTTTAAAGTCAAATGGGATTTAATTAGAAAGCCCATTATCAAAAGGTCAATACATTTAAGTGATGTGAAGTATCTTGTCCTTTGAAGAATTGTTATTTTTTATTATTGATTTAGATATTTGTTTTTTGCATTTACTAAATTCATAATTTGCATTTAAAGTACTGTGTGTGTCATGCTTACATTTCATGAAGGTGTGTTTTGGGTTAGAAGTATAAATACTGATTAAAGAAATTGTTCATGAGGGAACAAATACTTTAAAACATAATTCTTAGTAGGATTAAACAAAAGTAGTATATCTATATTGCTGCTAAGTGGAGGCACCGTCGCCAATTAAAATTCATTTTTGTATAAAAGAAAAAGGGTTAGCTTAGGAATTTCATTTATTGTGCACAGGTTAGCAGGGCAGCCATTTGTTAAAAGTACCCAGGGCCCCGCCCATCGTACTACAAACCCCAGGTATACAGTGAAAACTATATAGCTACGTGGGACGGGTGTTACACAGAGAATTGTTCACTGAGTTTGATGTGTGGGTTTGTTGATCACTTCAGAATATTGTTAATCGTTTATCTGTATGCTATATCGTGCTTATTTACATTTTCGAAAAAAAATCATCATTCATTCATTTAAAGTCTTAGGAAATTTAGCTTCTCCATACCTGATGCCGTAGCACCTTCTCAGCATATTCATTGATATTTTCCATCTGTTGTACAGCAAACATAGTGTACATCACTGTCCTCGTTCTGACACTTCATTTAAACTCGGGCCTTTGCAAAGTAAAATGACTTGTATGTTTGTTTTACATGTCAGTGGTCTTAGATTTACGGTACTTTTATGATAACAATACTAGTAATTACCTGTACTTACGCTTTTCTTTATCTTTTTTTAAGATAATGATGTTTTTTTAGTGGTGCATGACTATTCCAAAAATCAATATCTGCTAAAAGTAAAAGACTTCATGGAATTACAGGGAAACTTCTTGTAAATGACAGTAATAGATGTTAATTATGTAAAGATAATTACTATTTTTGGCAGTTTTTGTCAACCTGACAGTACTTTCATGTTTTTCAACAGACATTTTCTGGCGCAGTGCACATTTAATAAACACCAGAAAATAGGCGTCCTGATGGCGCCCCCCTCCAAGTTATGGGTTGTTTCCGAGGAGAGTGAGGAGTGTCGTGTGTTTGAGGAGGAGGATCCCACCACCCTCTTCCTTGATGAGGAGCCGGCGGCGGCGCATCATTGCCCACTTGACGACCAGTCACAGCAGCCCGACCACAAGCCTGAAGGCAAGAAACATAAGAAAAAGCCCCCTAAGACTCGTCAGCTCCACCAACCTGACAGTCAAGGAAAAAAGCCTGAAGGCCTGCAAATCACTGTGCAGGGAGGCAGCAGACCAGTGAGTCACGCTACACCTGAACAGTGCTGCTTTAAAGTGAGGACACCACTTTATACACAAGTTTGATGCCAACTGACCTTGTTCTGGTTTATTCGGTTTTGAAGTGTACAATGAGACAGCAGGAGACAAGGAAAGAAAGACCTTTCACCTCCGGACAGCGAGAAAAGACCTGGAGTAGAAAGAAAGACTACAGGAAGGAGAGACCCAGTTCTCCTGCTCTTGCGGAGAAAAAGAGGAGTGAAGAAGTGAATCGGCTGGAATACCAGGTGAAGTTTTTGGCTGGACAACTCGACTACACCCGCGATAAAACTGTGTTGCTGCAGAGGGGTCTCCAGGAGAAGGAGGCCAGCTACAGGAGGTTGTGTGAGGAAAAGGAGCTTCTCCTCAAAGAGAAGGACAAACTCTTGTATGAAAACGAGGTCCTCCATAGTGACTCTCTCTCAAGAGAGGCGGAGATCCTCAAAGCACTCACAGATAAGGATGCCAGCACCAGGATCTGGGAGGAGGAAAAAGAGACTCTTCTCAACAACAATGATATCCTCCTACAGGTATGTTCTCCTATATTAAAATGTTATTGCTCACTGTTAAGACTTTAATTGGTCTTGCTCCTACATACATTTCTGATTTATTGGCTTGGCATATGCCCGCTCCACCATTAAGACCTGCAGATGGAGCCCTGCTGGTGATTCCAGGTCTGGATTTGTGATAAAGGGTTATGGGGCTTTTGATGTTAGAGCCCCCACACTTTGGACCTCTCTTCCTGCTGAACTAAGACAAACCAAGTCTCTAGCTTCTTTTAACTCTTGTCTTGAAACTTTTCTTTTGTGAAAGCTTTTACAGATGTGTGATATTTGTTTTTATCTATTTATATATACTGTTTTATTTTTACTCTTACTTATTTGGGCTTACTCTTATTTTTGCCTTGTCTAGTTTTATTTCTTTATAAAGCGCTTTGCAACTTTGTCTTAGAAAAGTGCTACATAAATAGGTATCATTATTATTATTATTATTATTATCATTATTACTACAGCAGGTGGAGGTCTTGAAAAAAGACGCCGTCCTCTGGGAGTGTGAGGTACTTGAACGGCATGCTGCAGAGAAAGAGGAGGCGTTGGCAGCGGTCGAGAAATACTTCACCTCCAGGTTCTCTTCGCTGAAGGAGGAAACTGAACAGAGGATGGTAGCCTCCCTCCACCAGGTGGAGGAACAATTTAAGACCCACTGTGACCAGTGGCAGCAGGAGAAAGCTGGTCTCCTCCAAACCATGGAGGAGACCAAGCTTGCCCTGCTCCAAGCTCAGGAGGAGATACAGCTGCTGAAAAGGAGCAGTGAGGACCAGGAGCAGAGATGGGCAGCTCTTTTGAGTGAGAAGGAGGAGGAAAAGGTGCCATTAACATGTTCTACGGCGTCAACATCTAAGGCCAATAAGAAAAATGAAAAGGAGCTGGCAAAGAAGAGGAAGGTTGAACTTAAACTCCTCGCCAAGAGGGAGAAGGAAGAAAAGAAGCTCTCGGCCAAAATGGAGAAAGAGCAGAAGAAGGAGCTCAAATGTTTGACCAAGATAGAGAAGACAAAGAAGAAGAAGGGGTGCTTTAGTTTTTTTCTTCTAAACTAAACTGAGCACACCATCACAGCCTGCCAGCTACAAAAAAAAACTAAAAAAATAATCATAAAAAGAAAATATACACACACACACACACACACACACACACACACACACACACACACACACACACACACTATATGTACAAAAGTATTGGGACACCTGGCCATTACACCTACAGGAGCTTTTATGACATCCCATTCTAACTCCATAGGCATTAATATGGAGTTGGTCCCCCCTTTGCAGCTATAACAGCTTCCACTCTTCTGGGAAGGCTTTCCACAGGATTTTGGAGTGTCGCTGGTAATTTTTGCCCATTCATCCAGAAGAGCATTTGTGAGGTCAGGCACTGATGTTGGATGAGAAGACCTGGCTCGCAATCTCCATTCTAGTTCATCCCAAAGGTGTTGGATGGGGTTGAGGTCAGGACTCTGTGCAGGCCAGTAAAGTTCTTCCACACCAAACTCACCCAACCATGCCTTAATGAACCTTGCTTTGTGCACTGGGGCACAGTCATGCTGGAACAGAAGAGGGTCCTCCCCAAACTGTTCCCACAAAGTTGGAGGCATAGAATCATCCCAATGTATTGGTATGCTGGAACTAAGGGGCCTAGCCCAACCCCTGAAAATTCTATGCCTCCAACTTTGTGGGAACAATTTGGGGAGGACCCTCTTCTGTTCCAGCAGGACTGTGCCCCAGTGCACAAAGCAAGGTCCATTAAGACATGGTTGGGTGAGTTTGGTGTGGAAGAACTTGACTGGCCTGCACAGAGTCCTGACCTCAACCCCATCCAACACCTTTGGGATGAACTAGAACGGAGATTGCGAGCCAGGTCTTCTCGTCCAACATCAGTGCCGGACCTCACAAATGCTCTTCTGGATGAATGGGCAAAAATTCCCACAGACACACTCCAAAATCCTGTGGAAAGCCTTCCCAGAAGAGTGGAAGCTGTTATAGCTGCAAGGGGGGGGGGGGCAACTCCATATTAATGTCTATGGAGTTAAAATGGGATGTCATAAAAGCTCCTGTAGGTGTAATGGCCAGGTGTCCCAATACTTTTGTACATATAGTGTGTGTGTGTGTGTGTGTGTGTGTGTGTGTGTGTGTGTGTGTGTGTGTGTGTGTGTGTGTGTGTGTAAAAATATATATTTAAAAGATATTGAATATCTTCAACACAATGAATGATTTTAGACTTGTTCTTGTTTTCATGTGACGGGTGTGATTTTATCTATCAGGGATTGTTAATTTTCTCTCTAAAGTGCAGTAAGATGTATTCCACATGGTTTCCAGCTGATCGTGTATTTACCAGACCATACAGACAGTTGCTTATCATACTATAATGGAAGGAACTCTGTCTGTGTCTGTCTGCCCTTCAGTCTTCTCGACAACCATTCATCCGATCGACTTCACACTCGCTGGGTGTGTTGCTGAGGACCCACGGAAGTGCAGTGTCGAGTGAAGTTGTTTGGATGAGCGGTTTGACAACATCGAAGGACACACACACACACACATATACATACATACATACACACATACAGACACGCATTCATACAGACAGATGTTTTTCCCGTGGCGACCAGACGAACAGCGCCACCCTGCCTCTGCAACAGTGGTGGCTCCTGCCACCTCTGTCAGGGGGGGCAATTGTTGCAGTGATGGCTAAGGTGACCGCCCCCCCTTCAATGGGTAAATTAACCCAAGTCAGCAAACTAACTTAACATTGTCACATTGCAATGTACCATTTATTTTTTCTGGTCACCTCAAGTAGCAATACCACCAGTCAACCACTGGATGGTAACATAAGACAAGGACTGGCCCTGAGCCTAAATACTGTACAATATTTGTGGACATCTACATACAGCAGTTCATTGTAAATGCCTTGAAAAAATTAGTTTGGCTCTACAACGACTGAACAGTCCCCTGTTATCAACATGGGCCCAAGATTCTACGGGCCCTCTACAGAGACACAACCGAGAGCATCCTGACTGGATGCTCCACCGCCTGGCATGGGAACTGTACTGCCCACAACCACAAAACCCTGCAGAGGGTTGTGTGGATGGTCCGGGACACCAGCAGATGTGAGTTTCCCTCCATCCAGGACATATACAACGATATTGTGTCAGCAAAGCCCGTAGGATTATCAAAGACCCCAGCCCCCCCAACTATGGACTGTTCCAACTGCTACCATCAGGCAGGTGGTACCGCAGCCACAAAGCCCGGACCAGTAGGCTGCAGAACAGCTTTTTCCACCAAGCAACCAGGCTTTTGAACAAAGACCATTAAAGACACTAAGCCTG
Source organism: Lampris incognitus (assembly GCF_029633865.1). NCBI lineage: Eukaryota > Metazoa > Chordata > Actinopteri > Lampriformes > Lampridae > Lampris > Lampris incognitus. The sequence continues at coordinate 50,556,974 of NC_079211.1, read as the reverse complement.
GTGCCGGACTGACTGGTACTGACCTATGGTCTTCAGTAGATCATCAGTTTACACACCACACACACACACACACACACACAGCACCTTACATACACCACACACTATTTATTGTTATTGCTGCTGTTTTGTTGTGTTGTTATTGTGTTGTTGCTGCTGCAGTGTTGAGGAGCTGAAACACAAGAATGTGACTCTCTTGTACTTGTATAATGAAACGTAACAAATAAAGAGTCTTGAACCAACAGATAAACTGTCACCTCTCAGTTTGGCCTCATAATCAGCTATGAATGTGGACACACACCTGCTTTACCCTTCATCACATATCAGTGAGTCAGGTCTTCACTCTCACAGTCACCTCCTTGAGTCTTCATCCCACAGCCTTGCTTTCTTGACAGCAAGACTGACTCCGACACTCCACAAACCCTCACCTCCCAGAGGAGGAGGTGGCTGTTCAGAAAGGTGGTGTTTTGGGGCAGAGTGGATTAGATCTGCCCCCAGTAACTGAGTTTCATTCCAATAAGGAACCAGTAAAATGTTCAATTCCTCACCTTTATTACAAATGACCTTTCATGAAAACCGGTTCAGAATGAAGCATGTTAAAGTGGACTCTGAAGACCGTCTCCCTCCTGAGACACTAAGGAAGGAGAAAAGGACTTGTGGCGACTGGCTGGACAGAGGGACCGAGCTGGGAAGGAGGTGCAGCAGGTAAGGGCGATCAAGGATGGAGATGGAAATGTGCTGACAAGCGAGGAGAGTGTGTTGAGGAGGTGGAAGGAGTACTTTGAGTGGCTGATGAATGAAGACATGTGTACTTATTGTGTAATAATACACAATTTATATAGAAAATACAAACAGCTGAGTGGGTGAGCAGCTGTAATGTGCAGTAAGTGGGGTTCAGTATTTACTGCACATAAACACTCATTTCATAATCATGTGTTATAAGACGTCACATGTGATGACAACAGCTCAACACCACCTGGCAGTGAACCACCGCCTCCAACACCATCAACAAGCACTGGAACCAGAAGGTAAACACACTTCACACAACACAACACAGACCACCTGTGATGGTGCTGCCCAGTTACACATATGCTGCTTTGCTTTTTGTGCTGCACATGACTGCACCTCCACCCCATGCTGCTCCTTTCCCACTTAACAGTTCTTCTACACACACACGTCTCCTCCACCACACTGTCCAGCTGTTTGTGGATATTGTCTTGTGTGGTGTTTTCACTCTGTCGTCATGGAGAAACACTACTTCATCTAACTGTGTACATGTACACAGCTGCTGATGACAATAAAGTGGAGTTTGAACAGACCACAGAGCTGCAGATGAGTCCAAATAGACTTTCACACAACAAAGCTCCACCTTGCTGCTGCACCACATGAACACTGCATTTTAATAGTGTGTCTGTTCCACAGGGAACAGGAAGTACAAGGAGACATGGGACGACAAGTTCCTCCAGCACAGCCAGAAGATGAACGAGTCACTGTCAAACACAATGGAGCGCACAACCAATGCTGCACTGAGCCTCATGGACCCACTTGGACCTGCAACAGCAACACAGCAGCAGGGACTTCACACAGGTTCAGCCAACATATGTGTGTGTGTGTGTGTGTGTGTGTGTGTGTGTGTGTGTGTGTGTGTGTGTGTGTGTGTGTGTGTGTGTGTGAGTATGTGGTTGTGTGTGTTCATGGTTCTTCAGTTGTTCTGCATTGATAAATTATACACAAATATAAAAAAAATACAAGTTGTTTAATATATTTAATCCAATACAATAAAAAACTGAATAACAATTGAATATTTTAGAAATTTTATTTATGTAGCCGTTTTATTACAAGTAAGCTCAATGTGCTTTACATTAGAAGACAACATATCAAATATAGGCATAAAGCTTACATAAACATAGGTAACATAAACAATCCAAATATAAGAATACTAGAAGAACCCTACTACAATGTAGCGGTTTGGTTATCCACCCATCTAAATCTCCCTCCTCTTCATCCTGCCAGCTAACCGCCTTCCCCCTGCCCCTAAACCCCCTTCCCACTCCAACTCCCTCCCCCCCGAACACTCAGAATCATCTGAAATGCCAAGAAAAGTGGTGTTTAGCCATTTTTAGAAAATGTATATTTTGCATAATTATGCATAATTATTATAACTATATTTCAATTTTCTGCTATTTTTCTGGTCCTCTCTGGAACTATACCTACCACCTCCAAAAAAAAATTAGGATCATAAGTGCATTTTTGCAAAAATGCATCTATTTTGCATAATGCCAAAACAAGTCCCAGAAAAAAAATGTATATAGGTGAAAAAATCAAAGATGCTCAGAATCATCTGAAATGACGAGAAAAGTGGTTTTTAGCCATTTTTAGAAAAAATGCACATTTTGCATATTTATGCATAATTATGCATAATTTTAATTTTCTGGGATTTTTCCCTTACTCTCTGGAACAATACCTACCACCTCCAAAAAGAATTAGGATCATAAGTGCTTTAGTTTTCGGTCCCGCTATCTACACTAACACCACACACACACACATCACGAAAATATATGAGTAGATAAGCATGAGTAAAATGCAGAAACTGAATCAATGAAGCATACACCCAACACACATTAAACACACCACACAACTATTACAACCCCAAAACACACATCTTTGGTCACACTGTCTGTATTTGTGTGTGTGTGTGTGTGTGTGTGTGTGTGTGTGTGTGTGTGTGTGTGTGTGTGTGTGTGTGTGTGTGTGTGTGTACAGAGTGATCTATCACTCTTTAGGTGTGTTTGGGCAGGAGTGTGAGTGTTCCTCCAGGACACAGGAGGCGTCTCTACCTCCTCTATCTAACACACGCACACACTGATGAGTCACGTGACCACAACCTAAACACAACATGGAGAGGTTCAGTGAAAGTGGAGGTGAAGGTGTGGAGGTGTGTCAGTGTGTCAGAGCAGACTCTGTAGAAGGACAGAGTTCCAGCAGACCAGTCCAGATACACTCCTACTCTGTCAGAGGAGGAGGGGGAGATACGTATCTCTGTTACTCTATTATTATGACAGACATTGTATCTATCACTACGGCAGGACAGATTCCAGGACTTTTTATTATATCCAAGCAGACAGTCATCACCTCCTCCTCTCCTTCTGATTCCTCTGTAAGTCACTCCTATACGAACATATCCTTTCCACTCCACTGTACCTCCATGTAACAGCGGTCAGTCAGACTCTCTCTACATAGAACCTGTCTCCAGGAGTCAAATATGTCTGGATGATCAGGATACGACTGCTCCTCTCTCCACCATGTCACCTTTCTGTTGTCCTCAGACAGAAGGAGGTCTCTGTGTGTTGTGTTTGGGTCCAGTGTGAATTCACAGGCTTCTGATGCAGACAACAAGACACAATACAGCAGCGGTTGTTGATCTAATGTTCCTCTTCTGTTTGGTTTGTGTTGATTTAGTCACAGGTTGGACCTCATCTATCAACATGTTCATAAATGTGTAAGTTCCCTCGTATCATGTTATGAATTATACTGCCGCTGTATTTATCACATGTTCTGAAGTATGAAGTTTCCATCGTACTCTTGTGTGTATTATGATGAACACCAATCATTCATAAACTGGAAGCACGTCACATGACCTTATTTACCATGAATTAACATAACTGCTCCTTGTTCAGTCCACCTCTGAGATAATGGACTGTACTAATATAGTCTGAATATTAGTCTTAATACTGGTCTGAATATTAGTCTTAATATTAGTCTTAATAGTGGTCTTAATAGCGGTCTTAATATTAGTCTTAATACTGGTCTTAATAGTGGTCTTAATATTAGTCTTCATAGTGGTCTTAATATTGGTCTTAACATTAGTCTTAATACTGGTCTCAATAGCGGTCTTAATATTAGCCTTAATAGTGGTCTGAATATTAGTCTTAATATTGGTCTTGATAGTGGTCCTAATATTGGTCTTAATAGCGGTCTTAATAGCGATCTTCATATTAGTCTTAATAGTGGTCTCAATAGTGGTCTTAATATTAATCTTGATAGTGGTCTTAATTTTAGTCTTAATAGTGGTCTTAATAGTTGTCTTAATATTCGTCTTAATAGTGGTCTTAATAACAGTCTAAACAGTGGTCTTAATACCAATCTTAATAGTGGTCTTAATAGTGGTCTTAACATCAGTCTTATTAGTGGTCTTAATAGTAGTCTTAATGGTGGTCTTAATATTAGTCTTAATAGAAGTCTTAATATTAATCTTGATAGTGGTTTTAATTTTAGTCTTAATAGAGGTCTTAATATTCGTCTTAATAGTGGTCTTAATAGTGGTCTTAACATTAGCCTTAAAAGTGGTCTTAATAGTAGTCTTAATAGTGGTCTTAATATTAAACCCAGCCACTGAGGATGCACAAGCCAGTGCATCCTTAGTGCCGGTCCCAAGCCCAGACAAATGGGGAGGGTTGCGTCAGGAAGGGCATCCGGCGTAAAATCTTTGCAAAACCAAATATGCGGAACATAAATAAGACTTACATACCGGATAAGTCAAGGCCCGGGTCACCAAAGACCGCCACCGGTACTGTTAACCAGCAGGGTGTCGGTGGAAACTATGCTACTGTTGGGCGAAGGAGAAGGAGAGGGGGAAAGCATGTCCAGAGGCAGCTAGAGAGGAGGAAGGGTAGGCATGTGGAGGTGAGAGTTGGAACTTTGAATGTTGGCACTATGACTGGTAAAGGGAGAGAGCTGGCTGACATGATGGAAAGAAGAAAGGTAGGCATACTGTGTGTGCAAGAGACCAGGTGGAAGGGGAGTAAGGCCAGGAGTATCGGAGGTGGGTTCAAACTCTTCTACCATGGTGTGAATGGGAGGAGTAATGGGGTAGGGGTAATTCTGAAGGAAGAGTATGTCAAGAGCGTGCTGGAGGTGAAGAGAGTGTCAGACAGAGTGATGAGTATGAAGCTGGAAATTGAAGGTTTATTGCTGAATGTTATCAGCGCATATGCCCCGCAAGTTGGGTGTGAGATGGATGAAAAAGAAGAATTCTGGAGTGAGTTGGACGACATGGTGGAGCGGGTACCCAAGGAGGAGAGAGTGGTGTTTGGAGCGGACTTCAATGGACATGTTGGTGAAGGGAACAGAGGTGATGAGGAGGTGATGGGAAGGTATGGAGTCAAGAAGAGAAATGTGGAAGGACAGATGGTGATCGATTTTGCGAAAAGGATGGAAATGGCTGTGGTGAATACATATTTCAAGAAGAGGGAGGAACACAGGGTGACGTACAAGAGTGGAGGAAAGTGCACACAGGTGGACTATATCTTATGTAGAAGGCGCCATGCCATCTAAAAGGGATTGGAGACTGCAAGGTGGTGACAGGGGAGAACGTAGCTAGGCAGCATCGGATGGTGGTCTGTAGGATGACTTTGGAGACCAAGAAGAGGAAGCGAGTGAAGACACAGCCGAAGATCAAATGGTGGAAGTTGAAGAAGGAAGACTGTTGTGTGGAGTTCAGGCAGGAGTTAAGACAGGCACTGGGTGGTAGTGAAGAGTTGCCAGATGGCTGGAAAACCACTGCAGAAATAGTGAGGGAGACAGCTAGGAAGGTACTTGGTGTGTCATCAGGACAGAGGAAGGAAGACAAGGAAACTTGGTGGTGGAATGAGGAAGTACAGCAAATTATACAGAGGAAAAGGTTGGCAAAGAAGAAGTGGGATAGTAAGAGAGATGAAGAAAGTAGACAGGAGTACAAGGAGATGCAGCGTAAAGCAAAGAGAGAGGTGGCAAAGGCAAAGGAAAAGGCGTATGGTGAGTTGTATGACAGATTAGACACTAAGGAAGGAAAAAAGGACTTGTACCGATTGGCTAGACAGAGGGATCAAGCTGCAAAGGATGTGCAGCAAGTTAGGGCGATCAAGGATAGAGATGGAAATGTGCTGACAAGCGAGGAGAGTGTGCTAAGAAGGTGGAAGGAATACTTTGAGGGGCTGATGAATGAAGAAAATGAGAGAGAGAGAAGGTTGGATGATGTAGGGATAGTGAATCAGGAAGTTCAGCGGATTAGCAAGGAGGAAGTGAGGGCAGCTATGAAGAGGATGAAGAGTGGAAAGGCAGTTGGTCCTGATGACATACCTGTGGAGGCATGGAGATGTTTAGGAGAGATGGCAGTGGAGTTTTTTTTAACTAGATTGTTTAACACAATCCTGGAAAGTGAGAGGATGCCTGAGGAGTGGAGAAGAAGCATACTGGTACCGATTTTCAAGAACAAGGGCGATGTGCAGAACTGTAACAACTACAGAGGTATAAAGTTGATCAGCCACAGCATGAAGATTTGGGAAAGAGTAATAGAAGCTAGGTTAAGAGGAGAGGTGACGATCAGCGAGCAGCAGTATGGGTTCATGCCACGAAAGAGCACCAAAGATGCGATGTTTGCTTTGAGAATGTTGAATGAGAAGTATAGAGAAGGCCAGAAAGAGTTGCATTGTGTCTTTGTAGATTTAGAGAAAGCTTATGACAGAGTGCCGAGAGAGGAGATGTGGTATTGTATGAGGAAGTCAGGAGTTGCAGAGAACTATGTAGGAGTGGTGCAGGATACGTATGAGGGAAGTGTGACAATGCTGAGGTGTGCGGTTGGAATGACAGATGGGTTCAAGGTGGAGGTGGGATTACATAAAGGATCGGCTCTTAGCCCTTTCTTGTTTGCAATGGTGATGGACAGGTTGACGGACAAGATCAGGCAGGAGTCTCCATGGACGATGATGTTCGCGGATGACATTGTGATCTGTAGCGAGAGTAGGGTGCAGGTTGAGGAGAGCCTGGAGAGGTGGAGGTATGCACTGGAGAGAAGAGGAATGAAAGTCAGTAGGAGCAAGACGGAATACCTATGCGTGAATGAGAGAGAGGACAGTGGAATGGTCAGGATGCAAGGAGTAAAGGCATTTGAGTTTAAATACTTGGGGTCAACTGTCCAAAGTAACGGGGAGTGCAGTAGAGAGGTGAAAAAGAGAGTGCAGGCAGGTTGGAGTGGGTGGAGAAGTGTGTCAGGAGTGATTTGCGACAGAAGGGTATCAGCAAGAGTTAAAGGGAAAGTTTACAAGATGGTTGTGAGACCAGCTATGTTATATGGTTTGGAGACAGTGGCACTGACGAAAAGACAGGAGGCGGAGCTGGAGGTGGCAGAGTTGAAGATGCTAAGATTTTCACTGGGAGTAACGAAGAAGGACAGGATTAGGAACGATTATATTAGAGGGACCGCTCAGCTTGGACGGTTTGGAGACAAAGCAAGAGAGGCAAGATTGAGATGGCTTGGACATGTGTGGAGGAGAGATGCTGAGTATATTGGGAGAAGGATGCTGAATATGGAGCTGCCAGGGAAGAGGAGAAGAGGAAGGCCAAAGAGGAGGTTTATGGATGTGGTGAGGGAAGACATGCAGGTGGCTGGTGTGACAGAGGAAGACGCAGAAGACAGGAAGAAATGGAAACGGATGATCCACTGTGGTGATCCCCTAACGGGAGCGGCCAAAAGTAGTAGTAGTAGTAGTACCCTTAATATTGGTCTTAATAGTGGTCTTACTATTGGTTTTAATAGTGGTCTTAATATTAGTCTTAATAGTGGTCTTAATAGTAGTCTTGATACAGCAGGGCTCTGGTGAATCAGAATCGACTCAAAAGTCACTCGTCATTTTCAGGGGAAAGAAAATCAAAAAATCCATCCTGTCCCTGAAAAGACACTCCTGTCAAATCCTCTATAACACAAGGTCAGCCCATTTAACATGTGGACTTAACACTATTGTGTTCCTTTAAATCTTCTTCTTCAGTAATTAAATGAATATTACACAGGGGAACAATCACAGGAAGTCTTTCGAGTAGTCTATTAATCATTCTAAACATTTTATCTCACTTCAATATTGTTTGCAAACAGGGTTTTCTCAAGTCTTTTGTTCATCTTTCTTCATATTTCCATATTAGAGGACAAAGTCTGTTCAAATAAGACTATTTAATGAATAAAAGTGAAAGTTTCTGCATAAAAGTAGAAGTGTGGAGTGGACACACATCTTACGTGTGGTCTCAGGTTTTCATACATTTCTGTCTGATGTGTGAAAAAGTTGATAAATCCACTTTTCATGTAGAAACCTCAGTATGAAGGAACCACACACACATTAGTGTTGAAGTTCCTTGATAAATGAGACCTAATGACTGTTAATTTCTCAGCAGTGTGATTAAGACACATCATGTCCACCATCTTCTTCATCCCAGTAGGATGTGAATGAATGGATGTCACACACTGCTGTGTGGACGAACTTTCCATCTAAATAGCTGAATGTGATCTGCTTTGTTCTCATGAAGAAACTAAACACACACTTACACTTCCTCACACCTGGTGTCAACCTGCACACTCCAGCATGGTCCAGCCTGGGGGTGGAGGAGAGACACAGTCACACCAGCACATCCTCCATCTAATAAACCTCCATCCAGTATCAGTCCTGTCCACTGTTACAGAAGAACCAGTCTGATCCAGCATCAGAGTAGGAGGAGAAAATCCGTGTAGAAGACATGATGAGTGAGTGTCATCCAGCCTGTCCATACCTGAGAGTGTCCAGTCTCCAGTGTGGATCCTCCAATCCAGCAGAGAGCAGCTTCCCTCCTGAGTCTCCTGGCTGGTTGTAGCTCAGGTCAAGCTTTCTCAGATAGGAGGGGTTGGAGCTCAGAGCTGAGAAGAAACACCTTCCTCTGTGACCAGACAGCCCGACAGCCTGAACACACACACACACACACACACACACACACACACACACACACACACACAGGAGGTTGAGGTGTTGTGTCCTGATGGATGCAGGTAGAAACACAAGGTGAACACCACTGTAAATACTGATGTGATTATTAGATGAGATGTTTTGAGAGAAGAAACTAAACCAACAGAAGGTTCAGACCAATTCTATGTGTCATGACTTGTTACCTCTGTCTGTTCAGTAGAGTCTGATAACAACCAAACCATCTGTTCATATCAGCTGTTTAATTCTGACCTCTGTTCAGTATAGTGGTGTCCATCTTTGAATCTAAGAGGTATCCCTATAGACCGGTCACTCTTGATGGACACACAGCTGGGTACAGGGGAGTCTGGTCTCTCCTGATGGATCCTGCTAAAAACAGAAGAAGACTATTCAACAAGTCTTGTTTTGAAGATGTATTAAGTAGGTATGGGTCAGAATAGTCGACTACTGTGTCAACTTTTTTATCTTTAGATGTAAGGTTTTTTATCTTGTGTCAATCACTCAAACTTTATTTGAATAACACCTTTCATACAGGTTAGTGCAGTTCAAAGTGCTTCACAGATGACTGACAAGCCAATAAGAGATCAATTTGAGACAGTTTGAGAATAATGACAATAAAATAGATTTGAATAAAAACTAAAGTAGATAAAATAGTTTAAACAAAAAAGACAAGACAAAACAAAAATAAAATTGATAAGATCAATAAAAATATATTATGATAAAATAAAAACATAAATACAATCAAATAAATGAATTAGATAAAGTAAATAAGTAGATTGTAGATCTTTTATAATGATGTTCCTTATGGATCTGACTAGTTTTTCTTAATCTCTTAAAGTAATTAAATAGATGAGCCAGATATATGTAGATTAGTCCTACGTCAATTTAGCAAATCACTGTTTTGAGAGGGAATCGCTGGTTGTTAGTAAGCGACGTGTTACTTGTAGTGACACATTATGGTCCAAATGAAATTATGGTTCAAATAAAACAGATTAAAGATATAACAATTTGTATACATGCATCTCTTTATTGCGAATGTGTGTAGGTCTAAATAACAATCATAGGTCTTCACTGAAGCATTAATAGGGCTTCCTTGAGTCCCACTATTTGACTATTCTTTTTTTTAAACTTTTTTTATTGGAAATCAGTGTTATACACATGTTATACACAAAGAACAGATCAGTGTTTCACAACATCCCCCCCCCTTTTTTTTTTGGTGTGTTAGAACAGAAAACTACAGTAACACCTTGTTCCAACCCCCCACCCATCCCAAATTCTTAAAGAAAACAGGGAAGAAAAAAAATAATGCACATACAGAACTGAATAAGTAAATAACACACACACACACACACACACACACACACACACACACACACACAAAGTTTATAAAATGAAATAAAATAAAGTAGGGAGGTCAGTGCAATTAAAAAGGATGCTCGGGATGCTGACCCCAAGGAATGGATTCATTGATAATCAGTTGGGGTCCAGAGAGGTAAGAGAATTTACATATGAGATAATGGGCTGCCATTTTTTGTAGAACTTAGCAGTTGAGCCTCTTAAAGAATACTTCAACTTCTCTAATGGGAGAAATGACATTAAATCCTTTAACCAGGAGGTAGCGGAAGGTGGATTTGGACCTTTCCACTGTAACAAAATGCGTCTACGGGCAATGAGTGAGGCAAAGGCAACAACATCAGAATTTTCCTTGGTAAGACTGGTTGGCATAGGGGGTACCCCAAAGTTGGCTATCAGGGGGCAGGGATCCAGTGTAATTTTGAGGGCTTCTCCTATCATCTTAAAGAAAAGGGACCAGAACTCAGCTAATTTTGGACAGGAGAAAAACACATGACTATGATCCACTGGTGATGAGCCACATCTATTGCAGGTATTCATCTCTCATACCTGGAAACAGCCTACAAAGCTTAGCTTTTGTAAAATGAACCCTATGCAAGACCTTAAGCTGAATTAATCTTAAACGGGAACATGTGGATGTAGAGTTGATTCTGGCTAGTGCCCTGCCCCCCCATCTGTCACATCACGTTCTAGCTCCTGTTCCCAACTACCCCTAACCCCTGCTAGTCAAATCCGGGGATGATATAAGGTCATATAAAATTGAGATCCTGCCACGTGCCCTGGGGAGAGAAAGTACCTTAGAGATAAGAGAGCCTACTGGAAGCTGAGGGAAAGATGTGAAATGTGTGCGAGCATAATTACGAGCTTGAAGATACCGGAACAAGTGAGATTGAGGTAAATTGTACTTTAAACAGAGATCATTAAAAGTGTTGAATGTGTTCGGGCTTAGGCGAAGGCGCGGACCCAAGGAGGCAGTGCAGTGGTGCTAAAACGGGTTTATTCGTCTTAGCCAAAAAGTCGGCAACAGAAAGAGGCAGGAGGCGGTGACTGAAGGCCGGCTGGCGCCTTCCTGGGATCTGGGCTGAAGCAACGAGGTCCTGGATCTGGAAATGGCAAGGGGGAGAGTTTGGTCAAGAAACAAACAAACAAACGGCGAGAAACGCTTTCTCGGGAAACTTCTTCTGGATAGGGTACGCAGGCACTACCGATGAGACGGAATTATCTGGCAAAGTGGTGAAGACTGAACCAGGCTTTTATGGAGGAGAGGTGGGTAACTGCAAATGGGGATCAGGTGTGCCTTGCTGCACTCAGCCGAGAAGTAGGTCAGCCACACCTCCATGTCGCAGCCCATCCTGCAGGTACTCAGAGAGAGGAGGGGGAAACACTCAGACCATAACAGAATGAGCCCTTTAAATATAAATCTGAGAAATGGGCCAGGCTTCTCTCTCCACAGATTGAAAGCTGTATCTAAATTAGAGGGAGGAAACAAGTGGTTATTACAAATGGGGCTGCATGGAGTGGGGGCAGAACGTTTGAAATGTTGCCTAAATTGTTTCCAAATGTTCAAAGTAGAGAGTACAATTGGATTTCTAATGTATTTATGACAGCGAGGAGCCAGAGGGGCACAGACCAAAGCCCTCAGAGATGAAGGACAGGAGGAGTTATCCTCCATTATGCACCAATCAAGGTTGGGAGAGTTACACCAAGCATGAATTTTGAAGGTTGGCCACCCAATAATAAAATAAAAGGTTAGGCAACGCAAGGCCCCCGTCCCATTTAGCCCTCCGCAACACCGGTCTACGAGCCCTCGGACTCCTGCCAGTCCAAATAAACTGTGAAATTGTTTTGTCTAACATTCAAATAAATGATTTTGGCAAAAATATTGGAAGGGACTGGAAAAGAAACAAGAGTCTGGGCAGGATGTTCATTTTAATAGAGTTGATTCTGCCCATCAGAGAGAGACGGAGTGAATCCCAGTGCTTCAAATCAGATTTAATTTCCAAAACCAACTTCATGAAGTTATGTTTATGGAGAGAGGGGAGGGAGGGAGCAATGTTGACACCAAGATAATGGAAACTGATGTGGGCGAGTCGGAATGGTAGGGTACCTGGGGAGATTTGCTTCGCCCCCTCATTAATAGGGAAACACTCACTTTTGCTAAAGTTGAACTTGTAGCCCGAAAACAATCCAAAGGTCGTCAAGATTTGTAAAATATCCTCTATACAGTTGGCCGGTTCTGTGACATAAAGCAAAGGTCATCAGCATAGAGAGAAATGCGATGTTCCTGTCCAGCCCTGCAAATACCAGTGAAGAGTGGGGAGGATTTGAGAGCAATGGAGAGAGGTTCTATAGCTACTGCAAAGAGCAGGGGAGAGATTGGGCAACCTTGACGGGTACCTCTTGTTAGAGGGAAGTAGTCAGACCTTTGTGAGTTAGTCGTCACGTAAGCAGTAGGGGCAGAGTATAAAAGTCGTATCCAAGAAATAACTTTAGACCCAAAACGAAATTTCTCCAGAACAGAAAACAAGTAAGCCCACTCAACCCGATCAAAGGCCTTCTCCGCATCCAATGACATAACCATTTCAGCAGATTGAGAAGCACCAGGAGAAAGCACAATATTTAAAAGTCTTCTAATGTTAGAAGAAATATGCCGACCTCTAACGAACTCTGTTTGATCTTCAGAAACTATGTCTGTCAAGCAAGGATCCAACCGGCATGCCAAGACCTTGGCTAGAAGCTTTACATCCGAATTTAATAAACCTATTGGTCTCCAGCTGCCACATTCTTCAGGGTTCTTGTCTTCCTTAAGAATAAGCTAAATTGAAGCTCGGTTTACGGTAGGGGGGAGGGATCCTCTTTCCATCGAATCATTAAACATGTCTAATAATAAAGGGGCAATAAGGTGGGAAAACTTCTTGTAAAAGTCAACTGGAAATCCGTCTGGACCTGGTGCTTTGTTATTTTGCATTAATCCAAGACAAGTGACTATTTCCTCTAGCTGTATAGGATTGCCCAGATCCCTCTTATTATTGGCATCTATAGTAGGGATATCTAATCTAGCTAAAAAAAATCATCCATTATAGTCTCGTTTAAAGGGGGTTCTGATTTATAGAGATTGGAGTAAAAAGAAGTGAAGACAGAGTTTATTTCAGCTGGATCGGAAGTTAGGGAATGGGAGGAGTCATAGACTTGAGATATGAAGCAGGAGGCTGACTGACGTTTAAATTGGAGAGCTAAAAGGCGGCTAGCCTTGTTGCCATATTCATAATATGTCCCTTTAGTACGTCTCAAGAGGTATTCTGCTTTGCTCGTAGAGAGCAAATCGAATTCAGACTGTAGTTTAACCCTTTTGATTTACAGGTCTGGACTGGGAGAATTGGAATACTCTCTATCTATGCTGAGAATTGCATCAATTAGCTCCTAATGTTGTTTTTAATTTTTTCTGGCTAGATGTATGCTGTTCGAGATAATTCCCCCCTCTGTTACTGCTTTTAAAGTTTCCCATAATAAAGAGGGTGAAGTTGACTCAGTCTTGTTAATCTCAAGGAAGGCACTGATTCTTTTTGAGATAAAATCACAGAACTCCTCACTCACTAGTAGTCCTGTATCGAATCTCCATTGGTGTTGGGCACAAGTGCTAAATCCAAAATAAGCGGAGCGTGATCAGAAATAATAATAGCAGAGTACTCAGTAGATTTCACAGCAGAGAGAAGAGCCCTGTCAACACAAAAATAGTCAATACGAGAATAATCTTGGTGTACCTTCGAGAAATACGAGAATTCCTTTGTGACCGGGTGAAAAAAACGCCAGGGATCTATGCAGCCCAACTGACTCATGAGGGATGACAGTGTCTTTGACATGGCGGAGGGTGTGAGTGTTCTAGGGTGTGAGCGGTCAAGTTTAGGGTCTATCACTAAATTCATGTCCCCCCCTAAAATAAGATGGTGGGTATCCAAATTTGGAATACTGGAAAAAAGGGAGGTCATAAAATGTGGGTTGTCCCAGTTAGGGGCATAAACGCTGGCCAACACCACTGAAATCTGATGTAATGTACCACTTACTATGATATAACGCCCTCCGGGGTCAGAAACAATCTGACTGGGGGAGAACTGGACACGTTTGTTAATCAAAATAGCAGCGCCCCTGGATTTGCTGTTAAGAGCTGAATAGAATATTTGCCCAGTCCAGGGATTACACATTCTGTTATGATCACTTACACGCAGATGAGTCTCTTGAAGGAAAGTGATGTCAGTGTTAAGCTCCTTAAGGTGTGAAAACACTCTGGATCACTTAACTGGCCCCCCAATCCACAGACATTCCAACTCACCAGCCTAATAGAAGACCTATCTGTTCCTCTCCAAGGTGTATTTGGATTAACCATTGATCACATCTAAAGCATTTAAGATAGAAGCAGAAATTAGCTGACCATCCCAGAAGCATCCAAGGGACATTAACATAGGATAAAAACATGAGAAACCCCCCAGTGCATTGCAATAATCAATATTCTCCCCCAAAAACAAAAACATAAAGACTTCCACAGTGAATTAATTTGAAATCAATTAACAAATCATTCCTAAACTCACCATAACAGAACAAGACGAGTTGCAGGATAGGATAGTATACAACCGATTTGCTATGCAGTGGATTTCGCCTCTTGACAGTCCAGAATATACGCCATATGAACACTTTTAACGGTTAAATAGAGACATTGTAACAGGAATTGAAGAGCAGACAGAGATGGCAGGCCAGCCGAACTGATAATGTTTTGGGAAAGAGAGAAGAGAGAAAAAAAAAATCAAAACAGAGAAGAGAAAACAGGAAAAAAAATCAATGAAGAGACAAAAAACAGTGCAAGTTGTTAGTGTAGCCGGGTGGTAAATCTGTTAAATATGTTAAATGATTTTCCACTTAAATTTAGTATAGTTTAACTGTTAATATATGTAATTGTTACACTGTCAAGCCATGTAAAATGTCATTTGATGTATTTAAATTGTGAAGCAGATTGTGAGTGTATTTTTATAGTTTTGGTTGTCATTGCATGTTTTGACCAGTAAGTGGCAGTGTTGCGGACTTTTATTGTAACTCCGTGCAAGTCATCCAAGTGCATCTTGGGTACTCTTTCTGCAAGTTATCCAAGTGCATCTTGGGTATTCTTTCTTTTTTTCTTGTGTGGAGCACCTGAAGATTGCGGTGTGACGGTGCTCTGACTCCGCAGTAAGTAAGGGTAAATATCTTGTGAAATATACCTGTAACTTTATTCCAAACAATATTGTATGTCGGTAATTTGACAAGATGGTTTGATTTAGACGCTACTGGAGTTGATGTTCGGTGATTTTGGGCGCGAGACGTCGACCACTGTTCGCCATTGCAGGCATGACAAGGTAATGTTGGCGTGCATAAAGCCACACCATGCGATTGTATTTGGGATGTAAAGGTTTTATATGCATTTTAATTCTGTTTAAAGGTAACTGACAGAGTGAGAAGTTGCGCGATCTTCAGGAAGTTCCACATGTCTTTGTTAAACCCTGTTTAACATACATAGTCCACTGCCGTATTTTGCACCGTATGTTGTATGTTGTATTTATTTTCCTTTTAAAATCTTTTCTGTTAAACTTGCCACATCTGTGAACATTTATGAGCTGTTTGCTCGAAAGACACAGGAATTTATGCACTCAGTAAAACGATCTGCATCCGAAGGTTCAAACAATAAAATTAAAGCTACAAGAACCCCGGAAGTAATTGTGTCCTGTGTGGTATCTAATTCCATGGGCTACATTAGTATGAAACAGTTAAGGGGCTACCTCTGTATCAGACTAAATATATACTCTAGCTAAATTGCACGTAGTCAAAGTAGCGGAACACTTAAAAATAACAGCAATTAACAACTGGAACTTTTTGAAGAAAAATCGAGAAATTAACAAAAAAAAAATTAAATGAATTAAATTAAATTAGCCCACCAGGGGTGCTACAGTTCACACAAAGAAAGCAATGGATTTCAGTATCCCGCATAGCCACATACACATGCCTTACATAGACAATTTCCTATGAAACAGTGCAGAAATGCAACAACGCAGAAAACAGTTAATGCCGTGGATGGCCCGTACAGGCTAGATGGAAGTAGAAGTAGGTTTAACCCTTGTAAGCAGCACAAAGGCTGCGCAATTTAAGCAAAGCCTCAGGTCAAGAACGTCAGTAATATAAAACAACAGAGAAGACGATAAAGCAAGGACAATAAAACACTATCATATATAATATGTAATTCAAACAGTGCATGACTTAAACTACTGCTCATATTCAACTAAGAGGCAAAATAGAACTAACCTCCTCAGCCTGTTTAGACATTATATTCATGTCTTACCAGCAAGGAGAGATAAAATAAAGACTCATATAACTCAAGTAAATCCGTGGCCATGATGCTTACTTAGCTTCCGTCGTACACGAGTTATGTATGCATTTTTGGTAGAACTGCTCAGCTTGCTCGGGAGAGTCAAAGAAATGATTCACGCCATTGAAGGTGACGCGCAGCCGGGTAGGGTATAGCATGCAGAAATGTAGGCCTTTCCGAGAGAGCGAGGATTTCACCTCGTTTAAAGCGGTTCGCCTCCTCGCCACTGTAGTGCTGAACTCCTCATAAAACTTGATTTTGTGGCCTCGATAGACAATATTGCGGTGTTCCTTTGCCCACTGCAACACTCTCTCCTTTTCGGTGTGTCGACGAAAGCGCACTATCGCAGGGCGCGACCCTTGGCGAGGCTTTAGTCCGATGCTGCGATGAGCCGGGTCAAGATCAGGGCCAGATTCTGGCAGCGCGCCCCAACGACTTCCTTGAATAAATCTGCCAGGAATTTTCTCGAATCCTTGCCTTCAATACCCTCAGGTAGACCCGAGGGTTCTGATGCTTTGAACGACAAATCAGATTCTCCACAGTTGCTTGAAGTGTAGTTTGCTCTTCTGTCATTGAAGCCACCTTAGACCGCAGCTGCACGGCTTCTTGCTCCAGGCTCGTAAAGTTGTCCGAGTGAGTCGAGAGGGTAGTTTCCGTCTCCGATATAGTAGAGGTGTGTTTGCCCACGGTTCTGGTAATGGATTCAAGAACTGAATGAAACTGGGCGAGAGCCTCGTTCATCTTGGCTGTGAGTTCAGCAGTCATGCTTTTCCTGGATTTTTCCAGCTCAATGATCAGCGTCTCCAGTGTGAGAGGGGGCCCAGTCACCTTCTTGCTAATGTTAGCCCCATCTTAGGAGAACAAAGAAATCCGCTGTGCCTGACTTTTTCCGCTCACTCAGGTTGATGTGGTCATTTTGATGCAAATTAGCTGATTAAATCAAACCATTGCACTAAAGGTAGACTTTAAAAATAGCCATAATTAACAAAAATCGCTGAAATTGTACGAGAGGCGAACGCCACACCTCTTTCCACTACATCGTCCAACCGGAAGTCTCCACTATTTTACTATTCACCCAGACAACCACCTGACTAGTCGATTTGGAAAAAACTGACTTTACTATCTTTATATTTTGTGCCTGTTATAGGAGGACTTCACATGTTGTGTGAATATAAGAATGTAAATGGAAAATTTTTATTTTGTTGCACTGTCACAATTTGAACACTAGATGGCAGTGTTCACAATGTGATGGCTGAGGTGATAGGCAGCGGTTTCAAGGTCACAAGTTAAAGGAAAAATGGGATAGGCTTCAGTATCACTACGACCCTGAGAGCAGGATAAGTGGTTTGGATAATGGATGGATGGACGGATGTAAATGCTAGTGGGTATCAGGAGAACACAGTTCTTACTATAAAGAAGACAATTTAATACTGGAACAAAGACAAATTTCATTTTGAAATATTTCGGATCACCTTGCCCTCATCAATTCACCACATCGGCACAATAAAAAGTTTCAATAACCAGCATGCTGTGATAAATGGGAACACAAACCCAAAGAGGACATCTTACTTGGACATTGTTATTGGACACGTGAAAAGAACAGTAGTATCCCTCCAATGCAAGAGGGTAATAAGAACTTTGGTTTTAACTAATAGTCACTATAGATGTGACCATAGACCTCACCTCTGTTCAGTAGAGTGGTGTCTATCTTTGAATGTAATTGGTATATACTTAGACCAGTCACTCTTGATGGACACACAGCTGGGTACAGGGGAGTCTGGTCTCTCCTGCTGGACTGGGCTTCAACACAACACAAACAGACCTTTGATTGTGACTGATGATGTCATAATGGCATCACTGCTGAGCTCTGAGATGGAGACCAGTCATGGTCAGTTAGAGACCCTCATCTTACCTCTTAGCTTTTGTCTGGCTGTCATGTTACCCAGACAAAGTGGTTTTAGAGGTAGGACCTCCCTCCCCTCTCTCCTCAGACACATTCATAGCAGAGTGTAGACCTTCACAGAAACACACAACATGCTATGTTAGTTGGACACATTCGTTATCATAAGATTTTCATTAGAGGATCAGTTATTTGTAGGCTTGAGGGAGACGAGTCATCATACATTTAATATGTGACCTGGTAGGATTGTTACCTGGTGAACTCAGGTCCACATCAAGTCAAACAGACCTTCTGTCTTCATTAGTAGAGGACACACAGAGAGAAGATGCTTCTTATTCTCTTTGGTGGGTCCTGGATATCTGTGGACATTTGATCACATCCTCATAACTTCAGTATCAAAGTCTAGAAATGTCAGAATGACATCAGACCAGTCTAACCAGTCTAACCAGTGGTCAGGTCTAGTCTGTGTCAGACAAACCACACGTCAGGTGGTTTAGTTTATCTGTGTCCACTAGATAGAGGATAAGAATCACATCTTGGACGGTGGACTGAAGAAAAGCCTCAAAACTCAGAAATGAAAGTGAGGTGGAGAAACTTTTATCAATTTAAAATTCAGTAGCTGTGGTAGAAAGTCAGTGGTTATGAGAATCTGTCTACAATGACACAAAATCACAGCTACAGTACAGAATATAATAAATAATAATAAAGTCTATTACTGAGGGGAAACCAGAGCAACAGTAAACTCTCATGTTTCTGTGTTGACAGATCTGGTTTGATAAATGGTTTGCTGTTGTTTCACACATTGTTTTGTCTGATATATGAACATAGTCAACATGTCTATGGAGCCTTAAAACCGTTCAAAGTGCTCCTTCGTGGTTTAGAGGTCTACAATGTTCTTCATCAACAGGCCTCGTCTCTGTTCCGTCTTTTCTTGATGACAAATCTCTTGAATCGGTTTCAGTCAAATCTGCCATTAAACAAACGGCTTCTGTTAACGTGGTCACATAGACACTGCTGTGTTAACAGTTGTTCATTCTGACGAGGTGTTGAACAGAAACATCAGATATTAAGAGTCGTCTCAAACAGCAGAGTGAGTGTGGAAAAGTCCAGTCACACTTACATTATTCTTATTGTCCGCTAGATGAAGCAGGAAGACGTCAACAGCAACAGAGAGCCACTAAAACCAAGTCATGGAAGAATATCCCACTATGAGACTGTTGTGTTGCTGTGGATTACAACCCACTTTTACTGCTCCTGCTGTTACACATTTCTACCCTGAGGTCACAAAGTGAAAGTACAAATAATAAAGAGACGAGGAGAGAGAGAGACAGACAGACAGACAGACAGACAGACAGACAGACAGACAGACAGACAGACAGACAGACAGAGGGGGGGAGGGGGCAGGTTTCAAACATCCATTCTGTAACATGGTCAGAATGATTTATTCTCTGTTCACACATTCAGCTTCTATCTGTCAGATTTACAGACGGTGTTTATTCACACATGACATGACAGTGTCTCTGTCCGTCTTCACATCGTAAACGTCGCCCCCTAGAGGCAGAAAGCAGACTCTGTTATAGAGCAAGCGTACACCCAGACCCACCCTGCTATCACAGAACATGTGTAAAGACAGCACGCGCCGCCGCTGCTTCGTGACTTTAATCAGATCAGATCAGACAAACAGTCCTGAGACTCTGGTCCGTCCACCAGACGGAGCCCTGCTCCACCGACACCGAGCAAACCCCGCCCGTCTCTCACACACGAGCGCCCACCATCAAACATACCTTGGTGCAGCCGGTCCAAAAACCTGACCCCTCACCCTGCTCTCACTACAAGACAACTACACATGCAGCAGATGTGTCCAATGCAACAACACTGTCAACTGCCAACACTTAACACAACCCTGCACTGGTCCCACATTCAAGTACACACAGTCCATCAGCTGCACTCATGTGGTGTGTGGTGACCTGCCCCTGTGTGGAATTATACGCTGGCCGCACAAAACAATGCTTCAAAATGAGGATATCCCAGCTTAAAACCGTCACACACACAGGCAACCTTGACCGCACAATGGCCCAACACACATTCAAACCTTTCTTATAAACCAGCCTGCCGACATGTGTACTGTTCTGTATTACGCCGATCTGAATCTATATGTACAGTGCATCTGGAAAGTATTCACACCCCTTCACTTTCCCCACATTTTGTTATGTTACAGCCTTATTCCAAAATGGATTAAATTCCTTTTTTTTCTCATCAATCTACACACAATACCCCATAATGACAAAGCGAAAAAGGTTTTGTAGAAATTTTTGCAAATTTATTAAAAATAAAAAACTGAAATATTGCATGTACATAAGTATTCACACCCTTTACTCAGTACTTGGTTGAGGCACCCTTGGCAGCGATTACAGCCTCAAGTCTTCTTGGGTATGAAGCTACAAGCTTGGCACACCTATATTTGGGGTACTTCTCCCATTCTTCTCTGCAGATCCTCTCGAGCTCTGTAAGGTTAGATGGGGAGCGTCGCTGCACAGCTATTTTCAGGTCTTTCCAGAGATGTTCAATGCGGTTCAAGTCTGGGCTCTGCCTGGGCCACTCAAGGACATTCACAGACTTGTCCCGAAGCCATTCCTTCGTTGTCTTGGCTGTGTGCTTAGGGTCGTTGTCGTGTTGAAAGGTAAACCTTCGCGCCAGTCTGAGGTCCTGAGCGCTCTGGAACAGGTTTTCATCAAGGATCTCTCTGTACTTTGCTCCATTAATCTTTCCCTTGATCCTGACTAGTCTCCCAGTTTCTGCCGCTGAAAAACATCCCCACAGCATGATGCTGCCACCACCATGCGTCACTGTAGGGATGGTATTAGCAAGGTGATGAGAGGTGCCTGGTTTCCTCCAGACGTGACGTTTGGCATTCAGGCCAAGGAGTTCAATCTTGGTTTCATCAAACCACAGAATCTTGTTTCTCATGGTCTGAGAGTCCTTTAGGTGCTTTCTGGCAAACTCCAAGCGGGCTGTCATAAACCTTTTACTGAGCAGAGGCTTCCGTCTGGCCACTCTACCATAAAGGCCTGATTGGTGGAGTGCTGCAGAGATGGTTGTCCTTCTGGAAGGTTCTCCCATCTCCACAGAGGAACGCTGGAGCTCTGTCAGAGTGACCATCGGGTTCTTGGTCACCTCCCTGACCAAGGCCCTTCTCCCCCAATTGCTCAGTTTGCCTGGGTGGCCAGCTCTAGGAAGAGTCCTGGTAGATCCAAACTTCTTCCATTTACGAATGATGGAGACCACTGTGCTCTTCAGGACCTTCAAAGCTGTAGAAATTTTTTGTACCCTTCCCCAGATCTGTGCCTTGATACAATCCTGTCTCGGAGGTCCACAGACAATTCCTTTGACTTCATGGCTTGGTTTCTGCCCTGACATGCACTGTCAACAGTGGGGCCTTATATAGACAGGTGTGTGCCTTTCCAAATCATGTCCAATCAATTGAATTTACTACAGGTGGACTGAGCTCAATTTTGAGTGTCATAGCAAAGGGTGTGAATACTTATGTACATGCAATATTTCAGTTTTTTATTTTTAATAAATTTGCAAAAATTTCTACAAAACCTTTTTCACTTTGTCATTATGGGGTATTGTGTGTAGATTGATGAGGGAAAAAAAGGAATTTAATCCATTTTGGAATAAGGCTGTAACATAACAAAATGTGGGGAACGTGAAAGGGTGTGAATACTTTCCGGATGCACTGTATGTGGACATGCCCGTGTGTAACAGCTCTACCACTGACTGAATAGAAAGGTGGCTTGACTTTCTGATGGGCCGTCTGTTGTGTTTTGCTGTGTCTGTTGTCAGCTTAATATCTGCTGTATTTGTGGCCCCTCATGCGACATCTTGTCCATAAGCTGCTTATCTTAGAAGATTATACTGTGTGATGGATCCATTTCCGTTATGATTACTGACTATAATGACATGTCTGCTGGTGCCCTATGTGATGCTTTTAATTTGGCACTCTGCCCTTTTGTACCTCCTCCACCCAGATGGTGGGGGGCGCTCCAATTCAGAGGAAGCACCCCTGCTACCTGTCGTCTCATCTGAAGAAACCGAGGGTGTGTTTCTGCTGACAAAACGAGTCGTCTCGACTAAACCAACCCCGAGACTCTGATGTACTGTAACTTCCACTTCACATGTATGACTGTGAAACACTCCTCTGTCCAGTGCTGCTCCGCCTTTTAAACCAATGAAAACCAGTTTGGTCTGCTCCTGGACAATAACATGGTATTTGGTAAAAGACAGATCCACCAAATGTTTTTGATTTGAATGTTAAAACTCTTCAACACACTCTGAAGATGTTAAAATGTTTGTAGGAAACTCTTTTTATTCCTCATATGACATTACCGTGTAAAATCCTGACTGTCCTGCACAGCTGTTAACCGGAGTCATGAATACTGATGATGAAGGTTATGATGAGATTTAATGATCATGGATCAGTCAGTCCAAAAGCAACTCACACACCATCAAATACCGACGCAGAGAAAAGTACTTTCACTACATAAAAAGAGCAGGGTGCAGAGTGCTCCCCAGTGCAACACGTTCTTGCTCTCAGACCATCCTCAGAGCAAACGCTCAGGAAAAAGACACACCTGTCAATAGTCTAATCCTAACTGGAGGACGAACCACGCAAACGCTGTCCCTCAACCAAACTAGGCAAACACTTTCCTCCACAGCTTTGTTGAAGAGACATCCTCCAAATAATAAACACAGCATGTCCATCCATCCATCCATCCATCCATTATCCAAGCCACTTATCTCAATCGGGGTCGCGGGATGACTGCTGGGATAGGCTCCAGCATCCCGCAACCCCAATTGGGATAACACAGCATGTGTGAAACCTAATTAATATATAATAATAATAGTACTCATCATCATCATCATAGGGAGGAAACATACAGTCAACGTGAAAGCAGAGACCATGCACACAAGTCAAATGTTCAGCCGAGTAAAAAATTCACTGATAGCAAGAATCAGTGTCCATCATAGGTGTCAGCAGGCCTTTAAATTACATTATAGGAAACATGACAAGGATGACCCCCAGGGTTGGACTACCCTAGGGCTCAAACCCAGAACCTTCTTGCTGTAAGGCGACCGTGTTAACCACTGCGTCACCGTGCTGCCCAAATGGACTCAGAGTCTTCAAATAGAAAATCCACCGTGCTTCACCTTCCAGGAGACTCTGGCTAGTGCAGTTACTTCTACGCGTGGGAAAAACTCTATCAATCCCAATAAATTTCAAATCAGAAGTCAAATATTTGGCTTCCTTGAAATGTTGCGCTACCGGAGATGTGGAGTCTTGTCTGTGGCTCGCGCTGTTATGTTCATTGATGTGAACCCAGAACACAGGCGAGTTATGAGACAATGGGCCCCTGGACACGGACACGTGAAGAAAGTACCAGCAACTGTGGTTTAGTACAACTAGAGCATTTTTTGTGAGGAGCAGAATTATACATGGATCCACCGTCTCTGTCCACTAGTTTACAGAAGGTATCAATGGCTGCATTACTTACAGGTGCTGTGAAGGTACTCTCCACTTTGAACACAGGCTCACGTGTCATGTCTACATCACCACCCCGTTCTGTCCTTACGAACAAAGTACTGCAATTTGATAGTCTGAAAAAACTTGAAAAGTTCAACCTTACTTTGTAAGGGGTTAGCAGAAGGGGTTGGGATGAGGGAAAGTCCTTTGTTGAGAAGACTGGTCTCTTCACCACTGAAATCCACGTCTGCGAGGTTAACCAGGAGATCACTCCCTACTTTTTGTGGCTCAAGAATCCTTGATTGATTGTGGATTCCTATTAAATGATAAACCAAGGCTTAATTATTAACCATTACCAACCTGTAGTTTGATCCTTATTTTATACATGATGCCACATGCTTATTGCAACAGTAACACTAAGACATAAAACAATAAATCAAAGGTCATGTTCCTCAGAGATGTTCCAGGTCAACAGATTGCTTTAAAAGACATGTATTGGGCTGAACCAGTCAATGCATGTACCAGAGGACACATCCACTGGGGGAAAAATGAATCAGTTGTGGCCTTCAATCTATGACATGAATACAAAATGATCCTCAAGATGCAGTCTAAGTTCAGCCAATCAGGTGAGACGTTTATCTCACAGGAGGTCACATGACAAGAGACCTTTTTCCAGGAATCTATGTCATCAATGGTTTACATGGTCTGTTGTGATACCTTGGTACAAGTCGTCATGATACCTTTAAATCTTTCTATGGCTGTAAAAAAGCACATTTTCTTTGAATATACGTTGTTGTTTAAGCAGCGCTTCTATGTTTGTGATGTGTAATTGTTATTCAGCTGGAGTACACAACCTTAAATCAATAACAGAGTTTAGAAGAGACTCTTTCGTACATTTTATTCCATGTTCAGTGTATAATCCTGTGTGATACAGAGTCAAGTCCAAACTCGTATTGCTGGGACTGTAAAGAGAGCGCTGTGACCAGTGACAGAGGAAAAAAGACTTCTCTGTAGTGAAAGCAGTCTGTAAAACGTCTCTCCTGGCCTCCATCATAATCCTCTGCTCTCTTGTACAAAGAACTTCACTTTCTTTAATGATTGTGGTGTTCCCAACACAGAAGATTAACCAGTGTGGGTTGGTTGGTTTTGAATGTGCAAATTCAAATGTGATTGGTGCTGAATGAGGTGAAGGTCAGCTATTGGTTGCTCCTGAAGAGTATATAAGGCAGAATCGCCACCAGGGCGTTCTCTTGGTACTCCGCTCTACTCGGGATAGCTAGGTTGTTACAGCGTAATAATAAATATATTACGTTACTGTCATAAGTCTGAACAGTATTAGTGTTTCATACACCACAGTTTGGCGACGAGGATGGGATGTTTAAGTTGGAAGTCACAGAGTTCGCATGTCAAGCAGCTCCAGCGAGGCAGAAGTAAACGACGAACAACCAGAGAGACGTTCGGTGAGTGGAAGGACCGTCGAACAGAAGATGGCATTCGCTAAGCCAGAAGATTTCCACTTCGAGGAAAGTGAGGAAAGCTTTGATAGTTATCGCCAGCGGTTAGAGCAGTACTTCGCAGCAGATGGATTGGACACTCGAGAGGAGAAAACCAAAGCGGTATTTCTTACGGTGGTAGGAAAAAGGGCGCATAGCTTGCTGATGGATTTGTGTGCACCAGATAAGCCATGGGGTAAAACATATGAAGTACTGGTTGGAATGCTAGAAAAGCACTACATCCCGAAAACCAACTTTATTGCCGAGAGATGCAAGTTTCACGGAAGAAACCAAAAGGAAAACGAAACAGTAAGTGAGTACATTGCAAGTTTGAGAAAGTTAGCAGCCACATGCAAATTTGGAGCATTTTTAGATGAAGCACTGCGTGATAGGTTGGTCTGTGGAGTTGAGAGCAGTGAGCTAAGAGATCGGTTACTCAATGCTGCTCACACAAAAGACTTAACATTACAGCTCGCAGTTGAAATGGCGCTTTCTTTTGAGGTAACACAAGGCAACAGTGCGCAACAGTTTGCACAGAAAGGCTATAAAGCTAATGTGGTGGAAAAGAAGGCTACCTTAAAGCATAGAGAGGCTACGGTAAAGTCTACAGCCAATGGAAAGCCCTGCTATCGCTGCAATGGAAAAGGCCACAGACCGGATGAATGCAGGTTCAAGGACGCAGAGTGTCACCAGTGCAAGAAAAAGGGACACATCGCAAAAGCATGCCGTTCCCCTAAAGAAGGAAGCTATGGCAAGGCATCGAAAGGGACCAGGCATTTGGAATGTTGCCACGCTCTCAAGCACAGGACATGTACAAATTCCAGCGCTATCAAGCAGCAGGGAAGACTTGGTTGCAACGCTCCCCAGCACGTGGACCAGAGCAAGGCTCACAGTCTTCGGGCAGATGGAGATCCTATCCAGCCTCAGCTCTGCAGTGCCAGAGACGACTGCTGTGTGCCGACAAAGTGCATGGTGGATGCTGTACAGAACTCTGACACTGGTCAGACATTGGACAGTGGAGGGGCCGAACTTTTTGCAATGAACACGGGTAAAGGTGACATTGTGAAACCCTACTATGTGTATGTCAGTGTAAATGGTACAAGGGTGAAAATGGAGGTAGACACTGGCGCAGCCGTGTCAGTGATATCTGAAACTCTACTTAAACGCAGGTTCAAAGATGTGAAACTTAGTCCTGCAAATTGTGTGCTGAAAACCTACAGTGAGGAATCATTGCCGTTGATAGGAAAATTCGCAGCAAAGGTGAAATGCAAGAAACGCTCAGAAAAGCTAGAACTACTAGTCGTGAAAGGAAGAGGTCCTGTATTAATGGGCAGAGACTGGATAAGTCAATTAAAGCTAGACTGGTCAAGAGTCAACAGAGTGACTCCTGATACAGTGGATGATGTGTGTACCAGACATGCATCAGTGTTCAAACCTGAGCTAGGCAAGTTAAAAGGTATTGAAGCCAGACTACATGTAGTTCCAGATGCAGTGCCCAAGTTCTGTAAGCCTAGAAACATGCCTTATGCATTAAGAGAAGCCGTAGAGAGAGAACTGGCAAAATTGGAAGCTGAAGGTGTCATCTCATCCATTAATTACAGTGAGTGGGCAGCTCCAATAGTTTGTGTGCCTAAAAAGGATGATAGTGTGAGAATATGTGGAGACTACAAGGTCATCATCAATCCATGGTTGAATGTAGAACAGTATCCACTACCCAAAACCCAAGATTTATTTGCTAAACTAGCAGGAGGTCAGCAGTTTACCAAATTAGACTTGTCGCAGGCTTATCAGCAAGTTCTGTTAGAGGACAATTCAAGACAATACCTAACTATCAACACACACAGAGGGTTGTATCACTACAATAGGTTACCCTACGGTGTTGCTAGCGCCCCTGCTATTTTTCAAAAGATTATGGATCAGGTTCTTCAGGGCATGGAAGGGGTCATCTGTTATTTAGATGACATCTTAATTACTGGAAAAGATACAGAAAGGCACCTGACTGACTTGGAAGAGGTGCTT
Source organism: Lampris incognitus (assembly GCF_029633865.1). NCBI lineage: Eukaryota > Metazoa > Chordata > Actinopteri > Lampriformes > Lampridae > Lampris > Lampris incognitus. The sequence continues at coordinate 50,529,544 of NC_079211.1, read as the reverse complement.
AGTAGACTTGAAACATACAATCTCAGGGTTAAAAGAAAGAAGTGTGCATTCATGCAGAACAGCGTTACATACTTAGGGCATGTCATTGATGCCAGGGGCATACATCCAATGAAGGAAAAGACAGATGCTATTCAGAGGGCTCCAGTTCTGAAAAATGTAACTGAACTCAGGTCATTCTTAGCTCTGTTAAACTACTATGGGAAGTTTATCCCTAATCTATCTACTCTGATTCATCCAATGACAGCATTGCTGTATAAAGATGCAACCTGGGAATGGTCAGAGAAATGTCAAAGTGCATTTGATAGTGCAAAGAAGTCTCTTCAGTCAGATAAATTGTTAGTACATTTTGATGCAGAGTTACATATCATACTAGCATGTGATGCTTCTCCTTATGGAGTTGGTGCTGTAATCAGCCACAAAATGAAAGATGGAAGTGAGAGACCTATCGCATTTGCATCCAGAATGTTAACTAAAACAGAACAGAATTACTCTCAACTGGAAAAAGAGGCACTGGGTCTTGTTTTTGGAGTTATGAAATTCCATGAGTATCTTTATGGAAGGAAATTCTTGTTATTGACAGACCACAAGCCACTGTTGAAAATTCTGGGGCCTAAAACAGGTGTGCCAACACTGGCCGCCGCTAGATTACAAAGGTGGGCTCTAATTTTGGCAGCGTATACATATGAAATCCAGTACAAGAAGTCAGAGCAGCATAGCAATGCTGATGCTTTATCAAGATTACCTGTGAAGCCTGATGTAGATGTGGTGTCAAACCCAATTTACAGAGTGTCTTACCTGGCAGACTTACCTCTTACTGCTAGAGAAATAGCCAAAGAAACAGACAGAGATCCTGTGTTAAGAGTGGTTAAACAGTTGGTGTTAACTGGATGGCCTAAACATGTACAGGATGAGTCACTGAAGCCTTATTTTCAGAGAAAATTAGAGCTTAGCATTGAGGATGATTGTTTATTATGGGGTTACCGTGTGGTAGTGCCTGATAAACTAAGAGACAGGCTATTGTCGGAATTACATGAGCACCACTGGGGAATAGTTAAAATGAAGTCCCTCGCCAGAAGTTTATTCTGGTGGCCTACATTAGATGACAGTATTGAACGTGAAGTGAATCAGTGTACTATTTGTCAGCAGCAACGTAGTATGCCTGCTACGGCACCGAGACATACATGGAAATGGTCTTCGAGTCCATGGGAAAGAGTACATCTTGATTTTGCTGAGGACCACAAGCAGATGTTTTTAGTAGTGATGGATGCCTATGCTAGATGGCCAGAGATAGTTCCCATGACCACTACTACTTCATCTAAGACAATTGAAGCAATGAGAAAATTATTTGCAGTTTATGGGTTGCCTAAAGAGGTTGTAACTGATAACGGACCTCAGTTCGTATCGCAAGAGTTTGAGTCATTTTTGACTAAAAATGGAGTAAAACACATCAAGTCACCTGCATACCATCCTGCAAGTAATGGTTTAGCTGAAAGATTGGTCCAAAATCTTAAGAAATCCCTTGCAAAGAATAGAGCCATTGGTGGTATGACGCTTGAGCACTGTGTAGCAAATTTTCTGATTGGGTACAGAAACACACCCCATACTAAGACAGGAAAGACCCCAGCTGAGCTATTTCTGAGAAGACAGGTGCGAACCAGGTTGTGTCTTATCAAACCAAAGTTCTCTCAGAGAATGCAGACCGAGTCTGAACCAAATCTTCCCTGTGTTAGGTCTTTTAAGGTTGGTCAACACGTGTTGGTAAAAAATTACAGGGGAGGGGAGAAATGGTTGAATGGGGTTATAAGTGAAGTGTTGGGTCCTGTCACATACAGTGTTGAAGTAAATGGAACTTGTGTGAAAAGACATGTGAACCAGATGTTGGGTGTCAAGGGAAATCCAGATCAGACTCAAATTGACTCTTGTGATGGAGCTTCTGGGGAGATTGATGATTTCAATGCAGACACTGATGTGTCAGAACATCCTGAACCACAGGTTGTGGAAGAACGACCTGTAGAACCACCACCGCCAGTTGTGGAAAGGAACACTCGACCTGTGAGAGACAGACGTCCTCCTGATAGACTGAACTTGTGACTGACATGCAGATTGGTTATTGAAAAAAAAAGAAAAAAGAAAAGAAATCTGTAATGTATGGTTACTGTTGAAGAAATACTGTACATGGTTATGAGCTTAAGAGCAAAAAGGATATGTTAGAACCCTAGAAAAATAAAGAAGTTTGAATTTACAGGGGAGGAGCTGTGGTGTTCCCAACACAGAATATTAACCAGTGTGGGTTGGTTGGTTTTGAATGTGCACAGATCAATGTGATTGGTGCTGAATGAGGTGGAGGTCAGCTATTGGTTGTTCCTGAAGCGTATATAAGGCAGAATCGCCACCAGGGCGTTCTCTTGGTACTCCGCTCTACTCGGGATAGCTAGGTTGTTACAGCGTAACAATAAATATACTACGTTACTGTCATAAGTCTGCCGTGTGCACTTTCCAGTTATCTACTTAAACAGTTTAGAACAGTATTAGTGTTTCATACATGACATTGGCCTCGTTCGAGGACTCGGCTGCATGTTCAATGGCCAGATTCAAGTTGTGAGGGCAACAGGGCACAAAGAAAGCCCGCTTGTTAACCTGCTTCACCCTTGCTTGTACTCCCCTGTGCACAGCCCTCATGTTGGCCCCGTTATGGAAACATTGTCCCCTGCAATCATCAATGTTAATGCCATATTTAGCCAGCCTTCCCAGCAGTGTGTCTGCAAGTGCTTCGCCCGTTGTGCTTTTCACAGCAATGAATTCAAAAAAGCTCTCATGCACCTCTACCTTCTGGTCTGTTGTAACATATCGCAAAACGAGAGAGAGCTGTTCTTTGTGCGACACATCTGGTGTGCAGTCCATCATGATGCTGTAATATCCTCCTGTTTTGACCTTCTGCACGATGTTTTCCAACACTGCCTCAGCTAGGAGTCCAATGAACTCATGTTGAATGTTTTTGCTGAGGTAGTGGGTAGTCTTAGAATGATTGACATGTCGTGCTAATGGCGCATCATATTAATTGCTGTTGTTTTCTTGGTAAAGGCGATCGACACTTCCTCTAAATGCAAGGTTTTGTAATGCAAGAAACATGATGCAATCCAACATTCTGCTAAGCACTTCATGCCACCATTGTGGTCGTTTGCATTCTCGATAGCGGTGGAGGTGCTAGCACGAGCGCCGCGGTCGCTGTCCACTCCGGTATCCTCTGCTGCTGAGTCAGCACATGTGGTGGATGTGCTAGCTTCATTGCTATCCACAGTATCCTCCAAAGTGTTCTGCTGCCCGAACGTTAAGCCAAGCACCGTATACCTTCTCTGCGTTTTCTGCCTCTTTTTTGTATTTTCTACCTTACGTTTCTGTCACTTTCTTTTCTTATGTAGCCCGTGGAATTAGATACCACACAGGACACAATTACTTCCGGGGTTCTTGTAGCTTTAATTTTATTGTTTGAACCTTCGAATGCAGATCGTTTTACTGAGTGCATAAATTCCTGTGTCTTTCGAGCAAACAGCTCATAAATGTTCACAGATGTGGCAAGTTTAACAGAAAAGATTTTAAAAGGAAAATAAATACAACATACAACATACGGTGCAAAATACGGCAGTGGACTATGTATGTTAAACAGGGTTTAACAAAGACATGTGGAACTTCCTGAAGATCGCGCAACTTCTCACTCTGTCAGTTACCTTTAAACAGAATTAAAATGCATATAAAACCTTTACATCCCAAATACAATGGCATGGCGTGGCTTTATGCACGCCAACATTACCTTGTCATGCCTGCAATGGCGAACAGTGGTCGACGGCTCGCGCCCAAAATCACCGAACATCAACTCCAGTAGCGTCTAAATCAAACCATCTTGTCAAATTACCGACATACAATATTGTTTGGAATAATGTTACAGGTATATTTCACAAGATATTTACCCTTACTTACTGCGGAGTCAGAGCACCGTCACACCGCAATCTTCAGGTGCTCCACACAAGAAAAAACAAAAGAATACCCAAGATGCACTTGGATAACTTGCAGAAAGAGTACCCAAGATGCACTTGGATGACTTGCACGGAGTTACAATAAAAGTCCGCAACACTGCCACTTATTGGTCAAAACATGCAATGACAACCAAAACTATAAAAATACACTCACAATCTGCTTCACAATTTAAATACATCAAATGACATTTTACATGGCTTGACAGTGTAACAATTACATATATTAACAGTTAAACTATACTAAATTTAAGTGGAAAATCATTTAACATATTTAACAGATTTACCACCCGGCTACACTTACAACCAGATTTGTTTCCAGACATTTTTTTTTTGGTTAGTAGAACCGAGTTTCACGTCTCCACCATAGGCTATACTGACTCATGGGGGAGGGGAGGACGACACAACTTTTGATACATTGTTGAAAATAAATCGTTATCAGCCAATAGGGAAACTGCCAGCACATCTGCCTGTATTGTGTTCGCCTGTTGTGAAAAGTGTACTGTTTAGTCCAGTGTGTCCGAATCTGAGTCTTGAAATTATTGTCTCATCTCTCCTGTTCCTTCCTGCACACCTCATTTCCCCCTCTTTCCTCTGAACTGTGTAAAACCACCGTCCTTTCCTCTCTTCCTCCATTGCTTTTGCCACCTGTCCTTCAATCTGTGCTTAATGATGCTCTTTATTTCTGCCTTGCAGTCAGTGGGGTTCAGTATTTACTGCACATAAACACTCATTTCATAATCATGTTGTGTTATAAGACGTCACATGTGATGAACCCTAACCCTAACCCTAAGGCAAAATAAGAAAGAAATTGGTTCATTCATTCATTGCTGAGTGTTAGTGACTGAGACATGTTAACATGGAAATGACCCCAGATTTCATCTTTAACCAAGCTGGCTTTGTGCTCAACAATTTAACTCACATTTATGAGGGTTGTGCAGTCTTATGCAACCAATGTATATTTTTCTTTTCACTGGTTGTTAAAAATGTTTTTTTTCTCTCTCCAGATGCTACATCCAAAGCTTCTTCTTCTTCCCTGTTTCTCAGGGGTCACCACAGCGGATTTTACAGTTTCCATCACCCTGTGAGGGCACAACACCAATGGCGGCCATTGTTAATCCAGACCTTGACCGATCCAGTATGGAGCCTCGACCAGTCTGGTATGGTTTTGTCAGTCCGCATACTGATTTGGCAGAAGTTTACGTGGGATGCCCTTCCTGACACAACCACCATCCCTATGGACGGGGGCACAGGTGAAGCACTGGATGCATCCCAGTATTCATGGACTTGCACCAGTTGCCTGTCGCCACATGCTACATCCAAGTAAAAGTGGGGAAAACCACAGAAATATTTTCCACAAGTCCAAGACAAGTTTGCTCTACCCTCAAGTGACCTATACAGATATTTACAAATTAGACACTATATTAGAGAAAATACAGACCGGGATGTTATTAAAAGAGAACCAGTAAATATAGAAACCCACTTCACACAGCTGTTTGAACACCCTGTATTAACAAGAAAACAAATATCCCATATATACAAAAAGCTGGTGTGGGACACATGTGATACCACCATACATATCACAGGGCAATGGGAACTGCAGGTGAAACAACAGTGGACGATGACGACTGGGAAGACATATGCTCAAGCTGTCATGAGGGGACTGGGAGCCAGTTATAGAAAGAGTTTGACTGGAAGGTTAAAATGAGGTTCTTTAGGACCCCACTGACCGCCTGTGTCTTTAAAAACAATCCTACCAACAAATGCTGCAGAGACTGGTGAGGTCGGAGACCATACTGACATATTCTGGGACTACCTGAAAATACAGACATTCTGGAGCAACGTCAAAGAAGAGATGGAGAACATCCTGGAAACAGACATTCCCCTAGACCCGCCATTGTTTCTACTGGAAATGTCACAGAAGCACTTGTTTACCACAGACCAGTGCTGTAGACTGCATATTTTGTTGATGGGTGCATTAATAATAATAATAATAATAATAATAATAATAATAATAATAATTACGATACACTGGATGAAGCCTAACCCCCCACAATGACACAATGGCTGCAAAAAGTCAAACATGTCTACATGATGGAACGCACAACTGCCCAGCTACAACGTTCACTGCCTGTTTTTATCAGGAGATGGACACCAGGTATTAGCTACCTTGGCTAGGAAACCTGGACTAGACTGGACTGGACTGGACTGGACTGTACTGGGCTGGACAGTTTTGATATATAATCTGTGTAGGCATATGTATGTGTGTGTTCTACCCATGTCTGGTGTTATGTCATATATACGTGCATGTACGTCAAGTGAAGCCCAGTCTCAAGGTGATTATGTTCTGCATTGTTAACTTACATGACTGGAAATAAAGTTAAAAAAAAACCCACAGAGTTTTCAGATTTTCTTCTGAAGGCTCAGAATAGAAACTGTGTAAAGTGCTATACATTAGATTTCCTGATCCTCTGGTTTCACTACCAGGAATACACAACACACACTTGTGACGGTGGCGAATACACATCCTCTATATTTGACCCCGCATGAACAAATTCTCTCTGATCCCAATTTTAACAGAAAAACCGCAAAATAAACAGCAACAAACATCACAGTCTATCAGATTTCAGTATTCCAGAAAGATCATGTCCATGTGGCGTTCACAGGGTGGACACTCCCCTGACTGCACTTGATAGGGGACTTCCCAGCTCGCTCTCTTATGAGGCAGATGAGTTGCTGTAACCAGCAGCCTCCATGTTGAACCTCAGGCTTCTAACAGAAGACACAAGTCCAAGTCTTACCAACGTACCATCCAATGTGTCATCAGCAGCTCTCATAATAACAACAGATAACACATCTCTTCCTGTTGTACCTTGGATTACCAAGCATCGATCCTGAGAGGAGAAACTGATGTTTTGCTTTGACCACCACGAGGAAGCCATTAATTCGATGTGTTTTTCTGGGGACGGCCAACTGACAGGTCAGCAGCTTTACCACTGTGAGAAGACAAACCCTCAGCATCTGATGAGCCAAGTGGGTTTAAACAGAGGATAAAATGATCTTAAACACAGTGTGCTAGGGTCTGGTTTACCACCGCTCACCACTATTAATATACTGGTGATAGAAAACAGCCAGACTTTCACAATCGGAGGTTCCACCCTTTTCTTCAGCAGCAACAGCAGACAGTGGTAAAGGACAAACCTGAGGGGACCAACCACGACTCAACATGGCGGTTCTCCTCATCCTCCTGATGTCTCTTTGAGGAGAGGCCCTCCGAGTCTGGCTCTATTACGACTCTACACCTCCTGCTGGCTGCAGCAGGATCACCACACCTCCTCTTTCTTTTCCTCTTCATCCTCTTTCTCCTCCTCAGGGTCCAGTGGGTGACCCCAGTCTTCTTCTTGCTCCTCTTCTTCACTGCCTGAACTAATAAAGACCAGTGAAGAAGGAGGCCTGTTGCTTGGCCTGGGCCTGCAACAGGACCGCCACATTATGGGAGACCCTTGCAGGTCCGGAGGAGGAGCAGGACTCACGACTCACCTCATCAGATATTAGAAAATGAACACACTGACATGAGCCCACTAACAGATGTGTGACGAGCTGAGGCGAGGTGTTGTACTACATTACTGCCACGTTCAGTCTCCCCCACAGCGCCACCTCTGGCCTCTTCATCCACACCTCTTATTCTACCCTTTTTACACTCACGAGGGGGCACAGACACTTTAAACTGACTTTCAAGTTAAGGCTTTTTCGTAGTGCATCTTTTATTCTTTTTATCAATTTACTCTCATGTCTCTCCGTCTCTTCTTGTGTTTTCAGTTTTAGTCTCTCGTTTGTGTTCTGTGTCGTTTTGAACTCTGTCGGCGTCTTGTTTCGTAAGCACTTTTAAAACCTAGTTTTGAGAAGAGGTGTAAAAATAAAACGTGTTATCGTTCATTAGGTCCTCTAACAGAGAGTCAGAGCCCATGCACAGAAAGACTTGGAGGACGCACTTTGAATGGACGAGAAGAAAGGTGAAGCTGATCCTCTCTGCTGTTCTCTTTCTGACACTGTAGTTGTCTTTTCTCATTTTAACAGTGTCACAAATATAAAAAAGGAGGGCATTAAACACTACTAAATCAATAGTAATGTGTACAAAAGTTGAATAAATTGTTATTTCAGAAATGCTCATTTCAGCTTGATATTCACAGGATAGAAACCCGCTACCTGGACTGCTCTAGGGTTATTTAACTGAATGGGCTTCATGTTTGTATTGTCTGGGATTCACAGTGGACGGGTCACTATCTCTACTGTTGTGAGGGGGTGAACCCTCAGCATCTGGTGTTTTGTTTGGTCGTTTTTATACTTAAATTCAGTGCAGTAAAATCTGGTGTACAGCTGCATTTAAGTATTTCATACACTGATGTAAAATAGTAAAACATGTCAGAAAACAAACCAAACTCAGATGGTGCAACAACTTCTCCAAATGGCAGCACTCCTCATTCTTGTGATGTCTCGTCAGACTCTGCGCCTCTTGCTGGCTAACGCCCTGCAGCAGGAGCACCATGCCTCCTCTTCTTCCTCCTCACTGTCTGAACTACTTGATGGAGAAGGAGACCTCCTGCTGGAACTTAGTCCATACCTGGAAAACTGCTCCTCTTCCTCTTCCACTCTTCTGGGAAGACTTCCCACAAGATTTTGGAGTGTGTCTGTGGGAATTTTTCCCATTCATCCAGAAGAGTGTTTGTGAGGTCAGGCACTGATGTTGGAAGAGAAGACCTGGCTCACAATCTCCCTTCTAGTTCATCCCAAAGGTGTTGGATGGGGTTGAGGTCAGGGCTCTGTGCGGGCCAAGACATTTTGGACAATTCTATGGTTCCAACTTTGTGGGAACAGTTTGGGGAGGGCCCTCTTCTGTTCCAGCAGGACTGTGCCCCAGTGCACAAAACAAGGTCCATTAAAACATGGTTGGGTGAGTTTGGTGTAGAAGAACTTGACTGGCCCACACGGAAGTGCAGTGTCGAGTGAAGTTGTTTGGATGAGCGGTTTGACAACATTGAAGAACACACATATACACACACACACACACACACACACACACACACACACACACACACACACACACACACACAGCACCTTACATACACCACACACTATTTATTGTTATTGCTGCTGTTTTGTTGTGTTTTGTTGTTATTGTGTTGTTGTTGTTGCTGCAGTGTTGAGGAGCTGAAACACAAGAATGTGACTCTCTTGTACTTGTATAATGAGACGTAACAAATAAAGAGTCTTGAACCAACAGATAAACTGTCACCTCTCAGTTTGGCCTCATAATCAGCTATGAATGTGGACACACACCTGCTTTACCCTTCATCACATATCAGTGAGTCAGGTCTTCACTCTTACAGTCACCTGCCTCAGTCGTCATCACACAGCCTTGCTTTCTTGACAGCAAGACTGACCCCAACACTCCACAAACCCTCACCTCCCAGAGGAGGAGGTGGCTGTTCAGAAGGGTGGTGTTTTGGGGCAGAGTGGATTAGATCTGCCCCCAGTAACTGAGTTTCATTCCAATAAGGAACCAGTAAAATGCTCAATTCCTCACCTTTATAATAAATGACCTTTCATGAAAACCGGTTCAGAATGAAGCGTGTTACAGTGGACTCTGAAGACCGTCTCCTTCCTGAGACACTAAGGAAGGAGAAAAGGACTTGTAGCGACTGGCTGGACAGAGGGACCGAGCTGGGAAGGAGGTGCAGCAGGTAAGGGCGATCAAGGATGGAGATGGAAATGTACTGACAAGCGAGGAGAGTGTATTGAGGAGGTGGAAGGAGTACTTTGAGGGGCTGATGAATGAAGACAATGTGTACTTATTGTGTTATAATACACAATTTTTATACAAAATACAAACAGCTGAGTGGGTGAGCAGCTGCAATGTGCAGTCAGTGGGGTTCAGTATTTACTGCACATAAACACTCATTTCATAATCATGTTGTGTTATAAGACGTCACATGTGATGAAAACAGCTCAACACCACCTGGCAGTGAACCACCGCCTCCAACACCATCAACAAGCACTGGAACCAGAAGGTAAACACACTTCACACAACACAACACAGGCCACCTGTGATGGTGCTGCCCAGTTACACATATGCTGCTTTGCTTTTTGTGCTGCACATGACTGCATCTCCACCCCATGCTGCTCCTTTCTCACTTAACAATCCTGCTACACACGTCTCCTCCACCACACTGTCCAGCTGTTTGTGGACATTGTCTTGTGTGGTGTTTTCACTCTGTGGTCATGGAGAAACACTACTTCATCTAACTGTGTACATGTACACAGCTGCTGATGACAATAAAGTGGAGTTTGAACGGACCACAGAGCTGCTGATGAGTCCAAATAGACTTACACACAACAAAGCTCCACCTTGCTGCTGCACCACATGAACTCTGCATTTTAATAGTGTGTCTGTCCCACAGGGAAGAGGAAGTACATGGAGAAACGGGACGACAAGTTCCTCCAGTACAGCCAGAAGATGAACGAGTCACTCTTAAACACAATGGAGCGCACAACCAATGCTGCACTGAGCCTCATGGACCCACGTGGACCTGCAACAGCAACACAGTAGCAGGGACTTCACACAGGTTCAGCCAACATATGTGTGTGTGTGTGTGTGTGTGTGTGTGTGTGTGTGTGTGTGTGTGTGTGTGTGTGTGTGTGTGTGTGTGTGTGTGTGTGTGTGTGTGTGTGTGTGGCTATGTGTTTTCATGGTGGTTCAGGTGTTTTGCATTGATAGATTTTACACAAATATAAAAAATACAAGTTGTTTAATATATTTAATTCAATACAATAAAAAACTGAATAACAATTGAATAGTTTAGCCATTTTATTTATGTAGCACATTTTATTCCAAGTAAGCTCAGTGTGCTTTACATTAGAAGACAACATATCAAATATAGGCATAAAGCTTACATAAACATAGGGAACATAAACAATGTAAATATAAGAATATAAGCATGAGTAAAATGCAGAAACTGATCAATGAAGCATACACCCAACACACATTAAACACACCACACAACTATTACAACCACAAAACACATATCTTTGGTCACACTGTCTGTATTTGTGTGTGTGTGTGTGTGTGTGTGTACAGAGTGATCTATCATGTCAGCAGGTGTGTTTGGGAAGGAGTGTGAGTGTTCCTCCAGGACACAGGAGGCATCTCTACCTCCTCTATCTAACACACACACACTGAGGAGCCAGGTGACCACAACACAAACCCAACATGGAGAGGTTCAGTGAATGTGGAGGTGAAGGTGTGGAGGTGTGTCAGTGTGTCAGAGGAGACTCTGTAGAAGGACAGAGTTCCAGCAGACCAGTCCAGATACACTCCTACTCTGTCAGAGGAGGAGGAGGAGATACGTATCTGTGTTTCTCTTTTATTATGCCAGGCTCTGTATACATCACTATAGCAGGACAGATTCCAGGACTTCTCATTCCGTCCAAGCAGACAGTCATCACCTCCTCCTCTCCTTCTGATTCCTCTGTAAGTCACTCCTATATAAACATCTCCTTTCCACTGTACCTCCATGTAACAGCGGTCAGTCAGACTCTCTCTACATAGAACCTGTCTCCAGAGGTCAAATCTGTCTGTATGATCAGGATACGACTGCTCCTCTCTCCCCCATGTCACCTTTCTGTTGTCCTCACACAGAAGGAGGTCTCTGTGTGCTGTGTTTGGGTCCAGTGTGAGTTCACAGGCATCTGATGGAGACAACAAGACACAATACAGCAGCGGTTGTTGATCTAATGTTCCTCTTCTGTTTGGTTTGTGTTGATTTATTCACAGGTTGGACCTCATCTATCAACATGTTCATAAATGTGTAAGTTCCCTCGTATCATGTTATGAATTATACTGCCGCTGTATTTATCATGTGTTCTGAAGTATGAAGTTTCCATTGTACTCTTGTGTGTATTATGATGAACACCAATTATTCATAAACTGGAAGCACGTCACATGACCTTATTTACCATGAATTAAAATAACTGCTCCTTGTTCAGTCCACCACTGAGATAATGGACTGTACTAATATAGTCTGAATATTAGTCTTAATACTGGTCTTAATATTAGTCTTAATAGAGGTCTTAATAGTGGTATTAATATTAGTCTTAATATTGGTTTTAATAGTGGTCTTAATAGCGGTCTTAATAGTGGTCTTAATATTAGTCTTAATAGTGATCTTAATAATGGTCTTAATATCAGTCTTAATAGTGGTCTTAATAGTGGTCTTACTAGTGGTCTTAATATTATTCTTAATAGTGGTCTTAATATTAGTCTTAATAGTGGTCTTAATATTACTTAATAGTGGTCTTAATATTAGTCTTAATAGTGGTCTTAATAATGGTCTTAATATTAGCCTTCACAGCGGTCTTAACAGTGATCTTAATAATGGTCTTAATATTAGTCTTAATAGTGGTCTTAATAGTGGTCTTGATAGTGGTCTTTAACAGCAGGGCTCTGGTGAATCAGAATTAACTCCAAAGTCACTCGTCATTCTCAGGGAAAAAAAAATCATAAATCCGTCCTGTCCCTGAAAAGACGCTCTTGTCAAATCCTCTAGAAGACAAGGTCGGCCCATTTAACATCTGGACTTTAGTGTTGTGTCGCTTTAAATCTTCTTCTTCAATAATTAAATGAATATTACACAGGGAACAATCACAGGAAGTCTTTTCAGTAGTCTATTAATCATTCTAAACATTTCATCTCACTTCAATATTGTTTGCAAACATGTTTTTCTCAAGTCTTTTGTTCATCTTTCTTCATATCTCCATATTAGAGGACAAAGTCTGTTCAAATAAGACTATTTAATGAATAAAAGTGAAAGTTTCTGCATAAAAGTAGAAGTGTGGAGTGGACACACATCTTACGTGTGGTCTCAGGTTTTCATACATTTCTGTCAGATGGGTGAAAAAGTTGATAAATCCACTTTTCATGTAGAAACCTCAGTATGAAGGAACCACACACACATTAGTGTTGAATTTCCTTGATAAATGAGACCTAATGACTGTTAATTTCTCAGCAGTGTGATGAAGAAACATCATGTCCACCATCAGCTTCATCCCCAGTAGGATGTGAATGAATGGATGTCCCACACTGCTGTGTGGACGCACTTTCCATCTAAATAGCTGAATGTGATCTGCTTTGTTCTCATGAAGGAACTAAACACACACTTACACTTCCTCACTCCTGGTGTCAACCAGCACACTCCAGCATGGTCCAACCTGGGGGTGGAGGAGAGACACATTCACACCAGAACATCCTCCATCTAATAAACCTCCATCCAGTATCAGTCCTGTCCACTGTTACAGAAGAACCAGTCTGATCCAGCATCAGAGCAGGAGGAGAAAATCCTTGTAGAAGACATGATGAGTGAGTGTCATCCAGCCTGTCCATACCTGAGAGTGTTCAGTCTCCAGTGTGGATCCTCCGGTCCAGCAGAGAGCAGCTTCCCTCCTGAGTCTCCTGGCTGGTTGTAGCTCAGGTCCAGCTCTCTCAGATGGGAGGGGTTGGAGCTCAGAGCTGAGAGAAGAGAAGAAACACCTTCCTCTGTGACCAGACAGCCTGACAGCCTGAACACACACACACACACACACACACACACACACACACACACACACACACACACACACACACACACACACACACACACACACACACACACACACACACACACACACACACACACACACACACACACACACACACACAATATATCATTCTATCATATTCTAATGGCTTTAATACTTTTGATTTTACTACCTGTCGTCATCATTACAACAGTTTGGATAATAGTACTTTATGACAGCACTCATCTGAACACAGATATTACAAATGGTTACTACTACAAGAGTACTATGATTGCTGCCACTTTTATTACTTATCCCTCTACAACTGCGAATACTACTACTAGTACTACTACTACTGTTGCTACTTCCAATTCGACTGCTGCTACTAGTACAATGATTACTGCTCCCTACTATGATTATTACAACTACTGTTAGTACTGCTACTACTTTGGTACTGCGGTTACTACTCTGTGTGTACTTTATATGAAGTGAAAGTACAGACAAAAAAAGACACACAAAATGAAAACATCTGGCAAGCAGATGTTCTCAGTCAGTGGATGTTTCTCTCATCCGGGTTTGTGATCCTGCTGCCTCTGAGACACAAACTCAGTTCTTTTTTAGAGGGAGTCAAACCCCCGAAGGTCCACCGTGGGGCCACAAATTCACCCAGTCACTACATATACAGTACCAGTCACTACATATACAGTACCAGTCCACTCATATACAGTACCAGTCACTTATATACAGTACCAGTTACTTCATATACAGTACCAGTCCCTTCATATACAGTACCAGTCACTACATATACAGTACCAGTTACTTCATATACAGTACCAGTCACTACATATACAGTACCAGTCCCTTCATATACAGTACCAGTCCCTTCATATACAGTACCAGTTACTTCATATACAGTACCAGTCCCTACATATACAGTACCAGTCACTTCATATACAGTACGGGTCACTACATATACAGTACCAGTCCCCTCATATATAGTACCAGTCCCTTCATATAAAGTACCAGTTACTTTATATACAGTACCAGTCACTACATATACAGTACCAGTCACTGCATATACAGTACCAGTCACTTCATATACAGTACCAGACCCCTCATATACAGTAGCAGTCACTTCATATACAGTACCAGTCACTTCATACACAGTACTAGTCACTACATATACAATACCAGTCACTTCATACACAGTACAAGTCACTATATATACAGTACCAGTAACTACACCAGTCACTTCATATACAGTATCAGTCACTCACTACATATACAGTACCAGTCCCCTCATATACAGTACCAATCACTTCATATACAGTACCAGTCACTACATATGCAGTACCAGTCACTTCATATACAGTACCAGTCCCCTCATATACAGTACCAGTCACTTCAT
The DNA here is from genome assembly GCF_029633865.1 of Lampris incognitus. Classification (NCBI taxonomy): domain Eukaryota; kingdom Metazoa; phylum Chordata; class Actinopteri; order Lampriformes; family Lampridae; genus Lampris; species Lampris incognitus. Next base: position 50,514,499 of record NC_079211.1, on the reverse strand, counting down.
ATACAGTACCAGTCACTACATATACAGTACCAGTCACTACATATACAGTACCAGTCCCCTCATATACAGTACCAGTCACTACATATACAGTACCAGTCAAAAGTCTGCCTATATCTGAATCTCTTTTTAAAACAAATTTGAATTTAAAGAATATATTATAAAATGTCCTCCGGCTCAACAAGTCTTTTCATTTAGTAAAAATAAAGAAACATCCTACTATGAGACTGAGTAGGTGTGTCCAAACTGTTGACTGGTATTGTATAAGATCATACACCCAGTTTGAGTCCAGTAGAAATTACCACTGAACATTTAGAAAAGACTCCAATTACTTTGTACTAATACTGGTAACACTGATAATACTACTACTACTACCAATACTATTACTACTACTGCTACAACTACTATTACTACTACTACAACTCCAACTGCTTTTACAAACCCAATTCCAGTTACTTCTACTGTTCATATTACTTCTTCTTTCGGCTTGTTCCCTGTTTCTCAGGGGTCACCACAGTGGATTTTACAGTTTGGTACCCTGTGAGGACACAGCACCAATGGTGCCCATTGTTAACCCGGGCCTCGACCGATCTGGTACGGTCTTGTCAATCTATAAAATGATTTGGTAAAATTTTAGGTCAGAAGCCTTTCCTGACACAACACTAACCCTGTGGACGGGGCACAGGTAAAGCGCTGGACGCCCTCCCAGTATTCATGGACTTGTGTCCATGCCTGTCACCTGACTACTGTTCATACTACATCTACCATTACTTCTGCTGCTGATACTGATGCTGTCACTGCTTATACTACTGCTACCACTACTGCTACCACTACTAATCACAATGATACTGAGATTACCATACTGCGATTACTGCTACTACAAATACTACTGCTACCACTACTGCTACCATTACTAATCACAATGATACTGATAAGTTCATGTCAGCTTCTAAACCAACTGCTTGCCTACTTGATCCCTTACCAGCAAAACTTTTTAAAGACCTCTGGCCTTTTCTTGGACCTACAATGCTAGACATCGTTAATTTATCTCTTACTACTGGCATTGTTCCCAGCAGTTTTAAGACAGCTGTGGTTAAACCTCTACTTAAAAAACCGCACCTTGATCCAGGGTCTATTAATAACTATCGGCCAGTCTCTAATCTTCCATTCTTCTCTTAAGTACTAGAGAGAGTTGTGTATCAACAACTTTTGACCCATATAAAAGAAAACCATCTCTATGAACCTTTTCAGTCGGCCTTCAGGCCCTGTCACTCCACTGAAACTGCTCTGACCAGAGTGGTAAATGATCTTCTACTGGCTATCGACTCTGATTACACTTCTGTGCTTCTACTACTGGACCTCAGTGCAGCCTTTGACACCATTGATCACTGTATACTTTTAGATAGATTAAATTGTAATTTTGGTGTCTCTGGCTTAGCTCTCTCTTGGCTTAAGTCCTACTTATCTGGAAGAACACATTGTGTCTGCTATAATAATATTATATAGAAATTTTCTGACATTAAATATGGTTTGCCTCAGGGCTCAGTACTTGGCCCTCTACTTTTCTCTCTTTACATTACACCTCTTGGCCAAATTATACGCAGTTATGGAATACATTTCCATTGCTATGCTGATGATACTCAGTTGTATGTGCCTATAAGGGCTGATGATCATACTCAAACCACTAACTTAGAGGCCTGCTTGGCTACTGTGAAAAACTGGATGTCACTTCACTTTCTGCTTTTAAATTCAGATAAAACCGAGATGCTGGTCATTGGCCCTGCTAGACACAGACACCAGTCTGATCAAGTAACGATAACAATCGACAACTCTGTGGTTTCACAAAGTGTGGCAGCCAAAAATCTTGGTGTTACGTTTGATCCCAGCCTTTCCTTTGATAAGCACAGTAAAGAAATCACCAAGACTGCCTTTTTTCCCTTACGTAACATAGCTAAAATTCGGTCTTTTCTCTCCATGGCTGATGCAGAGACTCTAATACATGCATTTGTTTCATCCAGACTTGATTACTGTAATGTTCTGTTCTCAGGTCTGCCACATTCTAGTACTAAAAGTCTTCAGATGGTTCAGAATGCTGCTGCTAGGATCCTAACTAAAACTAGGAAATTTGACCATATTACACCAATTCTTGCCTCCCTTCATTGGCTTTCTATCCATGTTAGATCAGAATACAAGGTGGTTCTGCTGACTTGTAAAATCCTAAATGGGCTTGCCCCATCCTACCTGTGTGATCTCTTTAAACCTTACATGCCATCTCGAGCACTTTGTTCTCAAAATACAGGGCTCCTGTGTGTACCCAAAGTTAAAAAGAAGTCAGCTGGTGGCAGGGCCTTTTCCTATCGAGCTCCATTGTTGTGGAATAACCTGCCTGCTGCCATCAGACCATCAGAGTCTGTTGAGTCTTTAAATCCAAACTTAAAACTCATCTTTTTGCCTTAGTTTACAATTAGTTGCCTTTAAGTTGAGTGCTTCACAACCTGTACTGGATGGCGGGTTGGTTTTCTGTCTCAATGAATTTACCAACCACTGTTCTGCCGATGAGATTATGGAGTATAGATTACAGAGTATAGATTATGATGAATTGATGACTTAATTGATTATGGCTAATGACTATTGCAAACTGTTCTCTTCTCTAACAAGTATTTTCTCTCTCTCTGAATGATGTCTTCTCCTTTCTCTTTTTCTGTGTTTGAATGGTGTCATGTGAGTCTCTCTTGCGTGCATGTGCAGTCGGTTCTCCTCCCAGGTCTCCGTGGTGATGGTGGTCGCCATTTGGATGCTGCCTGCCCTTCCACTCCTCACATAAGCATCATCATGTAATCGACCATCGACCAGCATCATCATGTAATAAAAGAAAAACTTTTCTTTTATTACATGATGATGCTGGTCGCGTGGCTTGGGTCCTGGACTTTTCTGTTGGCATGTGGACACTGCTTGGCATCCTGTGCATCATGTTCTTCATAAATTTTATGCCCATTATAATTCTGTTATCCTCCTTCAGTGTTGTATTATGTAAATTGCATGAACACAACATCCATTGCACGCTGTCCGTCTTGGGAGAGAGATCCCTCCTCTGATGCTCTCCCTGAGGTTTCTTCCTATTTTTTCTCCCTGTTAAAGGTTTTTTTTAGGGAGTTGTTCCTTATCCGATGAGAGGGTCTAAAGACAGGATGTTGTGTTGCTGTTAAGCCCACTGAGGCAAATTTATAATTTGTGATATTGGGCTACAGCTGTACAAATAAAATTGATTTGTTTTGATTTGATTTGATACGGAGATTACCATACTGTGATTACTGCTACTACAAGGACTACTGCTACCACTACTGCTACCACTACTAATCACAATGATACTGAGATTACCATACTGTGATTACTGCTACTGCAAATACTACTACTACTACTACTGCAGTTAAAATCAGCAGTGTTTAGAGTACACGTGTACGATGAGATGGCTGCCAATATGAAGCAGAACACTCACTACACATTGGTTATAAAGAGCAGGACACAAAGGTTTAATCCAGCCAATCAGGTAGGAGAAATGGTCAGGTGGTCTTGAGGGTAATGACTTGATTGGCTATTTAACCAGTGACGTCTGTAAGTCCTCTCATTATGAAAGATGTCCTACCGTCTTTTACCACCACAGTGAGTCAGGACCTCATTTAACGTCTCATATGAAGAATGTCACCTGGAACTGCACAGGGTCCTTTCTCACTGTATAGGACCATTGTTGCTGCCCGCTCCAGGCTGCCCCCTACTGGCTACTGCCACTATTACTTCTACTACTACAGTTACAACTAATACAATTTCTGCTACTACTATTCATATTTCTACTAATGGCCATTTTTGGTATTGCTGTTTGTACAAATAATAACTTATCGAACTGTTATCGTTACTATTATTTTAGTCTTGAAAATATATTGTACTTATTGTACTTATAAAAACTATTGTAATTGTAAAAACTTCAAGAACTATTGGAAGATCTACAAGTAATTCCTCCAGTCAGAGAAAAGACCACCCAGGTTAGGATGTACTGACTGCCATTAAAGTGGATGTAAATGAGGACTGAAGTGGTCCTGTGTTGTACAGGTTTAGCAATACTGACCTGACAGTTTCCAGTCTGCATTGTGGACTCCCCAGTCCAGCAGAGAGCAGCTTCACTCCTGAATCCTGCAGATCATTGTTACTCAGGTCCAGCTCTCTCACACTAGAGGAGGTGGAGCTGAGAACTGAGGACACAACTTCACAGCTTCTGTCTGACAGATTACAGAAACTCAACCTGAATGGACACACACACACACACACACAGATTACTTTCTTTCAGCTGTTGATGTGTAAGAATGTCTCATGAAACATGTTCAACATAATCAGGTTCCTGAATAAGCTTCAGCTTCACTAAACCAAACAATAATAATGGATTACATTTTTAGGGTTTTATCTGGACACCCAAAGCACTTCACAGAGAAGGGGGAAACTCACCTCAACCACCACCAATGTGTAGCACCACCTGGATGATGCACAGCAGCCATTTTGCACCAGAACGCTCACCACACATCAGCTTGAGGTGGAGAGGGAGGAACCATTGAGTCAATCATACTAGGGATGATTAGGTGGCCAGATGGAGAGAGCCAGGCTGGGGAATTTGCCAGAACACCGGGGGACCCCCTACTCTTTACTGTAAGTGCCATGGGGTCTTTAATGACCACAGTGAGTCAGTACCTCGGTTTTAAGGTCACATCAGAAGGACGGCATCTCCTACAGCACTGTGTCCCCATCAGTGCACTGGGGCATTTTTTTAGTCCCATAGGCAAGACTGCCCCCTACTGGCCAACCTACACCAAATCCAGCAGCAACTGAGTTTTCCCGGGTAGTCTTCGAGCCAAATCCACACCTGCTTAGCTTGTGTCATGGGAAGAGCCAGGGTACATGTTGGTATGGCTGCCAGCAAACCAACCCAATCTGAGTTAACTGATATCACGACGGTGGTCAAAAACTTCCTCTGTCAACTCACGTCACATGATCAGACTATGGTCCATGTTGGTATGCACACTTTTCTTTGTTATTCTTTACAGCAGCTGCAACCCTAGTTGTATGAAGAGGTCTTCGATACAAATCAAGACTAAATATAAAACATGATCCAAAGTGGTCAGTATTCCCTGTCCTTATTCTTTCAGTGGTGTGAATGTGTGCTGCGGTACAACACATTAACACTTTATATGATTTGCACCAAACTGAATAAAAATGAAAATAAAAAAGTGAACTAAAAAGGACAGGAGGACATCCATCTCTGCCAGAAGATCCTCCAGTAAAGAAGTTGTCCATCTCTAATAATGAGGGGTGGTCTAACATGGTGGGGGTCCAGAAAGGTGTGTGTTGTGGCCCTGCTGCTGGCAGCTCCAAGCAGACCTCTCTGACAGCAGATAGTCTATGTAAATGAGAGTTTATACTTTACAGCTGTGATGTGAGCACATGTGGTTGGGTGTACTGACCATCTGCAGTTTTGAGGGAATCCTGATATTAATGAGCCAACACACACAGTCATGAAGCCCCACAGAGAGGTATCAAACCCAGCAGTGAACAAGGACCACATAGCTTTATAGATCATGTGATGAACACACACCATATAGATGATGTCATTAACACACTGTCATGTTTTGTTCTTAGGGGGGTACAGTGATGAGGACACATTGTGTGCTCAGAGAGCTGCAGAGGTCAATGCATCCTATTGTGTTGTCATAGTAGAGATGTGAGTGTGAACACACTGCCAGAGGAAGTGATGTCTCCTTCACTCCTACAGTGTGTCTGTAATAGGAAGATGAAGTCGCTCTTCACCCCCAGAACCTGTGGCCTGTACCTCCACATTTAAAAGACAGACAAAACCACTAAAACATGAACCTCTACACAGGGTTACCACCTCACATTCATGTGTTCATACAAGCACATGTGTATTTAAGTTGTGTTTGATACACTACAATATAATCTTAACCAGTGCAGTATTTTTCAGGTGAAAACAGAGTTACACTGCAAACTGAAACAAGAAATACGAATTATAAATATGTAGTTGGAATATGGTCAGAAGGAAGGCCTTGCTATGCCTGTTAGACTATTTCACCTTTTTCTCTGAAAACCAAACTGTATTGATTTGTAATGTGTTGTCATGACCTCTTTGCTGGTGTATGTGCTCATGGAAAGCAGTTGACAGGAAGTAGAAAGTAGAACCAGAGCTTGTTACTACAACTGGTCAGTAATTCCTCCAGTCAGAGAAAAGACCACCCAGGTAAGGATGTACTGACTGCCATTAAAGTGGATGTAAATGAGGACTGAAGTGGTCCTGTGTTGTAGACGTTTAGGAATACTGACCTGAGAGTTTCCAGTCTACATTGTGGACTCCCCAGTCCAGCAGAGAGCAGCTTCACTCCTGAATCCTGCAGATCATTGTGACTCAGGTCCAGCTCTCTCACACTAGAGGAGTTGGAGCTGAGAACTGAGGACACAACTTCACAGCTTCTGTCTGACAGATTACAGGAACTCAACCTGAATGGACACACACACACACACACACACACACACACACACACACACACACACACACACACACAAATATATCATTCTATTACATTGTAATGGCATTAATACTTTTGATTTTACCACTTGTTTTCATCATTACAACAGTTTGGATAATAGTATTTTATTATAGTACTCATCTAAACATGGAAATATCAAAATATTACTACTACAAGAGTACCACTACTGCTGTTATTTTTACTACTAGTCCTACTATAACTACGATGGCTACTTGTTATAATACAATTTGTACTACTACTACAACTACTGTGACTACTAATACTATTGTTACTACTACACTAGTACTACTGCTACTACTGCTATTACTGCTTTTACTACTGCTGCTAATTCCACTACTACCTGCTTCTTTTATGATTACTGCTACTTACAACTATTACAACTACTGTTTTAATAGTTGTAATTATTCTATAATTTTAATGTCTTTAATACTTTTGATTTTAGAACCTGTAACCCCAATAACAGTTTCAATAATCAGTGTAATAAAACAATATTTTATCACCAATGAAAAATAATAACACATAATAGATTTAATACTTTAAAAGGCCTAATCCATATACTTACAGAGCTGTATAGGAGGCTTTGACCACTGGCAGCAGCCTCAGAAGACCCTCCTCTGAAGAAGAGTATTTCTTCAGGTCAAACACGTCCAGCTCCTCTTCTGAAGACAGTAAGATGAAGACCAGAGCTGACCACAGAGCAGGAGAGAGTCGGTCTGTGGAGAGTCTTCCTGATGTCAGGTACTGTTGGATCTCCTCCACTAGAGAATGGTCATTCAGTTCATTCAGACAGTGGAACAGATTGATGCTTCTCTCTGGAGAGAGATCCTCCCTGATCTTCTTCTGGATGTACCGGACTGTTTGCTGATTGGTCTGTGACTTACTTCCTGTCTTTCCCAGCAGGCCTCGTAGGAGATTCTGATTGGGTTTCAGTGAGAGGCCCAGGAGGAAGCGCAGGAACAAGTCCAGATGTCCGTTTGGACTCTCTAACGCCTTGTCCAGTGCTGTCTGGTAGAGGTCTGGTTTATATCTAAATAGTTTAAGCCAGTTGGAGGTTGACTGTGTTGCTGACAGCAGATTGACTCCATCATTGATGAATGAGAGAAAGACATAAAGAGCAGCCAGAAACTCTTGAATGCTCAGATGGACAAAGCAGAAGACCTTGTCCTGGTACAGCCCACACTCCTCTTTAAAGATCTGTGTGAACACTCCTGAATATACTGAGGCTGCTCTGATATCAATGCCACACTCTGTCAGGTCTGCTTCATAGAAGATCAGGTTGCCTTTCTCCAGCTGTTTAAAGGCCAGTTTTCCCAGAGACTCAATCATCTTCCTGTTGTCTGTATTCCAGTGTGGCTCTGTTTCAGATCTCCCATGATACTTCACATTCCCCTGGATGGACTGAACCACCAGGAAGTGGATGTACATCTCAGTCAGGGTCTTGGGCATCTCTCCTCTCTCATTTGTTCTCAACACATGATCCAGAACTGTAGCAGTGATCCAACAGAAGACTGGGATGTGACACATGATGTGGAGGCTTCGTGATGTCTTGATGTGTGAGATGATTCTTCTGGCCTGCTCCTCATCTCTGAATCTCTTCCTGAAGTACTCCTCCTTCTGTGGATCAGTGAACCCTCTCACCTCCGTTACCATGTCAACCCACTTAGGAGGGATCTGGTTGGCGGCTGCAGGTCGTGTGGTTATCCAGAGGCGAGCAGAGGGAAGCAGTTTCCCCTTGATGAGGTTTGTCAGCAGCACGTCCACTGAGGTGGACTTTGTGACATCAGTCCAGATCTCATTGTTCAGGAAGTCCAGAGGAAGTCGACACTCATCCAGACCATCAAAGATGAACACAACTTGGAACTGGTCAAAGCTGCAGATTCCTGCTTCTTTGGTTTCAATAAAGAAGTGATGAAGAAGTCCCACCAAGCTGAACTCTTTATCTTTCAGCACATTCAGCTCTCTGAAGGTGAATGGAAATGTGAAGTGTATATTGTGGTTGGTTTTGTCTTCAGCCCAGTCCAGAGTGAACTTCTGTGTTAAGACTGTTTTCCCGATGCCAGCCACTCCCCTTGTCATCAATGATCTGATTGGTTTATCTTGTCCAGGTAAGGTTTTAAAGATGTCTTCACATTTGATCGGTGTTTCTGGTCTCGCTGGTTTCCTGGATGCTGTTTCAATCTGTCTGACCTCATGTTCATTATTGACCTCTCCGCTGCCTCCCTCTGTGATGTAGAGCTCTGTGTAGATCTGATTCAGAAGTGTTGACTCTCCTGGTTTAGCAACACCCTCAAACAAACACGGAAACTTCTCCTTCAGAGCTGCTTTGAGGTTACTCCGGCACAAGGTAACAAGGGTTTCTGAATAAACAAACCAGGGAACCAGTGAGTGGATGTTACTGTAAATGTGAGAAACAGAAACTTTACCAAACTCCATAGTATTAATTCAGCTCATCACTGGTGGATGGACAAGCAGGATTTATTTAAAACAAACAATGAAGACATTTATATAATTTATATAAAGGGTAGATTTATCCAAATACATTTCCACAAACAACATGTACATTAATAATAATTCATTTCTACTGTAATAATATTTTGATGGCTATTATCACATCTCTTGTAGTAACCATGTATTAGATAGGAGATCTTTACTGGGATTATGGGGACAGTGATGACGTCTTAAAGAGGTTCTCTCTGGTATTATTGTTCTGATGTGAACCAATGTCATCAGCATTTTACACCCTCATTAACCAATCAATAGTTTGACCAGATTATCCATTAGATTTCTTTTCATTTACCATCCAAATGGAAACTGTCTGAACCTCCTGTGATAAATCTACATTTTCAGCAGGTTTTGAAAACAATTCCACCTCCCACTTTGCCTCTATTGACCCTTTACATGGTGTTGAGGCTTTTGAATAAAGAGTCTCTTACTGCTCTCCAGAGAGTCAGCCAGCTCCTCCTGCTTCATACTCCTCAGGAAGTGCAGTGTGATCTTCAGAAGTGCCTCTCTGGGACTCCTCCTCTGCTCCTCTTCCTCCTCCCTCTGTCTCTCTAAGCACTCTGGGTAATCTGGACTCAGATCCTTCTGGAACCTCTTCAGCTCCTTCTTCACAAAAGTGACAATGTTCTCCTCGAGCAGCTGGAAATGAATAAGTATATGAATTAAATTTTCATGTTAAACTCATGGAACAAAACATCAAGCCCATCTGTCATTGATTAAAACCCACTGATGTAAACAGTGGAGCATGAAGACCATTATGACCAGAATGATTGTTTTTCATTTCATTTGAAGGTGAAGTAAAAGGTGTTGATGTATATTTACACACCATAAATATGGAGTCCAGGTCTGTTTGATGCTCCTGGACAGAGTGACCACTGAGAACCTCTGACCTCTCCTGGTGGTCTCTGCGGAGAACACATGACATGTTAGGTCTCTAGATATCAACACACACACACACACACACACACACACACACACACACACACACACACACACACACACACACACACACACACACACACACACACACACACGACCGCAGCGTTGGCAGATTGGGCTACTTTTTATTTGATTGAGTGGGTAAAAATGGCTCTGATAAACATAATTATTATTACATACATACACCGGATGGACAGAGAAACTTTCTACTAAACAGTAAAAAAAAAAAAGGGCTATTTTTGGGTGGGTTCAGGTCTCTGATTGGGCTATTCAAATTTGGCAACACACACACACACACACACACACACACACACACACACACACACACAGGAGGTTGAGGTGTTGTGTCCTGATGGATGCAGGTACTGGTCTACAAAAATATAGTTGTTTTTTTCCTGCATGGACTTTGGAAACTGTTTTTGGCTAATTTTGGGCTGCTGAATCCAAATCTGCGCTCAAATTTGCTCTATCACATCAAGTTTTTGTGCTATCTGTATGCTCCTTATTCAGGATTTTACAAAAGTTGACCATCTAGTCTGGCAATCTTGGTGGGGATAAACATGACCCCTATTCATTTCCTAAGTAATTTCATGCTAGGCTGAGTGTTTATTTGTCATATCTTTGAAATAAATGTATTTTATCATGTAATATCACATGTATTCTATAAATATATTGCTGATCTGATCCGAGATTTGAATTTGCCAAAACAATCTGCTAAGTTGTTGGCTTCCAGGCTGCAAGAGAAAAACCTTCTCAAACCTGGCACAAGCGTCTCATTTTATCGCAACAGAGAGGCACAACTGAGGAAGTATTTCCACTCTGATGGTCAACTTGTATACTGCAATGATGTTGCAGGGCTTCTTCTCACTATGGGTTTGCCTGCGTACCATTCAAGTGAGTGGAGACTCTTTATTGACAATCGAAAAGAAGTTTGAAATGTCTTTTACTTCACAATGGGAACATCTATGGATCCATCCCTATAGGACACTCAGTGACCTTGAAGGAGGAGTATGCAAACATCAATGTTGTACTTGAACAATTGAAGTACCACGATCATGAATGGTTGATTTGTGTGAATTTGCAAATGGTGAACTCCCTTTTGGGGCAACAAGGAGGTTACACCAAATACCCTTGTTTCCTATGCTACTGGGACAGTCGGGCTAAGGAGGAGCACTGGGTGAGAAAGGAATGGCCATCAAGGAATAGTTTGATACCTGGTGACAAGAACATCATTAATGAACCACTGGTTGATCGGAAAAATATCATCCTTCCACCATTGCACATCAAACTCAGTCTGATGAAGCAGTTTGTTAAAGCTCTTGATCACACTGGAGACTGCTTTGGCTACATATGTTCAACCTTTCCGAGTCTCAGCGACGAGAAGAAAAAACCAGGGATATTCGACGGACCTCACATCAGAACATTACTCAAGGACCCACCCTTCGTTATGACGATGACCGCTGTCGAAGCTCGAGCATGGAATGCATTCACTAATGTGGTGCAGAATTTTCTTGGGAACAAGAAAGATGACAACTACCGAGAGATTGTGGAGGAGCTGCTCCTTAGTCTGCGAGCGCTGGGGTGCAGAATGAGCATCAAGGTGCACTACTTGCACAGTCACCTGAGCAAGTTTCCAGATAACCTTGGAGATGTAAGCGAGGAACAGGGTGAACGTTTCCATCAAGACATTAAAGTGATGGAAGAACGTTATCAAGGTCGTTGGGACTCAAATATGATGGCAGATTACTGCTGGAGTTTGATGAGGGATGTCCCAGATGCTGTATATAAGAGATCGTCCACAAACAGGAAGTTTACCATGTTGTAATATGATTACACCTGTGCCTTTGGATACTTACGCTTTCAAGTACCGGTACTTAATTTCTTATATTCACAAATTTTTGCTGCATTTTGAATGTCGTGAAAAGTCACAAAACTGCTTTGAGCTTGAGTGATGCCTTGTATTTAAGTGATGTACACCATGTTTAGGGGAACTTTTTCCGTCTATATATTAGTTTAGTGAAATTTGTAAACTTTTCATACATTAAAAATATTGAGAAAATGTGTAAAAATATGTGCAAGCCAGCATGGATTAAATGTTAATGTATGATTTAATATTGTAATTGAAGTAGGTACCTTTCGTTGTAATCAATTTTGCATCTATCGATCTTCTAATGCAACAGTGTTTTTTAACTTCAAGTGTAAAATTGCTGTTTTCTCAAAAATAAGGATTTTTCATTGTTCAAAAATCTGATGTGATAGGCAAAAACTAATGCCAGATTTGGATTCAACACCCAAAAGTTAGCAGGAATCCATTGAAAAACCCCATGCAAGAAAAATTGTGTTGACCAGATGAGATGTTTTGAGAGAAGAAACTAAACCAACAGAAGGCTCAGACCAATTCTATGTGTCATGGCTTGTTACCTCTGTCTGTTCAGTAGAGTCTGATAACAACCAAACCATCTGTTCATATCAGCTGTTTAATTCTGACCTCTGCTCAGTAGAGTGGTGTCCATCTTTGAATCTAAGAGGTGGATTCATAGACCAGTCACTCTTGATGGACACACACCGGGTACAGGGGAGTCTGGTCTCTCCTGATGGATCCTGCTAAAAACAGAGGAAGACTATTTAACAAGTCTCGTTTTGAAGATGTTTTAAGTAGGTATGGGTCAGAATAGTCGACTACTGTGTCAACATTTTTATCTTTAGATGTAAGGTTTTTTATCTTGTGTCAATCAATCAAACTTTATTTGAATGACACCTTTCATACAGGTTAGTGACGTTCAAAGTGCCTCAATGATGACTGACAAGCCGATAAGAGATCAATTTGAGACAATTTGAGAATAATGACAATAAAATAGATTTGAATAGAAACTAGACAAATAAAGTAGATAAAATAGCTTAAACAAACAAGACAAAACAAAACAAAGACAAAATCGATAAGATGGATAAAAATACAGTATATTATAATATTAATAATAAAATAACAATATAAATACAATCAAGTAAGTGAATAAGCTAAAGTAAATAAGTAGCTTGTTGATTGTTTTTATTATGATGTTCCCGATGGATCTGACTAGTTTTTCTTAATCTCTTGAAGTAATTAAATAGATGAGCCAGATATATGTAGATTAGTCCTACGTCAGTTTGGCAAATCACTGTTTTGAGAGGGAATCGCTGGTCGTTAGTAAGCGACGTGTTACTTGTAGTGACACGTTATGGTCCAAATTAAATTACGGTGCAAATAAAACAGATTAAAGATATAACAATTTGTACACATGCATCTCTTTATTGTGAGCGTGTGTAGGCCTAAATAACAATCATAGGTCTTCACTGAAGCAAGTGGGTCCAGGAAAAGTAGAGCCTAATTAATAGGGCTTCCTTGAGACCAACTGTTATGTATGGATGATGCTATTCTACCAGTGACCACTAGGTGGCACCTGTTTTCTATATTGCTGTTGTCTGGGTTGTAACCAACAGAAGAAGAGTTCCTGGTAAAGCATGGAAATGAACAGCCGTGTGTGCGTTGTGGTCCCTGCATCGTGTGTGAAATTGTTAACCCCATAGTGTTATTAGCCAGCTACATAATACCAACTAGTCGACTATTCACTCAAACAACCTCCCGACTAGTCGACTTGGAAAAAACTGAGTTCACCATCTTTCTGTCTGTTATAGCAGCCCTTCACATAATGTGTAATAAAAGAATGTAAATAGGAAAACGGTTATTATGTTGCACTGTCACAAGTTGAACACTAGATGGCAAAGTGATGGTGATAGGCAGCTGTTTCAAGGTCACAGGTTAAAGGAAGTATTGTAAATGATAATAGATATCAGGAAAACACAGTTCTTACCAAAAAGAAGACAATTTAATATTGGAACAAAGACAAAAGTCATTTTGATATATTTTGGATCACCTTGTCTTCACCAATTCACCACATCAGCACAATAAATATTGTCAACAATCAGCATGCTGTGATAAATGGGAACACACCCAAAGAGAACATCTCAGTTGGACATTGTTATTGGACATGTGAAAAGAACAGTATTATCCCTCCAATGCAAGAGAGAAATAACAACTTTGGGTTTAACTGATAGTCACAATACATGTGACCATAGACCTCACCTCTGTTCAGTAGAGTGGTGTCCATCTTTGAAATTAATAGATATTTCCATAGAGTGGTCACCCTTGATGGACACACAGCTGGGTACAGGGGAGTCTGGTCTCTCCTGCTGGACTGGGCTACAACACAACACAAACAGACCTTTGACTCTGACTGATGATGTCATGATGACATCACTGCTGAGCTCTGAGATGGAGACCAGTCATGGACAGATAGAGACCCTCATCTTACCTCTTAGCTTTGGTCTGGCTGCCATGTTCCCCAGACAGAGTGGTTTTAGAGGTAGGACCTCCCTCCTCTCTCCCCTCAGACACATTCATAGCAGAGTGTAGACCTTCACACAAACACACACAACATGCTGTGTTAGTTGGACACATTCATCATCATAAGATTTTCATTAGAGGATCAGTTATTTGTAGGCTTGTCATCATTCATATTAGTAACATGTCACATACACACTGAGTGTATAAAATACTAGAACCACCTGCTGTCTGCATCTAACAGCCTGACCAGAAACATCCAGAAAGAAGGATTTGGAGCCTTGTGGACCATCGACACCGTGACTGTTTAACAGGTGGTTGTGTTAAAGGGAGTGGGTCTCAGTGTTGGAAGGCGGTAGTGTTTTTTACACTCAGTAGATGAACAGTAGATAAAATGTACTTCAGTCAAACTTATCTGGGCTGTCAGAGCAGCTGTGAGACTTTCTGCTTAACTCACCAACAGAATGAGGAGAGACAACACACCAGAGGTGGAAAAAGTACAAAAATATTGTACTCAAGTAAAAGTACCAATACTTTGATTAAATATTACTCAAGTAGAAGTAAAAGTACTCATCTGAAAATGTACTCAAGTAAAAGTAAAAAGTAGTTCATTTGAAATGTACTTTAAGTAAAAGTTACTTAGTTACTTTCTTTGTGTGGGGTGTGAGGGTAGTAAAAATAGGACAAGGGGTCAGAAATCCATAACTATTTTGTTTTTAATTAAAGAACAAGTGTAACAAATGTAAGCGCAATAACAACAACTTCACAACAACTGAACTTCTTGTTCAGTTTAAGTAGCATCTTAAAGTTAGTTGAGCTCATCCATTCAGTGGTACAACATTAAACATGCTTACTCTCACGTTTTCTCTCTCTCACTCTCTCTCTCACATGCACACACTCTCCCTCTCTCTCCCTCCCACCCTCTCTCTCTCTCACTCACACAGGTAAAAAGTACAAAGTAATGCCCACATGATGACGCTCATAAGTGTTGCTACAAAGTCAAACTGACATAAAGGAGCAGCAATATTCCAGAGGAGACATGCTTGTGTGTGTGTGTGTGTGTGTGTGTGTGTGTGTGTGTGTGTGTGTGTGTGTGTGTGTTTGTTAACCGTCAGAGAATGAGAATGTGTTAATGCCATCTCCACAGCTGCAAGAGCGCTATAGAGGGCATGTGTGTGTAAGTGCGATAACAACAAAGAATACCTACACAAATGTAAGTGTAATTACAACAACATACATGTCAACACCAACAGCTGTTATACTGCAAATCAAGGCCGCTAGTTTTGTGACACCCTGAATCACCTGTAACCTAGTCTACAAACTTCTTGTTCAGTTTAAGCAGCTGCTGATTTTCAAAGTTAATTGAGCTCATCCATTTAGTGGTAAAAAACATTAAACAGGCTTGTGCACGCCTACTTTCTCTCTCTGTCTCTCTCTCTCAGAGAGGTACAAACTACAAAGTAATGTCCACATGATGACGCTCACAAGTGTTACAAAATTAAAGGAACTAACATAAAAGAGCAGCAATATTCCAGAGAGGAATATTGCAAATCAAGGCCACTAGTTTTGTGACACCCTAAATCACCTATAACCTAGTCTACAAACTTCTTTTTCAGTTTAAGCAGCAGCTGATTTTCAAAGTTAGTTGAGCTCATCCTTGCTCGCTTTGCAGTGAACAGTAATCCAGCACAACTGAAAAGCCGCTCGCAGGCAGCTGAAGCAGGCAGGCCAGTGTTGAGTTTCAGAGAGAGTTTTTTTAAATTTGGAAAGCAGTTTAGCAGATCCATATCGTTTGGGATACAGGCTAGGTACCCTTCCAACTCCCCTGTACCTTCTGACGTTCTGGACTTCATTGACGAGAAGAAATCATCTTCATCTGAGGAATGTTGTCCAACTTGCTCCACTTCCACCTCTGCCATCTGGTCAAGGTGTTGTCTGACATAAGCCAGACCTGTCGAGTGACAAACAACACATTTCTGACAATTAAGACTTGATTAATTTACCAAGAGTGCACCATAATGCATAATGCCTTATAGCACTGACCACATTGTATTGAGTATAAAACAAAGTAGAGCTCCAATAAACTGTTGAAAAGCAGTTTATTATAAGATGCAATCATACCTGCTTCTATGACATCAGGCCTCTCTGTCCAGGTGGTCTTGAACTTCGGTAGAAGTATTGCTGCCGCAATCAGTTCTGGGTCCATCATCATCTCACCAAAACGCTTTTGGACACCATCCTGAATGGCTTTGATGAGTGGTAGACACATCTTGGATGAGGTCTCCTGCCTTTTGAGTTTTGCTTGTAGCTGACATATCACTGGAAGAAGCCACCCTGAGTGTGTGTTGGTCTCTGACTGAAGTATGTTCAAGGCCTTTACCAGAGGTTTCATCACCGAGCAGTTATCAGTCAGGAAAGCAATTTCTGCTTGAGTCAGCCTGGCATAAATAGAATACAAACAATTGTTAGGAAATCAAGCAGGAAAAGTTAAGTTTCGAGTATGTAAACACACATTCACACTTTCATACTGTTGAAATGCAAATTAAAACTTACGTTTTTAATTTGAATTCTTCACAAATATTCCTGATTGCCTCCTCCCCTTTCTCTTGTATGATCCATATGATTCTCTCCACAGCCATGAATGTTGAATTCCACCGCGTTTGATTTGGTCGGATGAGCTGGAGTCGGCAATGATCTTCCACAACTTCTGCTGCCATGTATGAACGACCCGTATTGTTCCACATGGCTTGACATTTCCCAAAGGCTGCACGTGATAGTCTCTTGTATGTGTCCATCTTCTTTTCTGCTATCTCAGCATCTGTTGTGGCAACTAAGTTGAGAAGATGGCATGCACACCTTTGGTGTGTAGGAAGTTGGTACTCCAGGCCATTATCTTGCTCCAGGATGCTGAATGTGTCCAGGTAGTTAGCTGTGGGCTCATCATCAATTGAATCTCTGTCCGACTCAGCATCTGATTCTGCATCCTCAGACTGACTCTGTTCTCCGAAGACACTAAAAGCTTTAACGAAGTTTGAGCCACTATCTGTTGTGGTTCTCACCACTTTGCCCCTGATTCTATACTGACAGTATATGTCGTCAAGTGCCCCTGCAAGGACATCAAAGGTGTGGGACCCTCTTAACCTCTTACATGCAAGCGCAGCTGATCTCCTCTCAAAGGTTTCTTCATCCACCCAATGACCCGTCACCCCAATAAAACTTTGCTGGTGTGCAGTCCAACAATCTGTAGTGGTGGCAACGTAGCTCACTTTACTGAGATGGGACATGACATTCTTCTTCATCTGAATGGCAGATGCCTCTAATCTTGTCCGGACAGTGGACCTGGAAATGACCTTGCATTGTGGATTTAGCGTTGTCAAAAGTTCTTTGAATGCAGGTTGTTCAACCAAACTAAATGTATGAAGGCCCTCACATATTAGCCTAATGATGATCTTGTCGATCTTGCCTTGTGGCACACGGCGGTTGCCTCCCACTGTCATGGCATCTTTTATATTTGTTTGCTTGCTTGGACTTGGTGGATTTGCTTGGTGGGTTCGCTTCCCTGGCTTTGCTCGGCTAAAAGCCAACTGTTTCGATGGATGTTTCCTCTGTGAAAAAAAAGAAAAGGGTATTATCAGTAGAGGAATCAATGTGGTGCGTATTAAACACACTGAAATTAAAACTTTGATAAATAAAAGTTTTCTATTTCTTTAGTCATCACATTTTGTCTATTACATTGTATTAAGCACAATATGCCACAATCCAGAGGGTATTACAATGCTGCACCCTTCCCAACAAAATCAATGATTTGGATTTGAATGCTAAAATTGAGATTTCAAATCAACATCAAAAGCCAATGTGTTTCTATAGCCTACCAGTATTATGATACAGAGGAAGGAGACATATCAATGCATGTGTAATCATCATAGCTGCTTGCATGCACACAGAGCAACAATCGCCTACTAGTGATCTAATCCCTTGTCGTTGATATGAAGGAGTCAAAACAATCTTTTCTGGGTCTGCCTAGTAGGCGGTGAGCTACGAGGCCTTATCGTGCAGTCGTGCACCCTCCTTACAATCGAACGAAACCAACTTTTTTTGAAAGGTCTGACCATGCTGAACATGTTAACAAATGTTAACATTGAAAATTTTGGGTTGCACGTCAGGTTTCAGGTACTCAATGCATTTCAGTGTATTTCCCTCCATTGGCTCTCCATGAGCAAGGGGAAGGTGTGACATCTGTCTCTGCATGTTTAATCACATCTAGAGGACACAAGCTTTTGGAAAATGTATGGTTTCAGTGGTATTATTGGCTTTCCATAATAGTAGAGACCAAAATTTAAAGTCTTTCTACTTGATTTGCCTTGTAAATCGAGTAGAAAGACTTTACATTCTGGCCTTTATTATTTAGAGAAAGCCAATAATACCACTAAAACCATACATTTATCACTAGATGTGATTAACTTGCAAAGACAGATGTCACACTTTTCCCTTGCTCATGGAGAGTCATGTTCCTGTAATTGTAATGCATTTCCAATGGAGGGAAATACATTGAAATGCATTGAGTACCTGAAACATGAAATGCAACCCAAAATTTTCAATGTTAACATTTGTTAACATGTTCAGCATGGTCAGACGTTTTTAAAAAAAGTTGGTTTCGTTCGATTGTAAGGAGGGTGCACGGTAAGGCCCCTTAGCTCCCCGCCTATAGTGGAGGAGCGCTGAGTGCCCTGTAATGTTGGTTAGGCAAAGTGCCTCACACTACAACCCTCTCTGTTAACACAGTTGATACATTTGATTTGACTGTAAATTCAAAGACACAATCAAATTGAAACCCGTGGCAATTTCGACGGGGTAACACCGACTATTCATAGCAGCTAAATTTAACCAAGGCTAATTTCCCCGAGTCCACTCAAGACTACTAGCAACTAACAGTTAGCCTTTACACACTCAAGTACCAGGGGCTAGCTGTTATGCAAATTTAGCCAATGTCCTAAAGACTTAAACAGACTGCAAATATACATTACGCGTTTTGTATCTGTTTGAAGTACAATAAACATGCGGATTGTCGGCTGGAGCGAGTTCATTTGGTACTTAATGATGTGTCACGTTTGATTATGTTAGCATAGCAGCTAATTAGAATGTGCTGGCTAGCTGTGGGTTTCTTCTACTGTCAATGGTTGCAGGTGCTAGCATAAAAATGCCCACGAAATGGGGTGAGCCTGGGTTGGCTATGTTAAATAAAACTACTAATGAGACAGCAGAAATACTTACCAAAACATGCTTCTGCAGATTTGAAGTGGAGTTGTTGAAAGCAGACAGGTACTTCACTGCTGGGAGGCACATCTTGCACTGCATGATGATGCTGTTGCCTTTCCTACGCTTGAACAAAAAGAAATCTTCCAAATGTGGCCAAGGATTTTTTTTCTGCATCTAGTTCTACAGACTTCGATGTTTCAGCTTGAGCTTCATCTATTATTTCTAGGTCCGGATCTTCTGGACCGCAACCGCTGGCCGTGCCTGCTTTGTCGACCTCCATTCTAGCACTAGAAACTAAAAACTTCGCGCCAACTAACCTAGCTTGTCCGCGCGCGCCCTCTATGTTCACGCGCCAGTGCTAATCACATCATCATTTGTCACTGTTGGTTCTGGCCATTGGTTTACTGTCTATGGTTCTGGCGCGTATTTTTCCCCTGTAGGTTGAATTGTTATTTTTACTCAGTAACGGATAGGATTTATAAAGTAACTAAGTACAATACTTGAGTCAAAACGTACTCAAGTAAAATACAAAATACCGATTTTAAATTGTACTTAAAAAATACAAAATACACAAAAAAAGTATTCAATACAGTAACGTGAGTAAATGTATTTCGTTACTTTCCACCTCTGCAACACACTATAACCTGTTGGCTGCTGTTGGTTCTGTCTGGGTACCACTGAGAGGAAAACACATAAAACATCCTCATTAAATGTTCATCTCAACACCAAAGTCAGACAGAAATGCTGGAAATCATGATGCAATGAATGCCAATGAATATTCAGATCTGAAAGCCACAAATAAACATTTGGAAAGATTTTACCACCGTCATCTGGTACAACTCCACTATACAGTTATACAGTGCAAAGTAATAGGAGGGAGACGAGTCATCATACATTTAATATGTTTCCTGGTAGGATTGTTACCTGGTGAACTCAGGTCCACATCAAGTCAAACAGACCTGTCTTCATCTGTAGAGGACACACAGAGAGAAGATGCTTCTTATTCTCTTTGGTGGGTCCTGGATGTCTGTGGACATTTGATCACATCCTCATAACTTCAGTATCAACGTCTAGAAATGTCAGAATGACATCAGACCAGTCTAACCAGTCTAACCAGTGGTCAGGTCTAGTCTGTGTCAGACAAACCACATGTCAGGTGGTTTAGTTTATGTGTGTCCACTAGATAGAGGATAAGAATCACATCTTGGACAGTGGACTGAAAAAAAGACTCAAAACTCAGAAATGAAAGTGAGGTGGAGAAACTTTTATCAATTTAAAATTCAGTAGCTGAGGTAGAAAGTCAGTGGTTATGAAAATCTGTCTACAATGACACAAAATCACAGCTACAGTACAGAATATAATAAATAATAATAAAGTCTATTACTGAGGGGAACCAGAGCAACAGTAAACTCTCATGTTTCTGTGTTGACAGATCTGGTTTGATAAATGGTTTGCTGTTGTTTCATTCATTGTTTTGTCTGATATATGAACATAGTCAACATGTCTATGGAGCCTTAAAACCGTTCATAGTGCTCCTTCATGTCTTTAGAGGTCTACAATGTTCTTCATCAACAGGCCTCGTCTCTGTTCCGTCTTTTCTTGATGACAAATCTCCTGAATCGGTTTCAGTCAAATCTGCCATTAAACAAACGGCTTCTGTTAACGTGGTCACATAGACACTGCTGTGTTAACAGTTGTTCATTCTGACGAGGTGTTGAACAGAAACATCAGATATTAAGAGTCGTCTCAAACAGCAGAGTGAGTGTGGAAAAGTCCAGTCACACTTACATTATTCTGATTGTCCGCTAGATGAAGCAGGAAGACGTCAACAGCAACAGAGATCCACTAAAACCAAGTCATGGAAGAATATCCCACTATGAGACTGTTGTGTTGCTGTGGATTACAACCCACTTTTACTGCTCCTGCTGCTACACATTACTACCCCGAGGTCACAAAGTGAAAGTAAAAAACTAATGAAGACGGAGAGGGAGGGGAGAGAGAGAGAGAGAGAGAGAGAGAGAGAGAGAGAGAGAGAGAGAGAGAGAGAGAGAGAGAGCCCCCCCAAGCCTTAAATATATTTGTTTAGTGCCCTGTTGATTGTTGTATGATACCCCATGTTGTTGTCTTGTTGTTGTTTTATGTTCTGTTTCTTTTTGTGAGATTGATCTGTACATGAATGAAAAAGGCAATAAAAAACAAATGCTAACAGACGAGTGTCTTGGAGCGGTCCCTTAGCATCACCACAGAAGGCCAACGAGAGATGAACTACGAGCTAGGCAGCCGAAAGCTGCATTTCTTCACCTGTATTTGATGCACTTCCGCTGGATGTTTGGACAGACTGCTCGTGTCTCTGCCCTGACATGCAGAAGACTTGCTGCACTTGTGGCAACGAGCATTGCCAGCATCGACTCTAGTGACGTTTAACCAGACTTCTGACTGTTTAGTTCTCGCTCCACCATTGCCACTAAGAGCACGCTCTGTGGGTCTGTGTGTGCGAGTGGGTGAGTGGGTGAGTGAGGGGGAGGCAGAGAGAGCCGGCCCCGCCCCTCGGCTCACACATAAAGGGCCTTTCGTCTTAACAAGGAGGCTGGAGCACTGAGAGGCCGTCCACCTTCATCGATGCCAAGACACACCGCTCCAAGGTGTGTCTTGGTATCGATGTATAACTTTACCCCGCACAATATGCCAGTTTGGAACAATAGATGCATCTTAATTAAAAGAAAATCTTTTTTTTATAAAGACTGGATGGAGAAGGGTATCTGGTCCATTCAAGATGTAATGGAAGATAATGGAAATCTGCTACGATATGACGTCTTCATTCAAACATATGATGTGATTTGCATCAACAGACAATATAATAATGTAATGAAAGCAATCCCACAGGCAGGGATGCTTTTAATCAAAGGCATGTTGACATATTCTACTGTTACAACAAAGATCCCCCTGTTAGTTGTAGCCGGATTAGATGTTTTAGATATAAAATGCAGTAATAGATTTTGAAGAACTAGCTTCACTACAGTCTGTTTTCCCTCGCCCTTGAAGAGGAAACACAAGTTTCAAGACTACACTAGAAGCTCTATAGTCAAGACAAGGACCAGATATCTTTCTTTTCCTGTCCCACCCAAAGCAAAAGGAGTGCATTTCAAGACAGTTAATGACATCTACCCATGTCATGATTTCCTTCATCATAGATTCAGTTTTGATTGGAACAGTTGTGGTTTCTGTGGATCAGACGTTGAACTGGCAGAACAGCTGTTCTTTGACTGCGAGGTCACGAGCACCTTTTGGGAAGCATGCCACACTTGGATAGCGAATAATCATCTAATTATGCCGCAGTTAAGATATGAAAATATAAAACTTGGTCTTTTAATGGGGGGCAGAAAAGCTGAATTCATGTACAATAACCTAATTATCTTAGCAAAGTTTTTTCTACACAAATGTCGCTTCTTGAAAACAACCCCCCCCCCGTTTAATGGATTTGTTAATGAGATGGAAATATATGAGAGATGTGCAAAACTGATAAAATGAAGAAAAGCCCAGTGTCTTTCTGAGAATCTTGGCACTTTAATTCCTGATTGACCACTTTGTGTTGTTTATTTTATTTTTGTGTTGGCTGATTTATTATTTTTGTTCATAACTTCCTCTGTATGATTGTTGTATTTGCTCAGTGTTTGTATTTGCAACTGTCATTTTGAAAGCTGTGAAATGCCTTTTTGATATTGAATAAAAAAAAGACACACCACTCCAAGGCTCAAGAGCAGTTCAAATTATAGGTGAACAAGATCTCCTGGAACGATGACAAGACACGTTCTTCCTTACCAATGCAACAGAGGCATCAATATTCTCATCCAAAGGAGTTGAATCAAGTGTAACAGGACTTGGTATTTATCCGTGAAGACGTTTCGCCTCTCATCCAAGAGGCTTCCTCAGTTCGTGCCTTTCTGACTCGACCAAGCTGGTCTGACTGGCTGGTGATGAGACTCAGAATCTATCCTTTAGGAGTCGTTGTCAGAGCTATAGATGTCCATGGCTCTTTGTGTCCCGATGTTTACCAACGCCCATCGCTAACAGAGCCATAGATATGAGTGGCTCTTTTGTGTACCGATGTTTTGCCACGCGAAACGTCTTCACGGATATATACCAAGTCCAGTTGCACTTGATTCATCTCCTTTGGATAACCATGACCTGGATGAATGAGAACATTCACACACATCAATATTCTCAGTTACCCAGAGCTGAAGCCCATTCAGCCCATCAGCGCCCATCCATCCAACTGTATCGGCATCAAGTTCGATCCCACTGGCTCTTACTTCACTACAGGAAGTGCCTACGCCCTGGTCAGCCTCTGGAACACAGAGGAGCTAGTGTGTGTCTGCTGTTTCTCCAGGTTTGACTGGCCTGTGAGGACACCGAGTTTCAGCCATGATGGCAAGATGTTGGCCTCAGCTTCAGAGGATCACTTCATAGACATCGCTGAAGTTGAAACAGGGGAGAAGTTGTGGGAGGTGCAATGTGATTCTCCAACCTTCATCGTGGCCTGGCACCCCAACAGGCCCCTGCTGGCGTACGCCTGTGATGACAAGGAGGGCAAATATGACAACACCCGAGGGGCGGGAGCTGCCAAGCTCCTACAAATCCCAAATGATTCCTGAGCTTTAGTGTCATGGCAAACATGGCCATGTCGTCTCCATAAATCCCATACCCCAGTGTCATTCACTACCATCAAGCAAAAGCGAGGAAGTTTGACAAAGGAAGATAAAAACAAAAAAGTGCATATGTACATTAGAACGTCATCACTTTCACTTTGAGCTGAATCTCTAATAAAACACCTGAGTTGGTTTAAAGGATATAATTTTTTTGTTCAGCTGGAAAGTGAGACAAGGCCTTGTTAATGTTGTTTGTTTTTTAGGGAGTTGTTCCTCATCTGAGGCGAGGGTCTAATGACAGGATGCTGTGTTGCTGTGAAGCCCCCTGAGGTAAATCTGTAATTTGTGATATTGGGCTATACAGATAAAATTGACTTGACTTGAGCAATGCAGATGTGCCCATAATGAGAATGACCTTGTTTCAGGACCTGGTTTGTAGTTCAGGAAGACCTGATTTGCAGTTTTCGACCACCAGATGGCAGTGTGTCCCAATTCACTTTTCTTGCTTTCCTCTGGGGGTGGCTGTTTTTACAGTTAAAATTAAAACGCTTTTGTAATATATTGTTGTGTAAAATAGGTGCTTTGATATTAAAAGTCATCTCTTGATAAAAAACAAACTAACAAACAGGGAGGCTGGAGCGCTGAGAGGCCTCCTGCCCGCCCGGGCCCCGCCCGCCCCGCGGCGCTCCGCCTGCTTTGGCACCAGTTGTGGCCTCCTCGCTGCTGAACTGGGAGTCGGGTAAAAGCTGGTTGGCTCGTTGTGGTGGAGCTGCTCGCGCCATTATCAAAGATATTCTTAACTTTACAAAAACAGGAAACCCCCCCACCCACCCAGATCCTGTTCACCGAGGGGGTTCCCCGTGTGTGTGTGTCTGTGTGTGTGTGTGAGAAATGGACAGAGAGAGAGAGAGAGAGAGAGAGAGAGAGAGAGAGAGAGAGCTGGCTCCGCCCCTCGGAGAGGTCTCGCTTCTGCATTGGAAATAACCAAAATGCATCACAGACAGAAGTCTTACTCTTACTGCAAATTAGAAACAGAGTTGTGAGATAAAAGGTGCAAGATAACGTTAATTAGCCTCAATAAACTGGAAATAATGTGTCCCCGGTGCCGTTTAATAGCGGGTTTCGGTACCCATCCCTTTCTACAATGTTCTTCATCAATAGGCCTCGTCTATGTTCCATCTTTTCTTGATAACAAATCTCCTGAACCGGTTTCAGTCAAATCTGCCATTAAACAAACGGCTTCTGTTAACGTGGTCACATAGACACTGCTGTGTTAACAGTTGTTCATTCTGACAATGTGTTGAACAGAAACATCAGATATTAAGAGTCGTCCCAAACAGCAGAGTGAGTGTGGAAAAGTCCAGTCACACTTACATTATTCTGATTGTCCGCTAGATGAAGCAGGAAGACGACAGAGATCCACTAAAACCAAGTCATGGAAGAATATCCCACTATGAGACTGTTGTGTTGCTGTGGATTACAACCCACTTTTACTGCTCCTGCTGCTACATATTTGTACCCCGAGGTCACAAAGTGAAAGTAAAAAACTAATGAAGATGGAGAGGGAGGGGAGAGAGAGAGAGAGCCACACACACACACACACACACACACACACACACACACACACACACACACACACACACACACACACACGGGGAGAGAGAATGAATTGTGGTCAAGTGACGATACATATTTGATGCCAAAGTGTGTCAGCACATACAGCACCACACTTCTCAGGAGAGGGAAGCTCTTGAGGAAGTGTAACCAAGTATCTATTTGTCCCTCTTTAAACGGAAATAAATCAAGATGAGACCAGATTTAAATTTCACTGTAATAGGAAATGTTTGCCAGGGTTTGGTAGTAGTATGCTACCTAAGTCCAAATAATTAACTCATGGAGTGAAACGTATCCTCCCCAAAACAAATTGGCAACCTTTTGTTTTAAGTAAACGCACAAAAATGCAAAAATGCTCGCGCACCAGAACCCGACCCGTGTGGCGAAACCCGAGGCAGACAGACACCGGAGGACAGTTCAAAATCCAAAAGGCGGTTTTATTGGGGGAGGGGAATAACAAGGAGGGGAGATAACAAATACAGCCACTAAATAACAAATGGAATAGAGTGGGGGGAATGTATGGTGCCAAAACCGCTCCGTTAGTGGGATGTGTGAATAAACTATGTGTGGTGTCCAATGGTTTGCGTGTATAACTACGTGTGAATGTTCTTAGCCTATGTGTGGTGCGGTATGTAAATGACAAGGAGGGGTTGAATAGGGGTCCTCCCTATAGTCCCCGGGTCCTATAGTCCCCGGGTCCTATGTTCCCCGCTTTGTATGAGACCGGGGAATATCGGACCTTTTTGTATACAGAGGGCCCTATATTCCCCACTTTTCCCCAAAAGGGTCCCATGTTCCCCGTTTTGTATGTGCAGGGAAACATGGGACCTTTCTTTATAAAAAGGGTGCTATGTTCCCCGGTCAGCAGGTTTGACGCTGTTTGGCGCAAAAAGTGCATTTTCAATAATGCATTATTTAGGGCAGATTATTAAGAAGACAATGAATCATACGATTTCTATTTTTAGATCACAAAAACGAATTCACAAAGTCCAGGTTGGCTAAAGTATGTGGAAACTTTTGACACTAAACTAATTTCAACTTATTAGGCTATAGCCTACATTTGGGCGCATAACCCACCCCGGTAGTTCTCTGATATTTATGCGTGAAATGTGTCACTTATCGAGGAAAATGCGCCTTGCCGAGGAGGTGAGCTGGCTCGTCTGTGTCTGAATGTAATATAGTAAGCCTATGTTCCTTGGACAATTATACCCGGGCATAGCTCAGTCGGTAGAGCTCTCGCCTATGGATCGCAAGGTCGTGAGTTCGATCCCGGATGCCGCCAACTCAGCGTATGAGTAGCACATTGTGCGAGAAGTGCTGGGAGCTGAGGATAGGTGTTGTGTTCCGTCCTCAGCAGTCCATCTCCCAGAGGTCTAGCGCATTGCACCAGGGATAGACTCCTGCGTAAGCTGGCTGATACCGACAATAGGCCAATTCCGACCCACTTCTTCTATGTTCCCTAGAAAGCCGTTGTTCCCATCATAACCACACCAGCTTATTGGGAAAAGCATCTGACAGATATTAGATAGAAACCATCTGCTCAGTAAGGCCCTTTAAGCATCATCATTGTAATGATAATAATAATAGCCTAATAATAATGATGATGATAATAATAATAATAACAACAATATAGCCTTATATTAGAAATGCTAAAAATTGGATAATTGAAATATTTATAATTATAAAGTAGGCTAATATAGCATGGTAATAACAATAAAATAATAACAATATCTGCCTGGTCTCTTAAGATTCTAAGATGCTGTATGCTACAGAAATAACGGGACATAGGCCTAGGCTAATGAATACACCTTTTTGACAAAATATGAATGAAAGGCTGATCAACAACGCTAAAGCTGAATCACAAAACACATATTGCTCGAAAAATAATTTATAAATAGCCAAATGCACACATGATTTCGAGTTTGGAAATATTTAAAACTTGTCGTGGATGTGTGGTCATCTGCACGCAAGTTTCCTGGCGTTCTAAACCACATGATCAAAATTCACCAATGTCTAAACCGCCCGCCAACTTGCAACAATCGGTTGTTATCGGTGATAACTTGTGGACTCGCTGTCATGTGCTTACTAGAAGACAAACAATGGTGATAGTTATGGATGGTGATCGAGGGGGCAAAGTGTTGGTACATGAGAACTTCAGATATCAGAAGCACCGCACCAATCAAGACACCATTAGATGGAGGTGGAACTGTAGAGTGCCACTGATCACAAATAGATTTGAAGTGGAGGACGTGGATGCTAACATTATTGTGCACGATGTTGGGGAACACGTGCATCCCCCTGACGGAGAAATGGTGCACCGTGCAGAATTCCGACAGGGGGTGATTGCAGAAGTTGCGAGGGAGCCAACAGTCCCAATCAGAAGGATCTATAATGCGCAAAGGGTCCTGCAGCGTCGGCAACGTCAAATCCAGGGTGGCGGCGACAGACCACCACCACAAGGATTCCAGTCTGTAAGGACTGTTATGGCCAGAGCACGCGCAGCAGTCATGCCCCCGATTCCAGCTACACTTGAGGATGTCGTCATCGAAGGTGCATGGGCTGAAACATGGGACAGGGAACAGTTCCTCCTGCACCAAGACAACGAGTGGGCTATCGCTGTGTTTGCCACAGAGGGAAACATCAGGAAGGTGCAAGGCTGTGGAACCGTATATATGGATGCAACGTTCAGAACGTGCCCCCGCCCCTTCAGCCAAGTTTTTACAGTACTTGGAAACATGCATGGCTTTGTTATCCCTCTGGTGCATGCGCTGATGGGCCAGCGCACAATTGGGCACTACCGGCAGGTGCTCGACTGCATCAAACGGGAAACCAGGAGGATTACGCCGCACCACAAAAGGTCATATGCGACTTTGAACAGGCGCTTATCAATGCGCTGGAAACAGAACTTCCAAGGGCACAAGTGAGTGGATGCTACTTCCATTTCTGTCAAGCCCTGTGGAAGAGGGTGCAAAGACTTGGACTGACTACTGCATTCCGGGATGACCTTCAGTTGGCAGCAGTCATCCGCAAGGTGACGGCACTCGGCCACCTACCACTGGACACAGTTCAAGACAACTTCGCCCTGCTCGTTCACCAACCAGACACGAGGCCAGCTAGATGTCCATCATACACTCGTCCGCCCCCGAATCCAGGAGTGCACCAATAGAGAGTGAGTCGTTACCCCAGGTGAGAGTGACAGGAAACAGCTGGTTGTGCTCCTTCTTGGGCTGGGCCGAGAAAGGGTCGTCAGGCTCACTAGGACACCCCTCCCTAGTGAGCCAGGTCTTTTGGGTGAGTCGGGCAGGCCTTGATGTAGTGGCCCGACCTCCCGCAGTAGAGGCAGAGGTGGTCACGCATCCTCTGCTCCCTAACCTCCAGCGGGAGCCGTGACCGACCCAACTGCATGGGCTCCTCCTCCGGCCTGGATCCAGAAGCCACCCAGGGTTGCGAGGGGAAGTGTGAGGGTGGAGAGAGCCTGCTGACCCAGGGAAGGCACCGGTAGGACGGACGAGGGTTGGTCTATGGGAGGGCCCAGTGCGCGGGGCGCGTTCCTGGCGCCGCTCCCGCAGCCATTCGTCCATCAGGAGAGCTAGGGTGACAAGCTCGTTGAAGGAGGCAGGGCGGTCCTGAACAATGAGGTCTTTGATGGGCTCGCTCAGCCCCCTCCTGTACGCGCTCTTGAGCGCAGTGTCATCCCACCCCTGTCTGCCGCAAGTATCCTCACCTCCAAGGAATAATCTGCCACCGACCTGGCTCCTTGCTGGATGGAATGGAGGTGGCTGGCAGCGTCCTGCCCATCAGCTGGGTGGTCGAACACCAGACGGAACTCGCGGCGGAAGGCACCATAGTCCGAGGCGAGCTGCTCAGTATGGCAAACCGCCACTATGGGAAATCGCTGGAGAGGTCCGGGAAAAAATGTGAAGGTCGCAGGGGACGAGGGAGCCGTGGAAGTCACGGAGGGAGAGTCTTGGGAGGA
The DNA here is from genome assembly GCF_029633865.1 of Lampris incognitus. Taxonomy (NCBI): domain Eukaryota; kingdom Metazoa; phylum Chordata; class Actinopteri; order Lampriformes; family Lampridae; genus Lampris; species Lampris incognitus. The sequence goes on along the minus strand of NC_079211.1, from coordinate 50,484,592 downwards.
AACAGAGAGACACGAATATAAGACACTGGGGAATAAACGGAATTGCAAGAGGGCAAGGAACGCTGGAGGGCTTGTCAGAGCTTTACCGCAGGGTTCAGTACGTCAAAGCACAGAGTGGTGTTCTGGGAGGCTTCTTGTAGAGGGCTGCCTGATTGCCGCAGGTGTGCCTGATGGATGATGGCAAACACCTGGTGCAGTGCGGCGCTCGTCTCCTCAGAGCGCAAGCCGAGCGCTCGGATGTTTCCGGCACGTCCGAGCTGGGGGAGTGGCTTGAACGTGCCGGGGAGGCAGCTCGGGGTTGTGTAACCACAACAAAAAAATAATAATGATAAAATAAAATAAATTATCTTCTGCTGTAACTTGTAAGTTATGACTTATTAATGAAAGAGAATGAATGATATGAATGAATGACAATATAACAAGCATGAATGAAAGACATTAGAGTTAGTTTAGCTATTAAGAAAAAAAAATCAAATTCTTGTTCAATATTTTTCTTTGTCTTAATCAATGGTGAAAGATTTTTTCTGTTGTAAACCAATGGACAGTTAAACCTCCTACAAAGGAAGAATGTCTTTGTCCTTCATTTGATATTCCTCGATCCATGCGAAAACACTCCCAACAAACAGTTGAAACAAAACAAAAGTTGGATACCCCAAAAAAATAAAATATATATATGTAGAGCGCTCGTTATCAAAGAAATATGTTCTCCGATACTCAAGTGACCCGAGAACAGAAGTAGGTGATGGTGGCCAACTCGTCTTCAGTGCCCAAGGAGAATGATGTTATCTACTCAGCTCCTGTCACATCCATCAGCTAGCAGGAAAACATTTCAGAGAGCCGTGATTTGACAATAAGAAAGGCTAGACGCTGGCAACACTTGGCTAAATCCTCTCTCCAAGTGTAATAATGTAGAACTTCATATACGATGGGTAGAGTACATTAAGCATTTAGAATGTTAGATAGCGATTAGCAACTAGCTAGCGATTAGCAATTTGCTAGCGATTAGTCTTCTGACTTCGTAAAAGGAACATTTACTCATACACAAGACAATAACTTCTTTTCACAAAACAAATACAGGTACAATACATGTGCTCACCTTGCAGGAAAACACGGCAGAGAGCGGTTATTTGACAATAAGAAAGGCTAGACGCGGGCAACACTTGGCTAAATCCCCTCTCCCCTCTTCTCCCATTCAGCCAAGTGAAGCCGCGAACTCTCTCGCTGTGAGATCCCCACTCTACAGCCGCAAAGCTGTGCTCACGGTCGGAACTCTTAAAGAGACAGTGTATCTATGAACACTAAATCAACTGACTGAGTAACTGCTGGGTTAGAAAAGTAAGCCCGGTTACCAGGTCTGTGTGACAAAACCAACCCAATGGCCAATAAAACAGCCCAATACCCGAACTCAAAATATGCCCCTGCCAAACCACACACGTTCCTTTTAAAGTCCAACAGCATTGCTATCATTTTTTTTTTTTGTGATCAACAATTTTTATTTTTTTAAAACAGGACACAACACACAAACAACAACAGTGCAGCACATTAGGAACAATGTTTAAGGACCGAAATAAAGGGGAAAAATTTACAGAATAGAAAAACCGTATCCATAGTAGCTGAGAGTAAGTGACAGACATTCCCAAGGGAAAAACAAATAATAGTGTACTGAAAAGAAAGAAAAAACAATTAAACAAAACTATATACGTTGCATATACAACCATCCATTTCTACTAACTTCCAAAGCTGACCTGCTCCAGGTCTGATATTACTTGGTGTGAAGGGGTGCGGGGAGGGGGAGATCCCTTCTTTTAAGGTAGTCTCTTATGGACACAGCTATGCCTGACCATGCCTGCACAGTGGCAGGCTTGGTTCTATTGAGTCGTGCTGTTGTACACTTAAGAGACACTATGCTCTGGTAGGACGCCATCCAGCACTTAATTAAAGGAAGTTTGGGATTAAACCACAGTGTCAGTATGGTCTTTTTTGCTGCAGTAAAGCCTGCCAGCATTAGTCTTCGCTGATTTAAATTGAGAGACAGAGACGAATCGTCATTGAGCAGACAATGGCAAGGATGAGGCAATATTGTTGATCCTAATAACTCTGACAACGTTGACATAACCTGTGTCCAAAAATCTCTGATCAGTGAGCATTCCCAAAACATATGCATTGTTGTTGTGCCTGGCACCTGAGCCCGGCAGTGAGTACAATTAGGGCTGGTAATTAGTTTAATTTTAAAACATTTGCTTGGTGTAGCATATGCTCTGTGAATCATTTTATAGTGTATAAGCTGATGCGCAAGATTTTTAGAGGTACTGCTTATGTTAGACCATATCATTTCCCAATTTGGTTCCAGACCGGCAATACGGGGTTCCCTGGCCCACACCCCTTCAACTGCCAGTATCTTAGTAGAGTGATCAAGCAGAGAGTTATATATATTTGTCACTGTCCCCTGAGTACCCTGCCTAGGACCGATCCACTCCTCCATAGGGTGCTCCAGCAAAGGACCATTCCAGGGCACCCCATATGTTTTCATTGCAGATCTCAGTCTCAAGTAAAAAAAGAAAGTGGTTCCAGGTAAATCATATTCCTCCCTAATACCTTGGAATGAACAGAGTCCAGCATTGTTAAAAATATCACAGAGAGTAAAGACACCTTGAGGGAAATGTAAAAGGCTGTCCACCTGATTGAAGGTGATAGTTATTCCATAGAGGAGATGTTTGATGAAATAAATCTATTTTGCCCATCATCAGTTCCACTTTTTTCCATACATCAATAGAATTGGTTACAATGCTCCTGTGTCATAGATTAATGTTTTTGTGCCCCCTGCCTGTATATAACAAATCTTCCAGATGGTGTGGCTTCATGTGTGCTGCCTCCCATAGCCCACAAAGGGACCTCAGATTCCTGGTTTCTCCAAACATACAGTGGTCTAATTTGAAAAGCATAATAATAAAAATTAAGGTTTGAGACAGCTAAGCCTCCAGTGAGTTTGGTTCTTTGTAAGGTTGTATTCGTGCATGCTTTCCTCCCCAAATGAACTGTGATATGAGGGAGTGCATTTCAGTGATAGGTGGTGGTGCTAGGGGGATCATAAAAAACAAAAAATTAATCCAAGGCGAGTTGTTCATTTTGATAGTTGTAACCCTGCCTTGTAAAGACACACAAAGAGAGCCCCACCTCTTCAGATCATCTGTAATATTCTTTTTCACGGCCAAAAAGTTTTCCTGAACTATTCTACTAAGACTGGGGTAAATCTTTATGCCAAGGTATGTAAAGGATGTACAGTTAGCGATGTCCGCAGTCAAACTGGTATTTAATGCAGTGGTATTCAATGGAAGAAGAGCAGATTTAGTCCAGTTTATTTATTTATTTTTTTATCCTGCCATCTCTTTAAATAGATCAAAGAGTTTTAGGACCTGCAGTAGTGATGTCCGAATATTAGATATGAAAAGAAGACAACCATCTGCATATAATGAAATATAATGTCTAGATTGGTCTATGATTATAGGAGATATTGTGTCACTCTCTCTGATGGACTGAGCCAGGGGTTCTAGGGACAAGGCAAAGAGCAGAGGAGAAAGCAGACAACCCTGTCTAGTTCCGCGTGGTAAAGGAAAGTGTTGTGATTGGTATGTTCCTGTAAGAACTGATGCTGTAGCATGACCGTATGGCATTTGTGTCATGGAGATGAAGTTAGGCCCAAATCCAATCTCTCCATGACCAGACATAGGTAACTCCTTTTCTGTCTGTCAAAAGCTTTATCAGCATCAAGAGAGAGAACAGCACAGTCCTCTGGAATGGTACCTGCAAGCTCGATAACATGTAGGACCCTCCTAACATTATCTGATGATACTCTCCCTTTCATTAATCCTGTCTGATCTAAGTGAATTAACTTCCCAATTAAAGCCTCCATGCAAGTAACCAGTACCTTGGCATAAAACTTCACATCTCCACAAATCAGCGAAATTGGGCGATAACTTGAGCATTCAAGTGGATCTTTACCTTTCTTGAGTAAGATGGTGATGACTGCATTTCTCTGATCCCTATGAAAGAATCCTCGTTCAATGGCAAAGTTTATAGAGCCCAATATAAGAGGTCCTACCTGATCCCAAAAGGCTAGATACAGTTGCGCAGGTAAGCCGTCCACACCAGGACTCTTGCCCATTTGGAGAGTTTTTACTGCTGTTTCAAGCTCTTCTAAAGAGATGGGGCTTTCTTATTTTAAGCTCTCTAAGTGGTCCAGACAAGGCAAAGCTAAATTCTGAAAAAACATGGTACACTTCTCCATATCTACATGGCAGTCTGATGTGTAGAGACAACTGTACAAATTTTTGAAAACACTGTTGATTGCACTATGATCTGTAACAACGCCACCTTCTGTTGTACGAATTGCAATGATCACCACTTTGGATTCATTTTGTTTTAACCGGAGGGCTAATAGTCTACTCAGGCAGTCGCCATCATAATAATATCTCTGTTTGGTTCTATGTAGAATAAACTCAGCCTTGCTTATGGATCAATTTCTATATTCTCCCTTTAACGCCTCGAGAATATTGGTGTTGGCTTCAGAGGGTGTTTCTCTCTGCGCCTTCTCCACTCTTGTCTATCTCCTACTCAATTTCAGAAAACCGGTTATTGTGCTCAGCTTTTAACCTAGAAGAAAAACCAATACATATGCCTCTTATAAAACATTTCGCTGCTTCCCAGAATATTTGGGGATTGTCACATGACCTAACGTTCTGATCAATAAATTCACCAAGTTGTGTTTTCATTTGTGATAGAAAATCAGCATTGCTAAGTAGAGAGCCGAAAATTAAGTCGAAACCAACACCCCAACGACCGTCGATACTAAACAAATGCAAATCAATAGCTCCGATGGCGGCGGGCGCGGCTGGATATCGGAGCACAGGAGAGCCACGCATATCAATAGCTCCGATAACGACGGGCGCGGCCATAACGTCGGTACACAAAAGAGCCACTCATATCTATTGCTCTGTTAGAGACGGGTGTTGGTAAACATCGGATCACAAAGAGCCACGCATATCAAAAGCTCCGACAACGACTCCTAGAGGATAAATTCGGAGTCTCATCACCAGCCAGTCAGACTAGCTTGGTCTAGTCAGAAAGGCACGAACTGAGGAAGCCTCTTGGATGAGAGGCGAAACGTCATCAAGGATATATACCAAGTCCAGTTGCACATGATTCAACTCCTTTGGCTAAGCAGAGAGTCATTAAGTCTCCACCTGCGTGCTTTGGGATAATCAATTAATGGTGTTAAAGTGCATGACACAGGGGCATGATCAGAGATTAAGATAGGGAGCATGCTAATATGGGGTATATTATTTTTAAGAGAAGGGCTGACAAATATATAATCAATCCTGGAGGAGGTGCCATGACAACTAAAATGAAAGGAATAGGCTTTAACTTTGTCATTACGAATGCGCCAGAGATCCACTAAGTTCAAGTCAACCAGGAAGGATCTTAGAGCTAAGGATGAGGGAGGAGCTGCGTTAAGTGCGCCTGTAGATCTGTCAAGCTCTGGGGAGACTGTGGTATTGTAATCGCCAGAGACAATCCAAAGAGGGTCTCGATAACGTAACAGAGTCGCACTGATGGAGGGCAAAAAGTTTTCATCAAAAACATACGTAGATACACGCTAATAGAAGTTTTATATAATTAATAGAGAGCAGCACACAGACAAATCTACCATCATTGTCATTACCATTCTCCATAACCACAAGCTGTAATTTCCTTTCCGCTATAATCAGGACACCTCTAGCTTTAGTTGACGTGCATGAATGAGCTATAATTTTATAGTGCTTGTTTTGGAACCGCTGTACGTCCTTCGCTGTCACGTCTGTCTCTTGAATCAGAGCTATAGAAACATGTTTGTGGTGTTCCGGCTCAAGATATTTAAGTTGGCCATTTAGATGGTGGTGTAGAAGTGTGGCAAAATAACATGTAAACAGTCCACTTTATATGAGTAGTAAAGAAAAGACTTAAACTTGGAATATGTTTCTTAATAGCTAATGGCCGCACAATATATTTAACATAAACAAATTTAAATTTAACAACAGGGCTATATACAAACAGGCAAACCGCCAGGTCCTTGTTAGACCCAAGGTTTGCATGGAACACGCACTAGTCATTCCGGTGGCGCGCGTACTGCAAGGCCACGCCTCACAACCCCTCTCCCCTCCTATGTCCCATGATGTTCAACAAACAACAGGAAACTAACAGAAAAAATAAACCCACAGAAGAGATGTTGAAATTCGCATAACACAGAAAGTACAGTAACGATCACAGATGAATAGGCTCAGTAGCCCTTGGCTAACAGGTCGGACCCTTTAGTCGACTGGTTAACGTTGTCGCCTGCGGTGCGGAATACACGAGTTCGAGTCCCGGCTGTGACGGTCCGGCCGTGCTGCCCCCCGAATTCGCTACATTGCCCCCCTCCTTTGGGATTCCAGTCCCCGCGAATCGCCACAGCCAGGACGCGAACCCGGGGCTCTTTCACTGCAGGCGACAACGTTAACCAGTCGACCAAAGGGTCCGACCCGTTAGCTAAGGGCCACCGAGCATATTCATCCGTGATCGTTACTGTACATAAAGAGCTTCAGCACTGTGGGCTATTCAGTCCATGATATAGAACGCGAAATAAAACACACAATAGAACATGATAAATATCAACCAACTTATCTAAACAATAGGAAAATTGCTCAAGAGTGAACAATGCGTGACGTGAACGATTCAATCCCTATGACATAAACTATCAGATGACCCGCACAGCAGAACGTCATTAACTTCAACAAGCTTTGTTAAGCAATGTGAGGGATAAACAGCCCTAAAGAGTGAACAATAGCAACGCCAGTCCAAGTCCCATCACTGCTGAATAGCTAAATTAGCAGGTAGTCACAGTGTAAAGCGTACCAAGATCGTTTAGCTGTGGGCAACAACTCACGGTGGCGGTGACGAGGCGTCCATCTTGTCGCCGTTGTCCGGCACCCGGAGCGAAGCGGCCATTTGTTGGTTTTGCAGGGCTGGTGGAGGTTGAAATGTGTTTTGGAGAGACATCTTGGCTTCGTGTTGCGTCCCAAAGTTGATAGTGTGCTCACGATAGGTGATTTTCAGCTGGGCTGGGGGAAGCAGGAACGCCTGGAGCCCAAGCGAAATCCTCCTCTTGTGGACCGGGGTGAAGTCCTTCCGTTTGCTCGTCGTTTCTGTGCTGTGATCCGGGAAGAACAGCGAGGTTTGCCGCTCGCTATGCGTAACGGGCTGAGCTCCGGCTCCCTTCAGAAGGGCTTGGCGACCAGAGAAGTCCGGCAGTCTGAAGATCAGCGTGCGAGGCCGGCTAGCATCTGTGCTAACTCTGCTGTGAAGTCTATGGGCCCTCCCTATGCGGATAACCCGTTCTCCCCATGAAGGGATCCACTTCGGCAAGTTTTTGCTCAGAAAACCAATCGCGTCCGACCCTTCCTCGCCTTACTTCAGCCCGACCAGTCTCACGTCGGACCTCCGGCTGTGGTCCTCCGTCTGAGTGATCTTTGAGGTGAGTTCCCCCACTTGATGCTGAAGACCATTAGCGTGTTGCTTGGTAGCTCTCACCGTAGCCTACAGCGAGTCAAACTTCGCCGCGTTGCTCCGGATAGCTTTGTGAAAGGACTCGAGGTCTTTGGTCATTTCACAAATATGATCTTTGATATGTTGAATTTGACGCGTTAGCGCTGTTAACTGTGGGATGAGGGCCCTGTTGGTCGCTTCTTTCACTGCCTACTGGATTAACGTGTTGACGTCACTCCGCTGTTCTAGCGACAAGGTCTTAACAGCGTTGGCGTCGTCGAGCTCTTCCTTTGGCATCGTAACCATGGGTTTTTTCTTCCACGGCGACATACTCTCGCCTTCCCGTTTGCCTCCGGGCTTTCCTTGAGACATTATGCTGCGGTGTGTTATCAATGTTGGTCGAAAGAGTAACTGAACCAAGGAGTTTAGGAGTTGTTGAGCACGAGCGACTGAGCTACGTGTGCGTCACAGTCGAGCGCCACCAGGAAGTCCGCCTCCCGTCTTGTCGTCAGTGCCACTGTCTCCAAACCACACAACATAGCTGATCTCACCACCATCTTGTAAGCCTTCCCTTTAACTCTTGCTGGTCTCCTTCTGTCACACATCACTCCTGACACTCTTCTCCACCCACTCCACCCTGCCTGCACTCTCTTCTTCACCTCTCTTCTGCCCTCCCCGTTACTTTGGACAGTTGAACCCAAGTATTTAAACTCACATGCCTTCATCACCTCTACTCCTTGCATCCTCACCATTCCACTGTCCTCCCTCTCATTCACACACAGGTATTCCGTCTTGCTCCTACTAATTTTCATTCCTCTTCTCTCCAGTGCATACCTCCACCTTTCCAGGTTCTCCCCCACCTGCACCCTACTCTCTCTACAGATCACAATGTCACCCGCAAACATCATAGCCCACGGAGACTCCTGCCTGATCTTGTCCATCAACCTGTCCATCACCATTACAAACAAGAAAGGGCTCAGAGCTGATTCTTGATGTAATCCCACCTTCACCTTGAACCATCTGTCATTCCAACCGAACACTTCACCACTGTCATACTGCCTTCATACATATCCTGCAGCACCCCTACATACTTCTCTGCAACTCCCGACTTCCTCATACAATACTACACCTCTTCTCTCGGCACCCTGTCATATGCTTTCTCTAAATCTACAAAGACACAGTGTAACTCCTTCTGACTTCATCTATACTTCTCATCAACATTCTCAAAGAAACATCACATCCGTGGTGCTCTTTCATGGCATGAAACCTTATTCTTCCCATTCTCTCTCACTCTCTGTCTGTCTGTCTGTCTGTCTGTCTGTCTCTGTCTGTTGTTCTCTCGCTATCTCTTTCTCTGCCTGTCTTTGTCTCTCTTTCTCGCTCTCACTCTCTTTCTGTCTCTCTCTCTATGTCTCTCTTTCTCTGTCTGTCTCTCTCGCTCTCTCTGTCATTTTCTTCATTCATCAGCCCCTCAAAGTACTCCTTCCACCTTCTCAACACACTCTCCTCGCTTGTCAGCACATTTCCATCTCCATCCTTGATCGCTCTTACCTGCTGCACCTCCTTCCCAGCTCAGTCCCTCTGTTAGCCAGTCAGTACAAGTCCCTTTCTCCTTCCTTAGTGTCAGAGTCCACTGTAACATGCTTGATTCTGAACCGGTTTTCATGAAAGGTCATTTGTTATAAAGGTGAGGAATTGAACATTTTACTGGTTCCTTATTGGATTGAAACTCAGTTACTGGGGGCAGATCTAATCCGCTCTGCCCCAAAACTCCACCCTTCTGAACAGCCACAACCTCCTCTGGGAGGTGAGGGTTTGTGGAGTGTTGGAGTCAGTCTTACTGTCAAGAAAGCAAGGCCGTGTGATGAAGACTGAGTCAGATGATTGTCAGAGTGAAGACCTGACTCACTGATATGTGATGAAGGGTAAAGCAGGTGTGTGTCCAACTTCATAGCTGATTATGAGGTTTAGATAGATGACAGTTTATCTGTTGGTTCAAGACTCTTTATTTGTTACGTCTCATTATACAAGTACAAGAGAATCACATTCTTGTGTTTCAGCTCCTCAACACTGCAGCAACAACAACACAATAACAACACAACACAACAAAACAGCAGCAATAACAATAAATAGTGTGTGGTGTATGTAAGGTGCTGTGTGTGTGTGTGTGTGTGTGTGTGTGTGTGTGTGTGGTGTGTAAACTGATGATCCACTGAAAACCATAGGTCAGTACCAGTCAGCCCGGCACCAGGCTTAGTGTCTTTAATGGTCTTTGTTCAAAAGCCTGGTTGCTTGGTGGTAAAAGCTGTTCTGCAGCCTACTGGTCCGGGCTGTGAGGCTGCGGTACCGCTCGCCTGACGGTAGCAGCTGGAACAGTCCATAGTTGGGGGGGCAGGGGTCTTTGATAATCCTACGGGCTGTATATGTCCTGGATGGAGGGAAACTCACATCTACTGGTGTCCCGGACCGTCCACACAACCCTCTGCAGGGTTTTGTGGTTGTGGGCAGTACAGTTCCCATGCCAGGCGGTGGAGCATCCAGTCAGGATGCTCTCGGTTGTGTCTCTGTAGAAGGCCCGTAGCATCTTGGGCCCATGTTGATGACAACAGGGGATTGTTCAGTCGTTGTAGAGCCAAACTAATTTTTTCAAGGCATTTACAATGAACTGTTGTATGTAGGTGTCCACAAATATTGTACAGTATTTAGGCTCAGGGCCAGTCCTTGTCTTATGATTTCCATCTAGTGGTTGACTGGTGGTATTGCTACTTGAGGTGACCAGAAAAAATAAATGGTACAATGCAATGTGACAATGTTACGTTAGTTTGCTGACTTGGGTTAATTTACCCATTGAGGGGAGGGTCACCTTAGCCATCATTGCAACAATTGCCCCCCTGACAGATGTGGCAGGAGCCACCACTGTTGCAGAGGCAGGGTGGCGCTGTTCGTCTGGTCGCCACGGGAAAAACATCTGTCTGTATGAATGCGTGTCTGTATGTGTGTATGTATGTATGTATGTGTGTGTGTGTGTGTGTGTGTGTGTGTGTGTGTGTCCTTCGATGTTGTCAAACCGCTCATCCAAACAACTTCACTCGACACTGCACTTCCGTGGGTCCTCAGCAACACACCCAGCGAGTGTGAAGTCGATCGGATGAACGGTTGTCTAGAAGACTGAAGGACAGACAGACACAGACAGAGTTCCTTCCATTATAGTATGATAAGCAACTGTCTGGATGGTCTGGTAAATACACGATCAGCTGGAAACCATGTAGAATAAATCTTACTGCACTTTAGAGAGAAAATTAACAATCCCTGATAGACAAAATCACACCCGTCACATGAAAACAAGAACAAGTCTAAAATCATTCATTATGTTGATGATATTTCATATCACACAAACACACACACACACACACACACACACACACACACACACACACACACACACACACACACACACACACACACACTATATGTAGAAAAGCATTGGGACACCTGGCCATTACACCTACAGGAGCTTTTATGACATCCCATTCTAACTCCATAGACATTAATATGGAGTTGCCCCCCCCCCCCTTGCAGCTATAACAGCTTCCACTCTTCTGGGAAGGCTTTCCACAAGATTTTGGAGTGTGTCTGTGGGAATTTTTGCCCATTCATCCAGAAGAGCATTTGTGAGGTCAGGCACTGATGTTGGACGAGAAGACCTGGCTCGCAATCTCCGTTCTAGTTCATCCCAAAGGTGTTGGATGGGGTTGAGGTCAGGGCTCTGTGCAGGCCAGTCAAGTCCTTCCACACCAAACTCACCCAACCATGTCTTAATGGACCTTGCTTTGTGCACTGGGGCACAGTCCTGCTGGAACAGAAGAGGGCCCTCCCCAAATTGTTCCCACAAAGTTGGAGGCATAGAATTTTCAGGGGTTGGGCTAGGCCCCTTAGTTCCAGCATACCAACACATTGGGACGATTCTATGCCTTCAAATTTGTGGGAACAGTTTGGGGAGGACCCTCTTCTGTTCCAGCATGACTGTGCCCCAGTGCACAAAGCAAGGTCCATTAAGGCATGGTTGGGTGAGTTTGGTGTGGAAGAAATTTACTGGCCTGCACAGAGTCCTGACCTCAACCCCATCCAACACCTTTGGGATGAACTAGAATGGAGATTTTGAGCCAGGTCTTCTCATCCAACGTCAGTGCCTGACCTCACAAATGCACTTCTGGATGAATGGGCAAAAATTACCAGCGACACTCCAAAATCTTGTGGAAAGCCTTCCCAAAAGAGTGGAAGCTGTTATAGCGGCAAAGGGGGGGACCAACTCCATATTAATGCCTATGGAGTTAGAATAGGATGTCATGAAAGCTCCTGTAGGTGTAATGGCCAGGTGTCCCAATACTTTTGTACATATAGTGTGTGTGTGTGTGTGTGTGTGTGTGTGTGTGTGTGTGTGTGTGTGTGTGTGTGTGTGTGTGTGTGTGTGTGTGTGTATGTGTGTGTGTGTGATGGTGTGCTCAGTTTAGTTTAGAAGAAAAAACTAAAGCACCCCTTCTTCTTCTTTGTCTTCTCTATCTTGGTCAAACATTTGACCTCCTTCTTCTGCTCTTTCTCTGTTTTGGCCAAGAGCTTCTTTTCTTCCTTCTCCCTCTTGGCGAGGAGTTCAAGTTCAACCTTCCTCTTCTTTGCCAGCTCCTTTTCATTTTTCTTATCGGCCTTAGATGTTGATGCCGTAGAACATGTTAATGGCACATTTTCCTCTTCCTTCTCACTCAAAAGAGCTGCCCATCTCTGCTCCTGCTCCTCACTGCTCCTTTTCAGCAGCTGTATCTCCTCCTGAGCTTGGAGCAGGGCAAGCTTGGTCTCCTCCATGGTTTTGAGGAGACCAGCTTTCTCCTGCTGCCACTGGTCATGGTGGGTCTTAAATTGTTCCTCCACCTGGTGGAGGGAGGCTGCCATCCTCTGTTCAGTTTCCTCCTTCAGCGAAGAGAACCTGGAGGTGAAGTATTTCTCGACCGCTGCCAACGCCTCCTCTTTCTCTGCAGCATGCCGTTCAAGTACCTCACACTCCCAGAGGACGGCGTCTTTTTTCAAGACCTCCACCTGCTGTAGTAATAATGATAATAATAATAATAATACCTATTTACACAGCACTTTTCTAAGACAAAGTTGCAAAGCACTTTATAAAGAAATAAAACCAGACAAGGCAAAAATAAGAGTAAGCCCAAATAAGTAAGAGTAAAAATAAAACAGTATATATAAATAGATAAAAACAAATATCACACATCTGTAAAAGCTTTCACAAAAGAAAAGTTTCAAGACAAGAGTTAAAAGAAGCTAGAGACTTGGTTTGTCTTAGTTCAGCAGGAAGAGAGGTCCAAAGTGTGGGGGCTCTAACAGCAAAAGCCCCATAACCCTTTATCACAAACCCAGACCTGGAATCACCAGCAGGGCTCCATCTGCAGGTCTTAATGGTGGAGCGGGCATATGCCAAGCCAATGAATCAGAAATGTATGTCGGAGCAAGACCATTTAAAGTCTTAACAGTGAGCAATAACATTTTAAAACAGGAGATCATACCTGTAGGAGGATATCATTGTTGTTGAGAAGAGTCTCTTTTTCCTCCTCCCAGATCCTGGTGCTGGCATCCTTATCTGTGAGTGCTTTAAGGATCTCCGCCTCTCTTGAGAGAGAGTCACTATGGAGGACCTCGTTTTCATACAGGAGTTTGTCCTTCTCTTTGAGGAGAAGCTCCTTTTCCTCACACAACCTCCTGTAGCTGGCCTCCTTCTCTTGGAGACCTCTCTGCAGCAACACAGTTTTATCGCGGGTGTAGTCGAGTTGTCCAGCCAAAAACTTCACCTGGTATTCCAGCCGATTCACTTCATCACTCCTCTTTTTCTCCGCAAGAGCAGGAGAACTGGGTCTCTCCTTCCTGTAGTCTTTCGTTCTACTCCAGGTCTTTTCTCGCTCTCCGGAGGTGAAAGGTCTCTCTCTCCTTGTCTCCTGCTGTCTCATTGTACATTTCAAAACCGAATAAACCAGAACAAGGTCAGTTGGCATCAAACTTGTGTATAAAGTGGTGTCCTCACTTTAAAGCAGCACTGTTCAGGTGTAGCGTGACTCACCAGTCTGCTGCCTCCCTGCACAGTGATTTGCAGGCCTTCAGGCTTTTTTCCTTGACTGTCAGGTTGGTGGAGCTGACGAGTCTTAGGGGGCTTTTTCTTATGTTTCTTGCCTTCAGGTTTGTGGTCAGGCTGCTGTGACTGGTCGTCAAGTGGGCAACGATGCGCCGCCGCCGGCTCCTCATCAAGGAAGAGGGTGGTGGGATCCACCTCCTCAAACACACGACGCTCCTCACTCTCCTCGGAAACAACCCATAACTTGGAGGGGGGCGCCATCAGGACGCCTATTTTCTGGTGTTTATTAAATGTGCACTGCGCCAGAAAATGTCTGTTGAAAAACATGAAAGTACTGTCAGGTTGACAACAAACTGCCAAAAATAGTAATTATCTTTACATAATTAACATCTATTACTGTCATTTTACAAGAAGTTTCCCTGTAATTCCATGAAGTCTTTTACTTTTAGCAGATATTGATTTTTGGAATAGTCATGCACCACTAAAAAAACATCATTATCTTAAAAAAAGATAAAGAAAAGCGTAAGTACAGGTAATTACTAGTATTGTTATCATAAAAGTACCGTAAATCTAAGACCACTGACATGTAAAACAAACATACAAGTCATTTTACTTTGCAAAGGCCCGAGTTTAAATGAAGTGTCAGAACGAGGACAGTGATGTACACTATGTTTGCTGTACAACAGATGGAAAATATCAATGAATATGCTGAGAAGGTGCTACGGCATCAGGTATGGAGAAGCTAAATTTCCTAAGACTTTAAATGAATGAATGATGATTTTTTTTCGAAAATGTAAATAAGCACGATATAGCATACAGATAAACGATTAACAATATTCTGAAGTGATCAACAAACCCACACATCAAACTCAGTGAACAATTCTCTGTGTAACACCCGTCCCACGTAGCTATATAGTTTTCACTGTATACCTGGGGTTTGTAGTACGATGGGCGGGGCCCTGGGTACTTTTAACAAATGGCTGCCCTGCTAACCTGTGCACAATAAATGAAATTCCTAAGCTAACCCTTTTTCTTTTATACAAAAATGAATTTTAATTGGCGACGGTGCCTCCACTTAGCAGCAATATAGATATACTACTTTTGTTTAATCCTACTAAGAATTATGTTTTAAAGTATTTGTTCCCTCATGAACAATTTCTTTAATCAGTATTTATACTTCTAACCCAAAACACACCTTCATGAAATGTAAGCATGACACACACAGTACTTTAAATGCAAATTATGAATTTAGTAAATGCAAAAAACAAATATCTAAATCAATAATAAAAAATAACAATTCTTCAAAGGACAAGATACTTCACATCACTTAAATGTATTGACCTTTTGATAATGGGCTTTCTAATTAAATCCCATTTGACTTTAAACACTTTTCTTATTTCGTTACCTATATACCTCCTACCCAAAAGGCCCACACACACTCTCACACGCACCCTCAATACTGCAAAAAACAAACAAAAGAATGTCTCTTTTTTCAAAATAAAACGTTGCAGGCCTGAATCGATGCTTGGGAGCGTGGTGACCAAAAACAAATGGCCGTTTCACTTGACTACGTCACGCAGCAAAATAAAATAGCAGGTGCATTGGTTATTGTTACACACAGACCATGAGTTGGAACCAAGCCCCCACGAACCGGCTGCCATCTTGAAGTCAGTGCGCGATTACTGGCCAAGCTCAGTACTGCAGTTTGGGGCCGGAAAGAATGTGTGGGATGTGCTTGTGAACGCGCTGGCCCCAGCGGTGGCAAGGACGTTGGTCAGAAACAGACCATAATTAGCTGACATACCATATTAAACAACATATGTATATTAAATTAATATACATCTGTTTTAATTGACATCATTGTATAGCCTATATTCGAATTTTACCTTGGAATACACTCTGTGGCGATCGCTGGAGGGTCGGTGATCAGCGTGGATGGTGATCAATGACTGATCAGCTGGGAGCGCGTGCATGCAGGCTGGGGCCGGCAAGATCGAGCACATCAACGGCGCCCAGACGAAGGTTCCTCAATAGGTTCCTAGAGGTAGGTGGTGAATTAAATGGCGAATTAAAAAAGAAAAAAACACTCAGATGTCAAAACCTGACGATATACAGAGATGATTCCGACTTTGGTTAGTAGCCACAAACAGTTTCCTTCCTCGTAATTATTGTCTCTTTCCCCATGCTGGCGGACGTGAAAAAGTCTTTTTGGCCCCAGGTGCAGTACCGAGCTTGGTCCCTATTAAATGCGCTACTGAGCACTGGCTTCATGCGCCATTGAGCGACTTCCATAGGAATGAATGGGGGGGGCGTTCCCCGTGGTGTATCCAGTCTATAATACATCCATGGCGGGAACCAGGGTGATGGCTGACGAATGAAGCGAGTCAAGGCGATGAAAACCACGAGGGAAACACAGGCGGGAAATCGTCAACATGTCCGGATGAAGGGAAAAGCTGAGTGGAAGACATCTACTTGTCTTTAAGGTCCAAGGAGTACTCCCTGGTCCTCTCGGTCTTCGGCAGATTGTACGCGTTCTTTCCACATTGGGGAACTCTGCATTCAGCGGGTAAAGTACATGACGCTCCGCTCTCTCTCTCTCTTGCTGTTTTCACTACGTCCTTCACACAGCTGTCTGCTTGTCGTCTGACTCAACCCCTGAACCGAACCTACGGGGTCAACTGGAGTTTTCCGCCCCTCCACCATTCTGATTGGCTTTAAGTTGGCAACAACCAATGCAATTAACACAATATCACGACAGACAACCAAATACTGCCAAGAGTTAGTTTGTGACCTGTCCACGTTTCCCCTTGGTTTGTATAGCCAAACAAACTATTTAAATCTCCATCAACTTTATTGACACTACAATGAACGTAACGTAATTACATTTATCAGCCTATATTGCTTTTCTTTTTCTTTTTTTTATTCACATGAACTGTATTAAACATTCATCTTAACTGATTTTAATGAAATACTTTTTTAAACGTTATTAAGTCATATGTATTTGTCTGAAATGTCAGGTTTTTAGACTGGGCTACCCCCTCCCCCTTCTAAAAGTCCTAGATGTCCTCATCAGACTCTGGCTCTCATACCAAGGTTGGAACGGTGTTTTCTGTCTCTGGATGTGTTGTTCTGTAGCAAGGACAGCTCTTTGACACGTTCGTAGTCTCTGACTGATTTAGTTACTTCTCTGTCTTGGGAGCTAAGGCTCAACTGAGTAACCATGCCTTGATGCACAATGGTTACAGGCTCCTCAGCAGGTTGTCCAGGTTGATCATATGTTAAACGAATGGCTGGTTTCTTTCCTCTAAGTGACTTTCTGATCACCGGAGTCTCTCTCAAAGTAGTGTTGGGGGATGTGTGAGTTCCTTGGTCCACATCAGTGTCTTCAGCGGTTCCATTTATTGGCACTTCCTCATCCAGTGATTGATAAGGGGGCAACATCCTCAGAAGAGTCCTGACTTCCTTTTCTTTTTCTTTTGTTTTTATTCACATGAACTGTATTAAACATTCGTCTCAACTGATTTTAATGAAATACTGTTTTAAACGTTATGAAGTCATATATATTTGTCTGAAATGTCAGGTTTTTAGACGGGGCTACATGTGTATGCATCAGCTAATTTGTTACATGTTTGAAAAGGAGTAGGAGGATGAACACACTTATATTTTCATGAAAACAAAACAAAACCTCAACCCAACACTGGACTGGCACTTAGAAATAAGAAAGTCCACATCTTGCTAAAATACCATTCAAGGAACCTCGTTCAGCTGTGAGCCTTTGACTCAAAATTACAAACAAATGTCCCATTAGGCCTACACCTTAATTAACAGGGGGAATACCGCCCCCTAGCCTCTCAACAGCGCCGCCTATGATTAAATGCGTTTCCATCATTTCAACGATCAGTGACAAACACGAAGTGTGTCGGTATCAGTACAAGAAGCATCTCCAAATGTGGCTCACCTGGTACCAGGCTTGGCCTGGTTCTACCTGCCGGTTGGGTTTGGGCTGGCGGGAGTCTTGGTTCAAACCAGATCTCGTGTTGTAACGTTTCTCTTGCGCTTTCTTTCCTTTCTCGCTCTTCTGTCAATCTCATACAACCTCTTCTCTTCGCAGTCAAACATGGAATGACTGTCCGCGGCCGCTGCGCGCTCTTATATACACCGTGGATTCCACAACGCCGCGGGGGGTCAGGTTCCAGAACGCTGTCACTCAAAAAGAGAAAAAAAGAAAAAAGCTCGGCTCGGCTGACTGTCAATCACGCGACGCCGTGGAACTGGTTGAAAAATGAGGCTTGTAAACGACAATAAAACCACTAAAGACAACTTGTGGCCATCTCAGAATGGCCAAATCAGCTCTCATGTTTAATTAGCCCCTTTCTTATCGTGGACTCGCGCGTCTTTAACACCCTTGCTGCGTTGTCATACACGCTGCACGAGGCAGCCTGCATGCGCTGCTAACGTGCAGGACAACAGAGGGTCTTTGTTCGCCTTTATTTCCTCTAAAATTGTGGTCGCTCACATATGGACGACCTGAGGGGGGCGCCAGTAATACCCGCTCCTCCTGAACACGCGCTCCCTACTCTTTGATATGTTAACCATATGCATTTCTATATTCCCCTGTGTGTGTGTGTGTGTGTGTGTGCGTGTGTGTGTGTGCGTGCGTGCGTGCGTGTGTGTGTATATGTGTGTATGTGTGTGTGTGAATGTGTGTATGTGTGTGTGTGCGTGTATGTGTGCATGTGTGTGTGTGAATGTGTGTATGTGTGTGTGTGTGTGTGTGTGTGTGTGTGTGTTTGTGTATGTGTGTGTGTATATGTGTCTGTGTATGTGTGTGTGCGTCTGCATGTGTGTGCATGTGTGTGTGCATGTGTGTGTGTGTGAATGTGTGTATGTGTGCGTGTGTGTGTGTGTATGTGTGTGTGCGTCTGCATGTGTGTGTGAATGTGTGTGCATGTGTGTGTGCATGTGTGTGTGTGTGAATGTGTGTATGTGTGTGTGTGTGTGTGTGTATGTGTGTGTGTGTGTTTGTGTGTGTGTGTGTGTGTGTGTGTGTGTGTGTGTGTGTGTGTGTGTGAGGTCTGGCAATGTGATGGCGTGAACACGTGTAGTGTTTCAGAAACAGAGAAGAAGTCCTGCACTGAGCTTTGGAGGCGTCGAGACAGACAGTCTGTAAGTCTGCAGAGAGAAGCAGAAAGAAAGGAGGCTGCAAACATACAACCTTGCTGAGAAGGGGGGAGATCAGCAGCCCGCCACTGCAGGTCTTACAAAGTCATATCTTGTAGTGCATCTTGCGCACTTTGTGTGTTTGACCATGGAGCTGTGGAACCCGCGGGTTCGATCTCTGTGCAACTCTCTACACCCAAAATCCTGGAGCCTGTTTGCATTCAGGAGACACTCTAAAGGAAGTCGTCTCTACAAAAGACCTTACAAAACACCCCCCCCCCCGAAGACTCATACGTGGGTAGTGTGTGTGTGTGTGTGTGTGTGTGTGTGTGTGTGTGTGTGTGTGTGTGTGTGTGTGTGTGTGTGTGTGTGTGTGTGTGTGTGTGTGTGTATGTGTGTGTGTGTGTGAGTGTGTGTGAGTGTGTGTGTGTGAGCGTGTGTGTGTGTGTGTGAGAGAGATGGACTGGCGTCCTGTCCAGCGTGTCTCCCCACCTGCCGCCCAATGACTGCTGGGATAGGCTCCAGCATCCCCGTGACCCTGAGAGCAGGATAAGCGGTTTGGATAATGAATGAATGATGTTATGAAGTAATTTAAACTTTTTAAGATGTTTTATTCTTACTATAAGTTTTTTTTTAAATACATTTTTCTGGTATGCCAACAAAAGCAGTTTGACAGTGGACACTGAAAGATGTTGGTTTGTATGAGTTTGTGGACAAATCACCCATCCTGTGTTTTATGCTTCTTTCTTCTTGCTTGTGTACATTGCAGTGGGGCTCTTCAAGCCTTTAACGGGTTTCTCAGCCAGCTGGTCGTCCACAGTTTAACTCACCACATCTTGTTGAGACACATGTTCACCCTAACTAACTAAGCCTGGCTGAGAAACCTCCAAGCACAGGATGTTGTGTTGCTGTAAAGCCTCTGGAGGCAAATGTGTAATTTGTGATATTGGGCTTTACAAATAAAACTGACTTGACTTGACTCGGCTGGGGTGTTATGCCAAAACAATCCACCAGGGGGCAGAGTGGTTTCACACTCTCTTTGAAACCGAAAGTTCCTTTTTCACAGTTCATCGTTGTAAACACCATATGTGCTAGTGTTATTTCATGATGGTGTTATTCAGTTAATTGTTTTTTTGTGATTTTTGCCTGTAGTTAAATATGACTGCGTGAAAGTTATACTCAGTCCAGTCAAACAAAGCTGAAAGTAAAATAATAAAGCTGTCATGGTGTCTTGCTTTCTGTCTCAATACAAATAGATGGAAGCCAGCATCCTTTATGGTTCACAGACGTGCTGTTTTCTGGCTCTGGTACCTGAAAAGCTTCATGGTCCGATGCTGAGGATCTGGGTGATGAGGATAAAACGGAGGATCCTGATTATAAGCCCACACTAGCAGAACTGAATGACAACTCTTCTTCTAAGTCTTTGGATAAGACAGACGAGGCCCCACCAAGCACTTCTTCATCACCTCCTGACAAGAAGGAAAAGAAATGTGGAAAAACACTGAAAACCATCTCAGTGGAACAGCCAGAGGACTTCCCTGTTTCCCAGTCAGGAGAAAAAAACATGAGAATAAATGAAGGTAAAGATTGTGGAGGGGTGAGAATACTGAATCATCCCTTTCTCCGGATTCAGTGGGTTTGAAGCCCTATAAGATGCAAAGACTCCTTCTCGATATTGAAAGGTGCTCCTCACAGACCGGATGGTTGACCATATCAATCTGTATTCTGCCCAGGAGTCGGGAGAGCAGTTAAAATGAGAGACTGAAGACTTCTTGGGGATACTCTTGTACATGGTTGTGTTGTCCTTCCCAGCCATTGATGACTGCTGGAAACCAGGGTCAAACTTCAGCTTGGTTACAGATACACCATTGAAGGTTTTTTGACTGTTGTGTTGGTTCATACTTTTCGGTGATAATAACCAATATGGTGGCAGCAGTGACAGATTTTACAAAATCTGTCCCCTTTCTGAGATGCTCCGTCAGCCGTGTCGTCTGGTCCCTCCTGAATACAAGCAGACTGTGGATGGGTCATGGGGACATATAAAGGAAGAAGGGCAGGCTCTCTGTGACCCTACATTGCAAATAAACTTTAACAAGTTGGGAGTCAGATTGTCTTGCAGGGCCAGGTCCTCTGGCATTATCCCTGACTGACTCTGTATCAAGGGGCCTTCACATTAGTCAGTGCTACCCTGAGTGAGGAGGGACAGGCACTAACCCTTGGGGCCAAAGTGGTGATGGGCTTATGCAAAGCCATTCAAGAGCCAAATCCTAGTTATCTTCTGTGAAAATTACTTCACCCACTTTGATTTGGTCCAGAGACTTGATCCAAGCCTGGGTGTAAAGTGCGTTGGCACTGTGACATCAGCCCTCACAGGTGGAGCTCCTCAGATGTCTGATAAGGAGCTTGTCCAGAAGGGACAGGGAGCTTGTGATCGCTGCTCATCTGAAGGAGTCACTGCAGTGAGATGGTTTGACAGACAACAAGTGTGTCACCATCCGTAGCATCGCCTGGTTAGTTGAGCCTCTTTCCTCTCTGACGTGGTGGAGCAAAGGAGCCAGTGTAAAGATTGCTGTTCCTGTCTCCAGTCAGCATATGGGAGGGACTTAGCTCTCAGATATGCTGCTTAAACCTGGACAAACCACAGACATGGTGCAGGTTCTTGTTCTAAATATAATCCATCTCACATGGTTGGCTGGTGATGAAGAGGGAGTGTGAGGAAGAGAAACCCATGTCTCTCTAAAGAGTTTTTGCAGTTGCACACAGATTGAAAACAGACAAGACAGCTCCACCCCAAGAGCTGTTTTCTTTTGCCCATGAAGGCTTCCTATGGTTTTATATTGTTCCTTTATTTTGATGCATTTTAATCTTAATTTAGTTTAATTTCATACTTTTAGAATTTAATTAGTATTTATGTTGACATTTATAATTCAGTTGCTGGTTATTATTCTGTAGGATTTGAGGTTTCATCTTTTAATAATGGTCTAGTCTAGTATTATATAAAGGGTCAGTGCTGCCCTCATCTCATAACCTGTAGCATCCTGCATCACTTTGTGTCCTGAGTTAAAGGAATAGAAAGGGTCATATCCAATGCAAGACTTAATGTGCTTTTCTTATTAATCTGTAGGCCCACACATGTCTGTTCTAGCAGTGACTGCTGCTGAGCAATACAAAAACTATAATTACCTGGAGGATGAACAAGTTATTACAGGACTATCTGGGACACTGGTGGTCTGTTGAGAGCAGGATTGACCCTTAGACTCTACTAGAAACTACAGTCACACACATGCAACTTGCTTTTAGGCTGTAGACTCTTTTTCATAGGACCAACCTGTTGTATTGAACTTGACAGGTGGAAAAAAAATATATATAACACACACACACACACACACACACACACACACACACACACACACACACACACACACACAGGTTGAGTTACAGTCTAATAAGCTTTCTACTGGAGGATCAGTGGTGATTATGAACAGAAACAACACGTCACATTAAAGTCAGTGTAAAAACACTACAACCATCTGCTGTTTCTATCAGATGGGCTGAGCAGACCAGCATTTTAAATCTTGGACAACGTCAAAGGCTGTGTAAGGTATTTCAGGTTGTGTTTCTGCTTTGGCGGTGTGCCAACAGACTGTTTTCAGTAACAACACTGTCAAACTGGCTCTGAGACTTTGGCATCATTTCCAAATGAAACCCACACTTGTTTTTTATTCAACCTCTGCTCAGTGTGGTGGTAAACACAGTTGAATGATGCTATGGTAGTTGTGTGGTTTTGTTATTTACACTACCGTTCAAAAGTTTGGGATCACATTGAAATGTCCATATTTTTGAAGGAAAAGCACTGTACTTTTCAATGAAGATAACTTTAAACTAGTCTTAACTTTAAAGAAATACACTCTATACATTGCTAATGTGGTAAATGACTATTCTAGCTGCAAATGTCTGGTTTTTGGTGCAATATCTACATAGGTGTATAGAGGCCCATTTCAAGCAACTATCACTCCAGTGTTCCAATGGTACAATGTGTTTGCTCATTGGCTCAGAAGGCTAATTGATGATTAGAAAACCCTTGTGCAATCATGTTCACACATCTGAAAACAGTTTAGCTCGTTACAGAAGCTACAAAACTGACCTTCCTTTGAGCAGATTGAGTTTCTGGAGCATCACATTTGTGGGGTCAATTAAACGCTCAAAATGGCCAGAAAAAGAGAACTTTCATCTGAAACTCGACAGTCTATTCTTGTTCTTAGAAATGAAGGCTATTCCATGCGAGAAATTGCTAAGAAATTGAAGATTTCCTACACCGGTGTGTACTACTCCCTTCAGAGGACAGCACAAACAGGCTCTAACCAGAGTAGAAAAAGAAGTGGGAGGCCGCGTTGCACAACTGAGCAAGAAGATAAGTACATTAGAGTCTCTAGTTTGAGAAACAGATGCCTCACAGGTCCCCAACTGGCATCTTCATTAAATAGTACCCGCAAAACACCAGTGTCAACATCTACAGTGAAGAGGCGGCTGCGGGATTCTGGGCTTCAGGGCAGAGTGGCAAAGAAAAAGCCATATCTGAGACTGACCAATAAAAGAAAAAGATTAAGATGGGCAAAAGAACACAGACATTGGACAGAGGAAGACTGGAAAAAAGTGTTGTGGACGGATGAATCCAAGTTTGAGGTGTTTGGATCACAAAGAAGAACGTTTTGTGAGACGCAGAACAAATGAAAAGATGCTGGAAGAATGCCTGACGCCATCTGTTAAGCATGGTGGAGGTAATGTGATGGTCTGGGGTTGCTTTGGTGCTGGTAAGGTGGGAGATTTGTACAGGGTAAAAGGGATTCTGAATAAGGAAGGCTATCACTCCATTTTGCAACGCCATGCCATACCCAGTGGACAGCGCTTGATTGGAGCCAATTTCATCCTACAACAGGACAATGACCCTAAACACACCTCCAAATTGTGCAATAACTATTTAGAGCAGAAGCAGGCAGCTGGTATTCTATCGGTAATGGAGTGGCCAGCGCAGTCACCAGATCTGAACCCCATTGAGCTGTTGTGGGAGCAGCTTGACCGTATGGTACGCAAGAAGTGCCCATCCAACCAATCCAACTTGTGGGAGCTGCTTCTGGAAGCGTGGGGTGCAATTTCTCCAGATTACCTCAACAAATTAACAGCTAGAATGCCAAAGGTCTGCAATGCTGTAATTGCTGCAAATGGAGGATTCTTTGCCGAAAGCAAAGTTTGATGTAAAAAAAATCTTATTTCAAATACAAATCATTATTTCTAACCTTGTCAATGTCTTGACTCTATTTTCTATTCATTTCACAACATATGGTGGTGAATAAGTGTGACTTTTCATGGAAAACACAAAATTGTTTGGGTGATCCCAAACTTTTGAACGGTAGTGTATATATATATATATATATATATATATATATATATATATATATATATATATATATATATATATATATATATATATATATATTTATAAGACAATTCTAGTCCAGCTATAAGCCATTTAATAATTAGATAAGTAAGTAAATTAAGTAAAACTACGGTGGTAGGAATGAGAAAGATAACCTACATGTATGTCATACTGTGTTGTTGTACTGGGAGGACAAATGGAGGGAAGTCCAAATACAGTCCTTACTGTCCGTCCCTCTACCCGACAGACTGAGATATTCCTGTTGAACCTTCATTATCAGCTAAAAGTCAGTCAGGACACTTGTCAGTTATGGGACAGTGGATTTCTGTCAGTGTTGAAATGTGAAAGTGTCAAGTCACATGTTGTCAGCACTGGCTCATCTTTGGCTCCTAACTTCCCTCACAGAACCAGGATCCTGTTCGGACACATTCCTGTGTGCACTTCCTGACTGACTGTAAGTTTCATCAGGGCCATCGGGATGGAGCCTGCAGTCCAACATCGGGATCCAGTCTGAACGCCCCGTCCTGTATCCCACCGTCAGCACAGACCTGTTTCTGGATGTTAATTCACCAGGTAAGGATTTCACCAGGCAGCATTATCCAGCCACTACTAGATGAATAAACTACTGTCAGGTCCTTTGTATTTTACTACTCAGTGACTATGGTGTACTTGTAAAGAACAACTGTGATGAAGTGTTTTAAAATGTCAATTTGATGCTTTTACATTTCATGCCCGCCCCCGATCCAGCATTACATATCAATTTCTGTCCATGCTGTGAAAATTTTGCGTACACAATTTCAACTACCACATTATTCATGTAATGGATTATAGTATTAAGTTTACCTAAATTCTTCAGTGTGTGTATTAAGTCACTGTTAAGTCCGACCCACCATCAATGATTCCTCTACAGCAGCAGCAGCGTGCTCAGCAGTCCTGCACAGACTCCATAGACATGTTGACTATGTTCATATATCAGACAAAACAATGTATTAAACAACAGCAAACCATTTATCAAACCAGTTCTGTCAACACAGAAACATGAGAGCTTACTGTTGCTCTGGTTTCCCCTCAGTAATAGACTTTATTATTATTTATTATGTTCTGTACTGTATCTGTGATTTTGTGTCATTGTAGACAGATTTTCATAACCACTGACTTTCTACCTCAGCTACTGAATTTTAAATTGATAAAAGTTTCTGTGTGTCCATCAAGAGTGACTGGTCTATAGAGCTACCTATTAATTTCAAAGATGGACACCACTCTACTGAACAGAGGTGAGGTCTATGGTCACATGTATAGTGACTATCAGTTAACAAAGTTGTTATTAGTCTCTTGCATTGGAGGGATAATACTGTTCTTTTCACGTGTCCAATAACAATGTCCAACTGAGATGTTCTCTTTGGGTGTGTGTTCCCATTTATTACAGCATGCTGATTATTGACAATATTTATTGTGATGATGTGGTGAATTGGTGAAGGCAAGGTGATCCAAAATATTTCAAAATGACTTTTGTCTTTGTTCCAATATTAATTGTCTTGTTTTTGGTAAGAACTGTGTTTTTCCTGATATCTATGATCATTTACAATACTTCCTTTAACCTGTGACCTTAAAACAGCTGCCTATCACCATCACTTTGCCATCTAGTGTTCAACTTGTGACAGTGCAACAAAATAACCGTTTTCCTATTTACATTCTTATATTGCACATTATGTGAAGGGCTGCTATAACAGGCAGAAAGATGGTGAATTCAGTTTGTTCCAAGTCGACTAGTCGGGAGGTTGTCTGAGTGAATAGTCGACTAGTTGGTCTCAAGGAAGCCCTATTAATTAGGCTCTACTTTTCCAGGACCCACTTGCTTCAGTGAAGATCTATGATTGTTATTCAGGCCTACACACATTCACAATAAAGAGCTGCATGTGTACAAATTGTTATATCTTTAATCTGTTTTATTTGCACCATAATTTAATTTGGACCATAAAGTGTCACTACAAGTAACACGACACTTACTGATGACCAGCGATTCCCTCTCAAAACAGTGATTTGCCAAACTGACGTAGGACTAATCTACATTTAGCTGGATGGTATATTTGATTACTTCAAGAGATTAAGAAAAACTAGTCAGATCCATCGGGAACATCATAATAAAAACAATCAACAAGCTGCTTATTTACTTTATCTTATTCACTTACTTGATTGTATTTATATTCTGTTATTTTATTATTAATATTACAATATATTTTTATCCATCTTATCGATTTTGTCTTTGTTTTGTTTTGTCTTGTTTGTTTAAACTATTTTATCTACTTTATTTGTCTAGTTTTTATTCAAATCTATTTTATTGTCATTATTCTCAAATTGTCTCAAATTGATATCTTATCAGCTTGTCAGTCATCTGTGAGGTGCTTTGAACGTCACTAACCTGTATGAAAGGTGTTATTCAAATAACGTTTGATTGATTGACACAAGATAAAAAACCTTACATCTAATGATAAAAAAGTTGACACAATAGTCGACTATTCTGACCCATACCTACTTAATACATCTTCAAAACAAGACTTGTTAAATAGTCTTCCTCTGTTTTTAGCAGGATCCATCAGGAGAGACCAGACTCCCCTGTACCCAGCTGTGTGTCCATCAAGAGTGACCAGTCTATGAAGATACCTATCACATTCAAAGATGGACACCACTCTACTGAGCAGAGGTCAGAATTAAACAGCTGATATGAACAGATGGTTTGGTTGTTATCAGACTCTACTGAACAGACAGAGGTAACAAGTCATGACACATAGAATTGGTCTGAACCTTCTGTTGGTTTAGTTTCTTCTCTCAAAACATCTCATCTGGTCAACACAATTTTTCTTGCATGGGGGTTTTCAATGGATTCTAGCTAACTTTATGTGCTGAATCCAAATCTGGCATTAGTTTTTGCCTATCACATCAGATTTTTGAACAATGAAAAATCCTTATTTTTGAGAAAACAGCAATTTTACACTTGAAGTTAAAAAACACTGTTGCATTAGAAGATCGATAGATGCAAAATTGATTACAACGAAAGGTACCTACTTCAATTACAATATTTAATCATACATTATCATTTAATCCATGCTGGCTTGCACATATTTTTACACATTTTCTCAACATTTTTAATGTATGAAAAGTTTACAAATTTCACTAAACTAATATATAGATGGAAAAAGTTCCCCTTAACATGGTGTACATCACTTAAATACAAGGCATCACTCAAGCTCAAAGCAGTTTTGTGACTTTTCACGACATTCAAAATGCAGCAAAAATTTGCAAATATAAGAAATTAAGTACCGGTACTTGAAAGCGTAAGTATCCAAAGGCACAGGTGTAATCATATTACAACATGGTAAACTTCCTGTTTGTGGACGATCTCTTATATACAGCATCTGGGACATCCCTCATCAAACTCCAGCAGTAATCTGCCATCATATTTGAGTCCCAACGACCTTGATAACGTTCTTCCATCACTTTAATGTCTTGATGGAAACGTTCACCCTGTTCCTCGCTTACATCTCCAAGGTTATCTGGAAACTTGCTCAGGTGACTGTGCAAGTAGTGCACCTTGATGCTCATTCTGCACCCCAGCGCTCGCAGACTAAGGAGCAGCTCCTCCACAATCTCTCGGTAGTTGTCATCTTTCTTGTTCCCAAGAAAATTCTGCACCACATTAGTGAATGCATTCCATGCTCGAGCTTCGACAGCGGTCATCGTCATAACGAAGTGTGGGTCCTTGAGTAATGTTCTGATCTGAGGTCCGTCGAATATCCCTGCTTTTTTCTTCTCGTCGCTAAGACTCGGAAAGGTTGAACATACACTCACTGGCCACTTTATTAGGTACACCTTGCTAGTACCGGGTTGGACCCCCTTTTGCCTTCAGAACTGCCTTAATCCTTCGTGGCATAGATTCAACAAGGTACTGGAAACATTCCTCAGAGAGTTTGGTCCATATTGACATGATAGCATCACGCAGTTGCTGCAGATTTGTCGGCTGCACATCCATGATGCGAATCTCCTGGTCCACCACATCCCAAAGGTGCTCTATTGGATTGAGATCTGGTGACTGTGGAGGCCATTTGAGTACAGTGAACTCATTGTCATGTTCAAGAAACCAGTCTGAGATGATTCGAGCTTTATGACATGGCGCATTATCCTGCTGGAAGTAGCCATCAGAAGATGGGAACACTGTGGTCATAAAGGGATGGACATGGTCAGCAACAATACTCAGGTAGGCTGTGGCGTTGACACGATGCTCAGTTGGTACTAAGGGGCCCAAAGTGTGCCAAGAAAATATCCCCCACACCATTACACCACCACCAGCAGCCTGAACCGTTGATACAAGGCAGGATGGATCCATGCTTTCATGTTGTTGACGCCAAATTCTGACCCTACCATCCGAATGTCGCAGCAGAAATTGAGACTCATCAGACCAGGCAACGTTTTTCCAATCTTCTATTGTCCAATTTTGGTGAGCCTGTGCGAATTGTAGCCTCAGTTTCCTGTTCTTAGCTGACAGGAGTGGCACCCGGTGTGGTCTTCTGCTGCTGTAGCCCATCTGCCTCAAGGTTCGACGTGTTGTGCGTTCAGAGATGCTCTTCTGCATACCTCGGTTGTAATGAGTGGTTATTTGAGTTACTGTTGCCTTTCTATCAGCTCGAACCAGTCTGGCCATTCTCCTCTGACCTCTGGCATCAACAAGGCATTTTCGCCCACAGAACTGCCACTCACTGGATATTTTCTCTTTTTCGGACCATTCTCTGTAAACCCTAGAGATGGTTGTGCGTGAAAATCCCAGTAGATCAGCAGTTCTGAAATACTCGGACCAGCCCGTCTGGCACCAACAACCATGCCACGTTCAAAGTCACTTAAATCACCTTTCTTCCCCATTCTGATGCTCGGTTTGAACTGCAGCAGATCGTCTTGACCATGTCTACATGCCTAAATGCATTGAGTTGCTGCCATGTGATTGGCTGATTAGAAATGTGCGTTAACGAGCAGTTGGACAGGTGTGCCTAATAAAGTGGCCGGTAAGTGTATGTAGCCAAAGCAGTCTCCAGTGTGATCAAGAGCTTTAACAAACTGCTTCATCAGACCGAGTTTGATGTGCAATGGTGGAAGGATTATATTTTTCTGATCAACCAGTGGTTCATTAATGATGTTCTTGTCACCAGGTATCAAACTATTCCTTGATGGCCATTCCTTTCTCACCCAGTGCTCCTCCTTAGCCCGACTGTCCCAGTAGCATAGGAAACAAGGGTATTTGGTGTAACCTCCTTGTTGCCCCAAAAGGAAGTTCACCATTTTCAAATTCACACAAATCAACCATTCATGATCGTGGTACTTCAGTTGTTCAAGTACAACCTTGATGTTTGCATACTCCTCCTTCAAAGTCACTGAGTGTCCTATAGGGATGGATCCATAGATGTTCCCATTGTGAAGTAAAAGACATTTCAAATTTCTTTTCGAACTGTCAATAAAGAGTCTCCACTCACTTGAATGGTACGCAGGCAATCCCATAGTGAGAAGAAGCCCTTCAACATCATTGCAGTATACAAGTTGACCATCAGAGTGGAAATACTTCCTCAGTTGTGCCTCTCTATTGCGATAAAATGAGACGCTTCTGCCAGGTTTGAGAAGGTTTTTCTCTTGCAGCCTGGAAGCCAACAACTCAGCAGATTGTTTTGGCAAATTCAAATCTCGGATCAGATCAGCAATATATTTATAGAATACATGTGATATTACATGATAAAATACATTTATTTCAAAGATATGACAAATAAACACTCAGCCTAGCATGAAATTACCTAGGAAATGAATAGGGGTCATTTTTATCCCCACCAAGATTGCCAGACTAGATGGTCAACTTTTGTAAAATCCTGAATAAGGAGCATACAGATAGCACAAAAACTTGATGTGATAGAGTAAATCTGAGCTCAGATTTGGATTCAGCAGCCCAAAATTAGCCAAAAACAGTTCCCAAAGTCCATGCAAGAAAAAAAAAACTATATTTTTGTAGACCAGTGAAATTTCTACCTGCATCCATCAGGACACCACACCTCAACCTCCTGTGTGTGTGTGTGTGTGTGTGTGTGTGTGTGTGTGTGTGTGTGTGTGTGTGTGTGTGTGTGTGTGTGTGTGTGTGTGTGTGTGTGTGTGTTGCCAGATTTGAATAGCCCAATCAGAGCCCTGAACCCACCCAAAAATAGCCCTTTTTTTTCACTGTTCAGTAGAAAGTTTCTCTGTCCGTCCGGTGTATGTATGTAATAATAATTATGTTTATCAGAGCCATTTTTACCCACTCAATCAAATAAAAAGTAGCCCAATCTGCCAATGCTGCGGTCGTGTGTGTGTGTGTGTGTGTGTGTGTGTGTGTGTGTGTGTGTGTGTTGATATCTAGAGACCTGACATGTCATGTGTTCTCCACAGAGACCACCAGGAGAGGTCAGAGGTTCTCAGTGGTCAGTCTGTCCAGGATCATCAAACAGACCTGGACTCCATATTTATGGTGTGTAAATGTACATCAACACCTTTTACTTCACCTACAAATGAAATGAAAACCAATCATTCTGGTCATAATGGTCTTCATGCTCCACTGTTTACATCAGTGGGTTTTTAATCAATGACAGATGGGCTTGATGTTTTGTTCCATGAGTTTAACATGAAAGTTTAATTCATATACTGATTCATTTCCAGCTGCTTGAGGAGAACATTGTCACTTTTGTGAAGAAGGAGCTGAAGAGGTTCCAGAAGGATCTGAGTCCAGAATACCCAGAGTGCTTAGAGAGACAGAGGGAGGAGGAAGAGGAGCAGAGGAGGAGTCCCAGAGAGGAACTTCTGAAGATCACACTGCACTTCCTGAGGAGTATGAAGCAGGAGGAGCTGGCTGACTCTCTGGAGAGCAGTAAGAGACTCTTTATTCAAAAGCCTCAACACCATGTAAAGGGTCAATAGAGGCAAAGTGGGAGGTGGAATTATTTTCAAACCCTGCTGAAAATGTAGATTTATCACAGGAGGTTCAGACAGTTTTCATTTGGATGGTAAATGAAAAGAAATCTAATGTATAATCTGGTTAAACTATTGATTGGTTAATGTGGGTGTAAAATGCTGATGACATTGGTTCACATCAGAACAATAATACCAGAGAGAACCTCTTTAAGACATCATCACTGTCCCCATAATCCTAGTAAAGATCTCCTGACTAATACATGGTTACTACAAGAGATGTGACAATAGCCATCAAAATATTATGACAGTAGAAATTAATTATTATTAAGTAACATGTTTTTGTGGAAATATATTTGGATAAATCTACCCTTTATATAAATTATATACATGTATTCATTGTTTGTTTTAAATAAAACCTGCTTGTCCATCCACCAGTGATGAGCTGAATTAATACTATGGAGTTTGGTAAAGTTTCTGTTTCTTACATTTACAGTAACATCCACTCACTGATTTCCTGGTTTGTTTATTCAGAAACCCCTGTTCCCTTGTGCCGGAGGAACCTCAAAGCAGCTCTGAAGGGGAAGTTTCAGTGTTTGTTTGAGGGTGTTGCTAAACCAAGAGAGTCAACACTTCTGAATCAGGTCTACACAGAGCTCTACATCACAGAGGGAGGGAGTGGAGAGGTCAATAATGAACATGAGGTCAGACAGATTGAAACAGCATCCAGGAAACCAGCGAGACCAGAAACACCGATCAAATGTGAAAACATCTTTAAACCCTTACCTGGACAAGATAAACCAATCAGAACATTGATGACAAGGGGAGTGGCTGGCATCGGGAAAACAGTCTTAACACAGAAGTTCACTCTGGACTGGGCTGAAGACAAAACCAACCACAATATACACTTCACATTTCCATTCACGTTCAGAGAGCTGAATGTGCTGAAAGATAAAAAGTTCAGCTTGGTGGGACTTCTTCATCACTTCTTTATTGAAACCAAAGAAGCAGGAATCTGCAGCTTTGACCAGTTCCAAGTTGTGTTCATCTTTGATGGTCTGGATGAGTGTCGACTTCCTCTGGACTTCCAGAACAATGAGATCTGGACTGATGTCACAAAGTCCACCTCAGTGGATGTGCTGCTGACAAACCTCATCAAGGGGAAACTGCTTCCCTCTGCTCGCCTCTGGATAACCATACGGCCTGCAGCAGCCAACCAGATCCCTCCTGAGTGGGTTGACATGGTGACGGAGGTGAGAGGGTTCACTGATCCACAGAAGGAGGAGTACTTCAAGAAGAGATTCAGAGATGAGGAGCAGACCAGGAGAATCATCTCACACATCAAGACATCACGAAGCCTCCACATCATGTGTCACATCCCAGTCTTCTGTTGGATCACTGCTACAGTTCTGGATCACGTGTTGAGAACAGATGAGAGAGGAGAGATGCCCAAGACCCTGACTGAGATGTACATCCACTTCCTGGTGGTTCAGTCCATCCAGGGGAATGTGAAGTATCATGGGAGATCTGAAACAGAGCCACACTGGAATACAGACAACAGGAAGATGATTGAGTCTCTGGGAAAACTGGCCTTTAAACAGCTGGAGAAAGGCAATCTGATCTTCTATGAAGCAGACCTGACAGAGTGTGGCATTGATATCAGAGCAGCCTCAGTATATTCAGGAGTGTTCACACAGATCTTTAAAGAGGAGTGCGGGCTGTACCAGGACAAGGTATTCTGCTTTGTCCATCTGAGCATTCAAGAGTTTCTTGCTGCTCTTTATGTCTTTCTCTCATTCATCAACACTGGAGTCAATCTGCTGTCAGCAACACAGTCAACCTCCATCTGGCTTAAACTATTTAGATATAAACCTATACAACCAGACCTCTACCAGACAGCAGTGGACAAGGCGTTAGAGAGTCCAAACGGACATCTGGACTTGTTCCTGCGCTTCCTCTTGGGCCTCTCACTGGAACCCAATCAGAATCTCCTACGAGGCCTGCTGGGAAAGACAGGAAGTAAGTCACAGAACAATCAGCAAACAGTCCTGTACATCCAGAAGAAGATCAGGGAGGATCTCTCTCCAGAGAGAAGCATCAATCTGTTCCACTGTCTGAATGAACTGAATGACCATTCTCCAGTGGAGGAGATCCAACAGTACCTGACATCAGGAAGACTCTCCACAGACCGACTCTCTCCTGCTCAGTGGTCAGCTCTGGTCTTCATCTTACTGTCTTCAGAAGAGGAGCTGGATGTGTTTGACCTGAAGAAATACTCTGCTACAGAGGAGGGTCTTCTGAGGCTGCTGCCAGTGGTCAAAAGCCTCCAGTACAGCTCTGTAAGTATATGGATTAGGCCTTTTAAAGTACTAAATCTATTATGTGTTATTATTTTTCATTGGTGATAAAATATTGTTTTATTACACTGATTATTGAAACTTTTATTGGGGTTACAGGTTCTAAAATCAAAAGTATTAAAGACATTAAAATGATAGAATAATTACAGCTATTAAAACAGTAGTTGTAATAGTTGTAAGTAGCAGTAATCATAAAAGAAGCAGGTAGTAGTGGAATTAGCAGAAGTAGTAAAAGCAGTAATAGGAGTAGTAGCAGTAGTACTAGTCTAGTAGTAACAATAGTATTAGTAGTCAGAGTGGTAGTAGTAGTAGTACAAATTGTATTATAGGAATGAGCCATTGCGTGTGTGTGTGTGTATGTGTGTGTGTGTTTGTGTGTGTGTGTGTGTGTGTGTGTGTGTGTGTGTGTGTGTGTGTGTGTGTGTGTGTCCACACAAACAAAGTTGAGTTCCTGTAATCTGTCAGACAGAAGCTGTGAAGTTGTGTCCTCAGTTCTCAGCTCCAACTCCTTTAGTGTGAGAGCTGGACCTGAGTAACAATGATCTGCAGGATTCAGGAGTGAAGCTGCTCTCTGCTGGACTGGGGAGTCCACAATGTAGACTGGAAGCTCTCAGGTCAGTAATCCTAAATCTCTACAACACAGGGCCAATTCAGTCCTCATTTACATCCACTTTAATGGCAGTCAGTACATCCTAACCTGGGTGGTCTTTTCTCTGACTGGAGGAATTACAGACCAGTTGTAGTAACAAGCTCTGGTTCTACTTTCTACTTTCTGTCAACCGCTTTCCATGAGCACATACACCAGCAAAGAGGTCATGTCAACACATTACAAATCAATACAGTTTGGTTTTCAGAGAAAAAGGTGAAATAGTCTAACAGGCATAGCAAGGCCTTCCTTCTGACCATATCCCAACTACATATTTATAATTCATATTTCTTGTTTCAGTTTGCAGTGTAACTCTGTTTTCACCTGAAAAATACTGCACTGTTTAAGATTATATTGTAGTGTATCAAACACAACTTAAACACACATGTGCTTGTATGAACACATGAATGTGAGGTGGTAACCCTGTGTAGAGGTTCATGTTTTAGTGGTTTTGTCTGTCTTTTAAATGTGGAGGTACAGGCCACAGGTTCTGGGGGTGAAGAGCGACTTCATCTTCCTATTACAGACTGACTAGGAGTGAAGGAGGCATCACTTCCTCTGGCAGTGTGTTCACACTCACATCTCTACTATGACAACACAAAAGGATGCATTGACCTCTGCAGCTCTCTGAGCACACAATTTGTCCTCATCACTGTACCCCCCTAAGAACAAAACATGACAGTGTGTTAATGACATCATCTATATGATGTGTGTACTCATCACATGATCTATAAAGCTGTGTGGTCCTTGTTCACTGCTGGGTTTGATACCTCTCTGTGGGGCTTCATGACTGTGTGTGTTGGCTCATTAATATCAGGATTTCCCTCAAAAGTGCAGATGGTCAGTACACTCAGCCACATGTGCTCACATCACAGCTGTAAAGCATAAACTCTCATTTACATAGACTATCTGCTGTCAGAGAGGTCTGCTTGGAGCTGCCAGCAGCAGGGCCACAACACACACCTTTCTGGACCCCCACCATGTTAGACCACCCCTCATTATTAGAGATGGACAACTTCTTTACTGGAGGATCTTCTGGCAGAGATGGATGCCCCCCTGTCCTTTTAGTTCACTTGTTTTTTTTTTTTTTTATTCAGTTTGGTGCAAATCATATAAAGTGTTAATGTGTTGTACAGTAGCACACATTCACACCACTGAAAGAATAAGGACAGGGAATACTGACCACTTTGGATCATGTTTTATATTTAGTCCTGATTTGTATCCAAGACCTCTTCATACAACTAGGGTTGCAGCTGCTGTAAAGAATAACAAAGAAAAGTGTGCATGCCAACATGAACCCTAGTCTGATCATGTGACCTGAGTTGACAGAGGAAGTTGTTGACCACTGTAGTGGTACCAGTTAACTCAGGTTGGGTTGGTTTGCTGGCAGCCATACCAACATGTACCCTGGCTCTGCCCAATGACAGAAGCTAAGCAGGGGTGGGCTTGGCTAGTACTTGGATTGCAGACCTCCCGGGAAAACTGAGTTACTGCTGGATTTGGTGTTGGTGGGCCAGTAGGGGGCAGTCTTGCCTCTGGGACTAAAAAAAGTGCCCCTGTGCAGTGATGGGGACACAGTGGTGTAGGAGATGCCGTCCTTCTGATGAGACGTTAAAACCGAGGTCCTGACTCACTGTGGTCATTAAATTGTGTGTGTGTGTGTGTGTGTGTGTGTGTGTGTGTGTGTGTGTGTGTGTGTGTGTGTGTGTGTGTGTGTGTGTGTGTGTGTGTGTGTGTGTGTGTGTGTGTGTGTGTCCATTCAGGTTGAGTTCCTGTAATCTGTCAGACAGAAGCTGTGAAGTTTTGTCCTCAGTTTTCAGCTCCAACTCCTCTAGTGTGAGAGAGCTGGACCTGAGTAACAATGATCTGCAGGATTCAGGGGTGAAGCTGCTCTCTGCTAGACTGGGGAGTCCACCATGTAGACTGG
The DNA here is from genome assembly GCF_029633865.1 of Lampris incognitus. Taxonomy (NCBI): domain Eukaryota; kingdom Metazoa; phylum Chordata; class Actinopteri; order Lampriformes; family Lampridae; genus Lampris; species Lampris incognitus. The sequence continues at coordinate 50,448,421 of NC_079211.1, read as the reverse complement.
AAACTCTCAGGTCAGTATTCCTAAACCTCTACAACACAGGACCACTTCAGTCCTCATTTACATCCACTTTAATGGCAGTCAGTACATCCTAACCTGTGTGGTCTTTTCTCTGATTGGAGGAATTACTTGTTGTAGATGCTCCAATAGTTGTTGAAGTTTTTACAAGTACAATAGTTTTTATAAGTACAATAAGTACAATATGTATTCACTACTAAAATAATAGTAACGATAACAGTTCGATCAGTTATTATTTGTACAAACAGCAATTCCAAAAATGGCCATTAGTAGAAATATGAATAGTGGTAGCAGAAATTGTATTAGTTGTAACTGTAGTAGTAGAAGCAATAGTAGTAGTAGCAAGTAGGGGGCAGCCTGGAGCTGGCATCAGCAATGCTCCTATACAGTGAGAAAGGACACTGTGCAGTTCCGGGTGACGTTCTTCATATGAGACGTTAAATGAGGTCCTGACTCACTGTGGGGGTAAAAGATGGCAGGACGTCTTTCATAATGAGCAGGGGACTTACAAACGTCACTGGTTAAATATCCAATCAGGTCATTACCCTCAAGACCACCTGACCATCCTTCCTACCTGATTGGCTGGATTAAACCTTTGTGTCCTGCTCTTTATAACCAGTGTGTGGTGAGTGTTCTGCTTCACATTGGCAGCCGTCTCATCATACACGTGTACTCTAAACACTGCTGGGTTTAACTGCAGTAGTAGTAGTAGTACTTGCAGTAGCAGTAATCGCAGTATGGTAATCTCAGTATCATTGTGATTAGTAGTGGTAGCAGTAGTAGTAGCAGTAGTACTTGTAGTAGCAGTAATTGCAGTATAGTAATCCCTGTATCATTGTGATTAGTAGTGGTAGCAGTAGTGGTAGCAGTAGTATAAGCAGTGACAGCATCAGTAGCAGCAGCAGAAGTAATAGTAGATGTAGTATGAACAGTAGTCAGGTGACAGGCATGGACACAAGTCCATGAATACTGGGACGGCGTCCAGCGCTTTACCTGTGCCCCGTCCAGAGGGTTAGTGTTGTGTCAGGAAAGGCTTCTGACCTAAAATTTTACCAAATCTTTTTGCAGATTGACAAGACTATATCGCAACGGTCGAGGCCCGGGTTAACAATGGGCACCATTGGTGCTGTGTCCTCACACGGTACCGATGGAAACTGTAAAATCCACTGTGGCGACCCCCGAGAAACAGGGAACAAGCCGAAAGAAGAAGTAGTATGAACAGTAGTAGTAACTGGAATTGGGTTTGTAAAAGCAGTGGGAGTAATAGTATTGGTGATGGTAGTAGTAGCAGTGTTACCAGTATTAGTACAAAGTAATTGGAGTCTTCTAAATTTTGGGGGTAATCTACTGGACTCAGACTGGGTACATGATCTTATACAATACCAGTCAACAGATTGGACACACCTACTCAGTCTGATAGTAGGATGTTTCTTTATTTTTACTAAATGAAAATACTTGTTGAGCTGGAGGACATTTTATAATATATTCTTTAAATTCAAATTTGTTTTAAAAAGAGATTCAGATATAGGCAGACTTTTGACTGGTATTGTATATGAAGTGACTGGTACTGCATATGAAGTGACTGGTACTGTATATGTAGTGACTGGTACTGTATATGTAGTGACTGGTACTGTATATGAAGGGACTGGTACTGTATATGTAGTGACTGGGTGGATTCGTGGCCCACCAGGGTGGACGTTCGGGGATTTGACTCCCTCTAAAAAAGAACCGCGTTTGTGTCTCAGAGGCAGCAGGATCACAAACCCGGATGAGAGAAACATCTACTTACTGAGAACATCTGCTTGCCAGATGTTTTCGTTTTGTGTGTCTTTTTATGTCTGTACTTTCACTTCATATAAAGCATACACAGAGTAGTAACCATAGTACCAAAGTAGTAGCAGTAGTAACAGTAGTTGTAATAATCGTAGTAGGTAGCTGTAATCATTGTACTAGTAGCAACAGTAGTAGTAGTAGTAGTGGTAGTAGTAGTATTCGCAGTTGTAGTGGGATGAGTTATAAAAGTGGCAGCAATCATAGTACTCTTGTATTAGTAACCATTTGTAATATCTATGTTCAGATGAGTGCTGTCATAAAGTACTATTATCCAAACTGTTGTAATGATGACAACAGGTAGTAAAATCAAAAGTATTAAAGCCTTTAGAATATGATAGAATGCTATATATGTGTGTGTGTGTGAGTGTGTGTGTGTGTGTGTGTGTGTGTGTGTGTGTGTGTGTGTGTGTGTGTGTGTGTGTGTGTGTGTGTGTGTGTGTGTCTGTGTTCATTCAGGTTGAGTTCCTGTAATCTGTCAGACAGAAGCTGTGAAGTTGTGTCCTCAGTTCTCAGCTCCAACTCCTCTAGTGTGAGAGAGCTGGACCTGAGTAACAATGATGTGCAGGATTCAGGAGTGAAGCTGCTCTCTGCTGGACTGGGGAGTCCACAGTGTAGACTGGAAACTCTCAGGTCAGTGTAACCCTGTGGTTAAATTATAGGCCTTAGATATATTATATTGCACTATTAGATAAGAGTTTGGCCTATGTTTGTTATTTTGTTTACTTTTTGAATATGAATATATTATTTTGTTGATATTGTTCTGCAAAACAGTTGTTTACCAATGTGAAATGCATTTACTTCTATTATTGAAACGTAACCATTGTTGTGATTGGTTGGCTGTGGAGAGAATAACTTACCATTGTTGTGATTGGTTGGCTGTGGAGAGAATACCTTACCTTGAATGTGATTGGTTGAGAGGGCAGCGGGGAACGTCAGACTGAACTGGGAGAGAGAAGGGAGGTTACTCGTCCCTGGTGTGAGCAACGGAGCAGTTTGATGTCGAGTTGTTATATGCTACCTCGTGGTGAGATAAATGTAATTGAAGTTTAGTGAACAGTGATGTGTGCAGGTGTCTGACCGAGACCCATCCCGGGAACTGTTTGTGTGGACTGGGGAGACAAACTGACTACTCGTCAGTCCCATATGTGGACCCAGCGACGTTACGGAGCGAGCTAGCCAGTCGGTGTTCGTTGCTAGCACAGCAAGACGCGCGAATGGACTGGATGCGGTAAGGGGCTCTCCCCACAGTGAGTCGGGCCGTCTTCTAGTTTAGCGAAGTAACGTTATCAGTTACAGTGTAGTGTTGTGTTCATGCGACCATCGAGGAACGCAGAAGGAGTCGTCTGTTGCCGTGTTGTGCTGCCGAGGCGAGCGCACGGTTCGACCGTGAGATGGTGCTAACGGCTAACTAGCCAGTTAGCTAGGATGGCTGCCGGCCTGACGTCCGTTGCTGCACTGCGGCGGGAAGCGCGAGACGAAGAGGAGCATTCATTCTTTGTGAGTACAAGCTGGAAGTGCGGGCTCCCAAGGGGAGCGAAGAGGGCTGTTTAGGGTCCCAACGTACCCGATAAAGAAACAGGCCTGCAACTGGAGGTTGACTTTCTTTTATTTTATTGCCGGCTTAGTTATAGGGTTGTTGAGCTGTATGCTAATGTGTTGGTCTGATTCATTTGTGTGTATATGAATGCAGATGCTTGTTAGCTATTGAGGCGTATTACTTTCATTCATTCTAATAATTCATACTCATAATACATTTGTATATATAATTCTATGTACCTGTGTGAGGGTGGATTATTCATGTGTGTTTATTCCTGTGGTGTCTAGGCTATGGTAAGTGACATGTTGAGACAACCTTAAAGGGCTAGTCCACCTTTTTACTGGAAGTAACCCAGTGACACCCAGAGATGTGTAGACCATTGTATATAACCTTCAAGGGCTAATACACCATATTTTAGAACCTTAAAGGGCTAGTCCACCGTTTTAATATAAGTTACTCGGTGACACATTGAGGTGTCTAGACCATGTTAGATTGCCTTAAAGGGGTCCTATGCCATATTTAAGCGCATTAAAGTGGTAGTCAGCATTTTTAGTTGGAGTTATCAGATGACACTGTAAGACATTTAGAGCCGTTGGAACATACTTGAAACACATAAGAAGCGAAGTTAACATACTTCAATAGTTTATTGGATACCGAGTTGTATAGAGAACTCAGGAGCGTTGTCCTTGACAGTTAAAAGGGATAGATAGCGCTACATTAGTATTCCTAAACCTCTACAACACAGGACCACTTCAGTCCTCATTTACATCCACTTTAATGGCAGTCAGTACATCCAAATAGTGCGGTATGCTATGTCAAAAAAACAGCTCACGTAGGATTTTTGTGCCAAAATTGATTTTTTTGCTGTTTTGGCTTCTATAGGGACAAAACTAACAGAAAATGAAGGGTGCCAAATTTTCTGACCCCCACCCCCAATTCTTGGGGGCCATCTATTTTGGGACCTCCCAGAACAGTAAAATAGAAGTCCGCCTGGGACTACTCTTACTAAAATGGCTGTAGAATTGTCATGCTTCAGTTGTATAACACCAAATTTGGAGGAGATGCACTTGAGAAGTTGCAGAACCGATCCAAATATCCGTGGCCTGCTGGTAAATGGTATTACTGATGTTATTCACACTCAAATTGTAAGTTTTGTTTAGGCGAACCTAAAAAATTGAATTTCTGCTGTAGTTTATCTGCAGTCCTTCTGTCCTGGTGGACGGTACAACTAAACTTCCACTTTAAGTACATTTTTCCAGGTGTTACCTATACATAGACACCAGAATTGTGCATCTGGGCCCTGTACTTGCGGAGCTATTACTGAATTATTTTGGGCATGTAATTTTGGGCGAAAATTCAAAAAAATTGCCTGGGGCTGAAGTGGATTTTAATGTCCAATTTTTATAATATTATAGTTCTTTTGTAGGTTTTGAAATATTCTGAGTTGATTTATAACACTATTAAAACAGCTAGAAGAGTATTTGTCGGACTTTTGGTTCCTCACCTGGGACACCCCGGACTGACCCTTGTGCCTATCCCATTCATCATTACTCTCCTCTTTCCACTCCTGCTCTTTTCTTGGCCAATATAACTTTTACAATTATTTTTCATGGGCATCCAGTGACAATTAATACTTTACTGAAGGTGTTGACCATTCTGAAAGACATTCCTGTTCTGACTCTGAAAAAATAAGGGTTGAAATGTGGCCATTGTAGCATAATCCTTGTTAATTTGGTTCATTTCAAACAGGTGAGATCATAATTAAAGCACAGCTGTGTTTGTAGCTGACTGAAAACAAAAAATAACAGTACTCAAGATAAAATAAAATAAAAATAGGCCAATACGAAAACAACAACAAAACAAACACCACAATAGATTTGAAGAGTCAACATTTTGAGAATCACATTCATGGAATTGCTGAAAGCAACTACCTGGTAAGTGATACTTTTATTTTAATTTTTTATCATTCAGGTGAAATTTAAAACAAGCCTGAAAGATTTATATGCCAATGTTTACACATATTTTGACATATATTTACATTGTTTTCCCATTATTAGGTCTAATCTTTCAGTCTGACATGCCCTGATCCAACAATTTTGGACTACTAACAATAAGCTAAGGTGGGCTAAATTTAAACCATGCCCGCTAGATTTAAAAGCCAACATTTGCACATATTTATAATTACATTGTTTTCCCATCATTAGGTTTCATCTGGCTGGCATGCACAGATCCGACAACCTACAACAACGAACTAGAAAGCTAAGCTAAACGGTAAGCTAAGGTGGGCTGAGAATGATCTGGTAAATGTGTCATATTTTTCTGATGAAATTTAAACCAAGCCTTCTAGTTCAAAATATATATTTACATTGTTTTCCCATCATTAGGTTTCATCTGTCTGGCATCCAACAAATTAGACAACTTGTGAGCTAAGGTGGGATGAGATCTGGTCAATATGGCAGAGGAATGCAACATTTGCGTGATCTGCAAAGAAGGTGCCACCCCTGCCAAGCGACTAGTTAAAAATCCAGCCATGATTGATGACCTACTGCAAGGCTTGCAGGGACAGAGTTTCTTTAGGTCAAAGTGATTTTGAGGAACTTTCCGACTACTTATCTGGCCTAAATGAAGTAAGGAACTGAAATTGGTTCATTATCATAGTGAGTGTCGAAAATCTGTTATAAACAAGAATAAAATTGACCGTCTCAGGGCTAACCAATCCCGACCTCAGTCACCTGTCTGTTCTAGAAGAGGACCTGGGCGCCCTTCAATTACTACAGGATCTGTTGGACCTAAACGGTTGAAATCTGTCCCAAAGGAGCAAGTGTGTTTATTCTCACCTTGTGACTTTTGTTCCAAGGGTGATTCAGAGCCACTGCACCGTGTTCTTTCTGATGCAATGGCTGAAACGCTTCTTGAAATAAAGCAGCAGACCCAAGATGACCAAGTAAGAATCTGTGTAGCAGACCTAGTGTATGCTGGTGACGCTTCAGCTCTTGAAAAGTACTAACACAGGGATTGCTTGCGGAATGCAAAACGTACCACAACAATAAAGAAAGATCCTGATAATGAATCACTCATTCGCTCTTTATGTGACGAACAGTTAATCCTCGCCATTCAAAATACCGTCACAGACGATGTTACTCTTGACATGGCTCAGGTCAATGATGCTTACTTGTTGATCCTGAAAAGATATCACATGGATGTCGATGAGACTACAAACTATCGCAAGCATCTGAAAAAGATCATTGGTGAGCGACTTCCAGATGTCCAGTTTGTAAGCTCACTGCAACGAAATGAGCCAGACAAGCTTGTTAAATCAACTGTAGTTAGCAAAGCTATTGATTGCAGTATTTCCACTATGAATGATGGTCAGGTTATTGGCAACCTGAAGAAAGTTGCTAACCTACTGCGGGCAGAGATCATGCAAAAGTGCAGCTAGTCATTTGCCGGGATATTTGATAACTTTAAGAATGCCTCTTCACTCCAGTTCTTCCTAAGTCACCTCCTCCTTGGCAGTCATGTTGTCAAAGTGTTTGGAATGCGGAATGAAGAAGTAGACAAAACTGTTGATGTTGCATGCCAGTTTCTAGTCCAGAACACTCGCACTGATCGTTAGGTGAAACATCAGCCAAAGAAAGACGATGCCTTTCGGCAAAATGTCCAAACACCCCTCTCAATCAGACTGCCCCTTGCTATCCACTCTAGAGTGTGTGACAAGATCCTTGTCCAGAACCTCTCAGATGTCTACATTGGAAGTGACTACTTGAAGATCCTTGACTTAGAAAAAAGTGTGGAGCAGTCTGTTCTTCAACGAATGAAGGATACTGGCGGATTTTGTCTCCCTGACTTTGTGAAGAAGGGTGTGAACATCTGGTTTGCTATTGACAATATTGATCTTTTGGAAGACACAGCCACTGGGCAAGAAACCTTCCATGGCACAGTGGTTGTAATCAACCAGCAGGATGAAGATGGAGACCTGATGAACCAACCACTTGTTATAACAGAAAAACCTCTCACGGCATCACCTCTGGCATTTGATATAAACTTGCTGCAGGAGCCAATGATCAAAACCACTCCATTGAGATTTGAGTCTGTGATAGGAAACCGAAACAATCTCATTTCCCAAGACTTCACTCACACCTGGGCATTCACAAACTACCTTGCAACTGATGATAACAGGGGGGCAAGCAAGCAAACAGACCCAGAAGAGTGAAGAAGAGAGAAGCCATGCTGAATCTAATAACGACAGAAATCAAGATGACTCTATTGTGTCGATCAAAGAACAAAGGCATAAATCAGTGAAATTGAAGAAGGAAGATGTGATGCCAACTTGGGCTGCAACTAAATCTCTACTGTTATCAGTCCTCTAACAGTTGCACCTCAACAAACACAGGGGCGATTGCTCCACTGTTTAAGACCTCGCCAACAGATTATGCTACCCTCTATATCGCTTTGAAGTTAACCCAGGGTATCTCTGCCACTGTCATTGGCCCTCACAGAAAAACACTGATAACCCTAGATCTTGACCTTTACTCCTGTGCATTGAAGATTCAGCAGTCAGTTGGAAACACCAACTGGATCCTAAGAGCTGGAACTCTTCACATTGCATTTGCTGTGTTGCATGGTCTAGGTAAAACAGTTGATGGAAGTGGCCTTGACATATGTGCTATTGAAAGTGGTGCATACACATCAGCAGCTCTTCGTGGTATCTTTGGTGGCAAAGCTTACAAATGAGGCCTTGAGTACCACATCACTACGAGCCTTGCAATTTTGATGTTGCAATTTGATGTCATCTTGTCAAAACTTCCAAATTGTCCAATTCAGATGCAATGCATTGCTCTCAAGGACAAACTCCATGAACGTAACCCACTGATGGTAGAGATCTTTGAAGAAATCCAATCCTGGTACACAGAAAATGTCAAGCCACTCGAAGATGAAAAAGACATTGGTGAGTTCACTCAATTCTTAACCCAGTATCTTCACCAGGTAGAGAGTCTTCTTAATCTCATCAGCTCTTGCCGCTCAGGTGACTGGGAGGGATACTTGTCTTCATTAGAGAATCTCATCAAGTATTTCTTTGCTCATGATCTCCTCAACTATTCCCGCTTGATGCCAGTCAATCTTGCTCAAATGAATGCTCTTGAAAAAGATGACCCAGAAACATGGGATGCACTGAAGTCTGGTGCATTTGTGGTGGCAAAGTCAGAGATACCCTTCACTCATCTCTTCACTGATCAAGCCCTCGAGCAGGAAATCAAGAAGCTAAAGGGACATGGTGGGATGGTAGGACTCAGTAGAGATGAAGCAGCTCTGGACCGGCTGATCATTGCCACACCTCATCTTGCTAATCTAGTGAATCAGTACCTCAAGAGCTTCCCAAAAGCTTCCAGATCTACTTCAAGGACAGAGCATTATCATCTCTCAGGAGAGATTGCATTGAGGTCAAGAACAAATGCACTGAAGCTACGTGACTTGATTGAGTTGCACTGTGGAGGCAATCCATTCAAAGAAAAAACACCATTAAAGAGTCTTGTTTCATCAGCGCTTGTGACAGATGCGGCAAAGCATGATATTCTCCAGTTTGCGGAAAAGGGTCAGAAGCGCTTTGAGGAGTTTGTTTCTGAACGTTTGATCGCTACGTCAACACTCTCAGTGTGGGACAAAATGAAGAAACTCAAGTTGAAGACCTTTTCAAACTGGATGGAGAAAACAAAGGTACGTGTTGGAGACAAGGTCATCAAGTTGCGTGAGGAACGTGAACTGCTTGGAAGATTTCTCATCATCCAAGGCAGTCGACCAAGTCTAGTTCCCAAACTTGAGGAGACAATTGGAGACTATGAAATGTCAATGGTTCCCTGCTCTCTGTGTGCTGTGGATGGAACCTTGTACATCCCTACAGACAAAGCTAGTCTCGTGCATGCAATTGAAGATGCCAAGGCAGAGCTCCTTGAAGCTGTCCCAAAGCCTGATCCAATGCAAGAAGATCCTCCAGGTGTCCCTATCAAAGTTCTAATAGTTGATGCCATGGGTGTGCTTCAGAGCATGAAAAAGACACCAACCATGCGGAAGCTGTCAGACCTTCAGGACGCATTTAACAAACGCATCAAAACAATGATGGCTGGCTATCATGAGGGTCGAGTTGTCTTTGATCGATATATGGATGAGTCATTAAAGAAGAATACTCGACAGAAGAGAGCAACTACTTCTGTAGAATACGAAATCCATCCAGAGATGAAGCTCACTATGTCGATCAAGGATCTCCTCTCTGCATCATCGACCAAGAAGAAGCTGACATGTGAGTTGGGCCAGGGACTGCTAGAGTATTTCTCAAAGGACAGTTCTTTCTTACTGGTTGTCATCTATGACACCTTCATCAAGGGACGTGATTTTGTGGAGGCACACACACATGAAGAGGCCGATACCCTAATACCTCATCAAGTCCTTGCCTCTGCTGCCAATGGTGCCTCACGAGACATATGTGTTTGGTCACCCGACACTGATGTCCTCTTACTGCTACTTGATTTAGTATCATGTGAATGCATTGCAACTCCAACTTCTCTGACATTTTCAACAGGCAAAGGTGCAAAGAAACGGGAAATAAATGTTTTTGAGCGTGTTCATGTTATTGGACGTCAGAAATGTCAGGGATTACCTGGCCTGCACAATTTTTCTGGTGCTGACTGGGGAGGAAAATTTGTTGGAATCTCCAAAAAGACGTGGATCAACGCATACCTGAAGCTTGATGATGATGATCCTGCCATTGTCTGCTTCAAGGACCTTGGCAAGGGTTCCATTCCCCCTGAGCTTATCAATGGTGAGCTCCCATCACTAGTGAAGGCATTAGAGAATTTTATGTGCTGTGTTTACAGCTCAAAAGGTCCAACAACCCTGCCATCACTCAGATGGGAACTATTCCGATCAAAGAACCTGGAGGGTGAGATGCTACCTCCAACTCGTGCTGCATTGCTACCCCATATCCTACGTTCCAATTATGTCACAATGCGAGATAAGTCATACAAGACGAATTGCCCTGAGCTTCCACAAATCGAACAGAATGGATGGAGTTCAGTGAGTGGCGGATATGTTCCAGTCAGGTGTCTTGCCCTCCCTGCACCACAGGCAGTACTTGAGCTCATCAAATGTGGCTGCAAAGTAGGTTGCAAGGGACAGTGCAGCTGCTCAAAGAATCACCTGCCTTGCACTCCTCTCTGCAAATGTTATGGTGGAGACTGTGCAAACACAACAAGTGAGTACATTCCAGAAGATGACAATGCTGATGAATAGATCATCAAGTATTATTTAAATTCCTTTATCATCACCTGTATTTGTTTTGTTTTGTTGTAGATGTTTTTGGGGAATTTAGCAGCTTTTTCTTACTCTCTATTTACCTACTGGCGCAACATAGAGTAACTTTTTTTTTCAATTGGATACTAAGTGCAACTTTTTACTGCTGCTTGTCGTCATGTATATGCTGCTATAAACAACATACAGTATGCTTAACTGAAAGATAAACCTGTCTTACTGGATTACTCGACTACTGTGTGGTTATTTACATAATAGAAACGTTTAATAAATGTCTTCCATTTTTCACATTAAATATGACAGTTATTATGTTCCCTTTCACAAAAAAGGCAAATTTGTTGTTTTTACCTAATTTAGTACAATGGGACATCGCCGTAGGATGGACACCATCTTGGATTTGACAATAAATAAGTAAATGATGGAAATTTCACTGATTCAGTTGAATTCCTTGAGCCCAAAAACCTAAGATTAGACACCAAAATCAGCTTTCTAGCTTGAATAGAAACTGAGATATAGCCATTTTAAGCTCCTGGCAGCCATATTGGATGCCATCTTGAAAATGATGCATTTCCAGGAGGTAGATTTTCCTAGATTTTTAGTATGTTCTTAAGCATGCCTAGAGGTAACAGAATCAATAGAAAAAACTATGCTATCTGTTTTCTTGGGATTAAGTTGTTTTTTTCTTCACATATTGAACATCAATTTTGGATAGGGGGCGCTCAGAAAGGGGGTGGGGGTCTTAAAAATTGGCACCCATCATTTTCTGACAGTTTGGTCCCTATAGAAGCCAAAACAGCAAAAAAAATCAATTTTGGCACAAAAATCCTAAGGGAGTACATACCATACTGCACTATAACCTGGGTGGTCTTTTCTCTGACTGGAGGAATTACAGACCAGTTGTAGTAACAAGTTCTGGTTCTACTTTCTACTTCCTGTCAACCGCTTTCCATGAGCACATACACCAGCAAAGAGGTCATATCAACACATTACAAATCAACACAGTTTGGTTTTCAGACAAAAAAGGGAAATAGTCTAACAGGCATAGCAAGGCCTTCCTTCTGACCATATTCCAACTACATATTCATAATTCATGTTTCTTGTTTCAGTTTGCAGTGTAACTCTGTTTTCACCTGAAAAATACTGCACTGGTTAAGATTATATTGTAGTGTATCAAACACAACTTAAATACACATGTGCTTATATGAACACATGAATGTGAGGTGGTAACCCTGTGTAGAGGTTCATGTTTTAGTGGTTTTGTCTGTCTTTTAAATGTGGAGGTACAGGCCACAGGTTCTGGGGTGAAGAGCGACTTCATCTTCCTATTACAGACTGACTAGGAGTGAAGGAGGCATCACTTCCTCTGGCAGTGTGTTCACACTCACATCTCTACTATGACAACACAAAAGGATGCATTGACCTCTGCAGCTCTCTGAGCACACAATGTGTCCTCATCACTGTACCCCCCTAAGAACAAAACATGACAGTGTGTTAATGACATCATCTATATGATCTGTATTCATCACATGATCTATAAAGCTATGTGGTCCTTGTTCACTGCTGGGTTTGATACCTCTCTGTGGGGCTTCATAACTGTGTGTGTTGGCTCATTAATATCAGGATTTCCCTCAAAAGTGCAGATGGTCAGTACACTCAGCCACATGTGCTCACATCACAGCTGTAAAGCATAAACTCTCATTTACATAGACTATCTGCTGTCAGAGAGGTCTGCTTGGAGCTGCCAGCAGCAGGGCCACAACACACACCTTTCTGGACCCCCACCATGTTAGACCACCCCTCATTATTAGAGATGGACAACTTCTTTACTGGAGGATCTTCTGGTAGAGATGGATGCCCTCCTGTCCTTTTAGTTCACTTCTTTTTTTTGTTTTTGTTTTTATTCAGTTTGGTGCAAATCATATAAAGTGTTAATGTGTTGTACAGTAGCACACATTCACACCACTGAAAGAATAAGGACAGGGAATACTGACCACTTTGGATCATGTTTTATATTCAGTCCTGATTTGTATCCAAGACCTCTTCATACAACTAGGGTTGCAGCTGCTGTCTACTACTACTTTCGGCTGCTCCCGTTAGGGGTCGCCACAGCGGATCATCCGTTTCCATTTCTTCCTGTCTTCTGCGTCTTCCTCTGTCACACCAGCCACCTGCATGTCTTCCCTCACCACATCCATAAACCTCCTCTTTGGCCTTCCTCTTCTCCTCTTCCCTGGCAGCTCCATAATCAGCATCCTTCTCCCAATATACTCAGCATCTCTCCTCCACACATGTCCAAGCCATCTCAATCTTGCCTCTCTTGCTTTGTCTCCAAACCGTCCAACCTGAGCGGTCCCTATAATATAATCGTTCCTAATCCTGTCCTTCTTCGTTACTCCCAGTGAAAATCTTAGCATCTTCAACTCTGCCACCTCCAGCTCCGCCTCCTGTCTTTTCGTCAGTGCCACTGTCTCCAAACCATATAACATAGCTGGTCTCACAACCATCTTGTAAACTTTCCCTTTAACTCTTGCTGATACCCTTCTGTCGCAAATCACTCCTGACACACTTCTCCACCCACTCCAACCTGCCTGCACTCTCTTTTTCGCCTCTCTACTGCACTCCCCGTTACTTTGGACAGTTGACCCCAAGTATTTAAACTCAGATGTCTTTGTCACCTCCACTCCTTGCATCCTGACCATTCCACTGTCCTCTCTCTCATTCACGCATAGGTATTCCGTCTTGCTCCTACTGACTTTCATTCCTCTTCTCTCTAGTGCATACCTCCACCTCTCCAGGCTCTCCTCAACCTGCACCCTACTCTCACTACAGATCACAATGTCATCCGCGAACATCATCATCCATGGAGACTCCTGCCTGATCTTGTCCGTCAACCTGTCCATCACCATTGCAAACAAGAAAGGGCTAAGAGCCGATCCTTGATGTAATCCCACCTCCACCTTGAACCCATCCGTCATTCCAACCGCACACCTCACCATTGTCACACTTCCCTCATACGTATCCTGCACCACTCCTACATATACTTCTCTGCAACTCCTGACTTCCTCATACAATACCACACCTCCTCTCTCGGTATTCTGTCATAAGCTTTCTCTAAATCTACAAAGACACAATGCAACTCTTTCTGGCCTTCTCTATACTTCTCAATCAACATTCTCAAAGCAAACATCGCATCTGTGGTGCTCTTTCGTGGCATGAAACCATACTGCTGCTCGCTGATCGTCACCTCTCCTCTTAACCTAGCTTCTATTACTCTTTCCCAAATCTTCATGCTGTGGCTGATCAACTTTATACCTCTGTAGTTGTTACAGTTCTGCACATCGCCCTTGTTCTTGAAAATCGGTACCAGTATGCTTCTTCTCCACTCCTCAGGCATCCTCTCACTTTCCAGGATTGTGTTAAACAATCTAGTTAGAAACTCCACTGCCATCTCTCCTAAACATCTCCATGCCTCCACAGGTATGTCATCAGGACCAACTGCCTTTCCATTCTTCATCCTCTTCATAGCTGCCCTCACTTCCTCCTTGCTAATCCGCTGAACTTCCTGATTCACTATCCCTACATCATCCAACCTTCTCTCTCTCTCATTTTCTTCATTCATCAGCCCCTCAAAGTATTCCTTCCACCTTCTTAGCACACTCTCCCTAGCACATTTCCATCTCTATCCTTGATCGCCCTAACTTGCTGCACATCCTTTGCAGCTTGGTCCCTCTGTCTAGCCAATCGGTACAAGTCCATTTCTCCTTCCTTAGTGTCTAATCTGTCATACAACTCACCATACGCCTTTTCCTTTGCCTTTGCCACCTCTCTCTTTGCTTTACGCTGCATCTCCTTGTACTCCTGTCTACTTTCTTCATCTCTCTGACTATCCCACTTCTTCTTTGCCAACCTTTTCCTCTGTATAATTTGCTGTACTTCCTCATTCCACCACCAAGTCTCCTTGTCTTCCTTCCTCTGTCCTGATGACACACCAAGTACCTTCCTAGCTGTCTCCCTCACTATTTCTGCAGTGGTTTTCCAGCCATCTGGCAACTCTTCACTACCACCCAGTGCCTGTCTTAACTCCTGCCTGAACTCCACACAACAGTCTTCCTTCTTCAACTTCCACCATTTGATCTTCGGCTGTGTCTTCACTCGCTTCCTCTTCTTGGTCTCCAAAGTCATCCTACAGACCACCATCCGATGCTGCCTGGCTACGCTCTCCCCTGTCACCACCTTGCAGTCTCCAATCCCTTTTAGATGGTGCCTTCTACATAAGATATAGTCCACCTGTGTGCACTTTCCTCCACTCTTGTACGTCACCCTGTGTTCCTCCCTCTTCTTGAAATATGTTTTCACCACAGCCATTTCCATCCTTTTCGCAAAATCGACCACCATCTGTCCTTCCACATTTCTCTTCTTGACTCCATACTTTCCCATCACCTCCTCATCACCTCTGTTCCCTTCACCAACATGTCCATTGAAGTCCGCTCCAATCACCACTCTCTCCTCCTTGGGTACCCTCTCCACCATGTCGTCCAACTCATTCCAGAATTCTTCTTTTTCATCCATCTCACACCCAACTTGCGGGGCATATGCGCTGATAACATTCAGCAATAAACCTTCAATTTCCAGCTTCATACTCATCACTCTGTCTGACACTCTCTTCACCTCCAGCACGCTCTTGACATACTCTTCCTTCAGAATTACCCCTACCCCATTTCTCCCCCCATTCACACCATGGTGGTAGAGTTTGAACCCACCTCCGATACTCCTGGCCTTACTCCCCTTCCACCTGGTCTCTTGCACACACAGTATGCCTACCTTTCTTCTTTCCATCATGTGAGCCAGCTCTCTCCCTTTACCAGTCATAGTGCCAACAATCAAAATTCCAACTCTCACCTCCACATGCCTACCCTTCCTACTCTCTAGCTGCCTCTGGACATGCTTTCCTCCTCTCCTTCTCCTTCGCCCAACAGTAGCATAGTTTCCGCCAACACCCTGCTGGTTAACAGTACCGGTGGCGGTCGTTGGTAACCCGGGCCTCGACCGATCCGGTATGTAAGTCTTATTTATGATCCGCATATTTGATTTGGCAAAGATTTTACGCCGGATGCCCGTCCTGACGCAACCCTCCCCATTTGTCCATGGCTTGGGACCGGCACTAAGGATGCACTGGCTTGTGCATCCTCAGTGGCTGGGTTCAAGTTCAGTTTAGGGTTGCAGCTGCTGTAAAGAATAAAAAAAAAAGTGTGCATACCAACATGGACCCTAGTCTGATCATGTGACCTGAGTTGACAGAGGAAGTTGTTGACCACCGTCATGATACCAGTTAACCCAGGTTGGGTTGGTTTGCTGGCAGCCATACCAACATGTACCCTGGCTCTGCCCAATGATAGAAGCTAAGCAGGTGTGGGCTTGGCTAGTATTTGGATTGCAGACCACCTGGGAAAACTGAGTTGCTGCTGGATTTGGTGTTGGTGGGCCAGTAGGGGGCAGTCTTCCCTCTGGGCGTAAAAAAAAGGCAATGCCCCTGTGCAGTGATGGGGACACAGTGGTGTAGGAGATGCCGTCCTTCTGATGAGACGTTAAAACCGATGTCCTGACTCACTGTGGTCATTAAAGACCCCATGACACTTACAGCAAAGAGTAGGGGGTCCCCCGTTGTTCTGGCAAATCCCCCAGCCTGGCTCTCTCCATCTGGCCACCTAATCATCCCCCAGTATGATTGGCTCAATGGTTCCTCCCTCTCCACCTCAAGCTGATGTGTGGTGAGCGTTCTGGTGCAAAATGGCTGCCGTGCACCATCCAGGCGGTGCTACACATTGGTGGTGGTTGAGGTGAGTTTCCCCCCTTCTCTGTGAAGTGCTTTGGGTGTCCAGATAAAACCCTAAAATTATAATCCATTATTATTGTTTGTTTAGTGAAGCTGAAAGTTATTCAGGAACCTGATTATGTTGAACGTGTTTCATGAGACACTCTTACACATCAACAGCTGAAAGAAAGTAATCTGTGTGTGTGTGTGTGTGTGTGTGTGTGTGTGTGTGTGTGTGTGTGTGTGTGTGTGTGTGTGTGTGTGTGTGTGTGTGTGTGTGTGTGTGTGTGTGTGTTTGTGTGTGTGTGTGGCCATTCAGGTTGAGTTCCTGTAATCTGTCAGACAGAAGCTGTGAAGTTGTGTCCTCAGTTCTCAGCTCCAACTCCTCTAGTGTGAGAGAGCTGGACCTGAGTAACAATGATCTGCAGGATTCAGGAGTGAAGCTGCTCTCTGCTGGACTGGGGAGTCCACAATGTAGACTGGAAACTCTCAGGTCAGTATTCCTAAACCTGTTCAACTCAGGACCACTTCAGTCCTCATTTACAACCACTTTAATGACAGTCAGTACATCCTAACCTGTGTGGTCTTTTCTCTGACTGGAGGAATTACAGACCAGTTGTAGTAACAAGCTCTGGTTCTACTTTCTACTTCCTGTCAACCGCTTTCCATGAGCACGTACACCAGCAAAGAGGTCATGTCAACACATTACAAATCAATACAGTTTGGTTTTCAGAGAAAAAGGTGAAATAGTCTAACAGGCATAGCAAGGTCTTCCTTCTGACCATATTCCAACTACATATTTATAATTCATATTTCTTGTTTCAGTTTGCAGTGTAACTCTGTTTTCACCTGAAAAATACTGCACTGGTTAAGATCATTTACATAGACTATCTGCTGTCAGAGAGGTCTGCTTGGAGCTGCTAGCAGCAGGGCCATAACACACACCTTTCTGGACCCCCACCATGTTAGACCACCCCTCATTATTAGAGATGGACAACTTCTTCACTAGAGGATCTTCTGGCAGAGATGGATGCCCTCCTGTCCTTTTTAGTTCACTTTTTTATTTTTATTTTTATTCAGTTTGGTGCAAATCATATAAAGTGTTAATGTGTTGTACAGTAGCACACATTCACACCACTGAAAGAATAAGGACAGGGAATCCTGACCACTTTGGATCATGTTTTATATTTAGTCTTGATTTGTATCCAAGACCTCTTCATACAACTAGGGTTGTAGCTACTGTAAAGAATAACAAAGAAAAGTGTGCATACCAACATGGACCCTAGTCTGATCATGTGACCTGAGTTGACAGATGAAGTTGTGGACCACCGTTGTGATACCACAGGGCTCCAGACTAACTTTTTCCACTAGGAACACTGCTGCTCCTTACTGACAATTTTAGGAGCACCACTTGAATCGAAACGCAACACATGGATATTTTCCCGTCTTAACTGTATTACTGATAAATGCTTTGGTAATAAATAGACCACTTACAGAAATAACAATATGCTGTTTTATTTTAAATGTCACCGAGGGAGGTAGTGCTTAAGAG
This sequence comes from Lampris incognitus, assembly GCF_029633865.1. Lineage (NCBI taxonomy): Eukaryota > Metazoa > Chordata > Actinopteri > Lampriformes > Lampridae > Lampris > Lampris incognitus. The sequence continues at coordinate 50,430,370 of NC_079211.1, read as the reverse complement.
CAAAAAAACAACAAGATAAATAAAATGTAAACTTGAAAGTGTTTTTTGTAAACATAGGCACCAAATATAACATTTATAAATGTAAACATAAGGTATGTGGTCAGTATCATTACTGTCATTACAGCACCAGACCCACAACAACACAAGTCAACACTGAACTCATGCAGTATGCCTCCCCTCGCCTTCCCTGTAGTTTAGAGCACGTCCCCTTGAGGGCCACTAGGAGGCTCTACCCAACCCTTGTAATTGGGCCTTCTAGCTCTTTTACCGTGACTGAACCACGTCTGTACAGCCTCCTTGACATCAAACTCACTGTGGCACTGCAATAACCCTGGAGCAGTAAAATACTCACTGTACCTACAAATAAATATTTTAGTAACAGAGTGCAATAAATATGTGCCTCTCATGTCTGAACAAGCTGTATTATACTGTACATAGCCCCCTACTGACTGTACAGTAACGCTTGTTACAGTATTTACCATCACTCCACTTCTTTGCACTCTATCCTGTTTACATGTCACAGAAACGGTTCCCCCTGTATATAGTCATTCCTAGTGTGTATTTCTGGAGGTTGTGTGTTCTGTGTGCGAGTACAACGAGCCAGACCGGAGTCAGAGTCCTTACATACCTTGAGCATTTGGGTGCTGGACTTCCACGTGGCCCATCAAAACATTCACCGGCCTCCTCTGCTGCAGGATCCGTGCATACACAATCTCCATTCCTTGGCTGACACGTCCGTGTGGCCATCAGTCATGAATGAGAGCTACATGGAGTCCGCTGGTTTTTTGCCGGTCTTCTTTTTAAACGTGTCAGCTGTCACGCCGTGCACCTGCCCTGCACAGTGTGTACTTCAGGATGTTGTTATGGGGAAGCATTGTGGGGGGGGGCTGCGTGCTATTCCCCCCCACACAATGCTGTTTTATCTTTGTTTTGGTCATGTCACGAGAGCCTCGTGGTAACTCCTCTCTCTCTCACACACGTGTATACACACACACACACACACACACACACACACACACACACACACACACACACACACACACACACACACAGGCCAAGCCCACTCATTCACACACAAGTTCTCCTCTTACTGGTTTTTACATGATTACAAAAACATGGTAATATTGCAAGTGGCACCATTGTACATAGGTTTAAAATCTACTTGCACCGATGCAAAAACTAGGTGCAAAATGTGACTAAATGGTCACACTCTGGAGCCCCGTACCAGTTAACTCAGGTTGGGTTGGTTTGCTGGCAGCCATACCAACATGTACCCTGGCTCTGCCCAATGACACAAGCTAAGCAGGTGTGTGCTTGGCTAGTACTTGGATGACAGACCGCCCGGGAAAATGGAGTTGCTGCTGGATTTGGTGATGGTGGGCCATTAGGGGGCAGTCTCCCCTCTGCACTTAAAAAAAGAAGAAGAAAAAAAAAGCCTATGTCCCAGTGTAGTGATGGGGACACAGTGGTGTAGGAGATGTTGTCCTTCTGATGTGACCGTAAAACCGAGGTCCTGACTCACTGTGATCATTAAAGACTCCATGATACTTACAGCAAAGAGTAGAGGGTCCCCCGGTGTTCTTGCAAATTCCCCAGCCTGGCTCTCTCCATCTGGCCACCTAACATCCCCCAGTATGATTGGCTCAATGGTTCCTCCCTCTCCACCTCAAGCTGATGTGTGGTGAGAGTTCTGGTGCAAAATGGCTGCCGTCCATCATCCAGGTGGTGCTGCACATTGGTGGTGGTTGAGGTGAGTTTCCCCCCTTCTCTGTGAAGTGCTTTGGGTGTCCAGATAAAACCCTAAAAATATAATCCATTATTATTGTTTGGTTTAGTGAAGCTGAAACTTATTCAGGAACCTGATTATGTTGAACATGTTTCATGAGACACTCTTACACATCAACAGCTGAAAGAAAGTAATCTGTGTGTGTGTGTGTGTGTGTGTGTGTGTGTGTGTGTGTGTGTGTGTGTGTGTGTGTGTGTGTGTGTGTGTGTGTGTTCAGGCTGTCGGGCTGTCTGCTCACAGAGGAAGGTTGTTCTTCTCTGCTCTCAGATCTGAGCTCCAACCCCTCCCATCTGAGAGAGCTGAACCTGAGCTACAACCAGCCAGGAGACTCAGGAGGGAAGCTGCTCTCTGCTGGACTGGAGGATCCACACTGGAGACTGGACACTCTCAGGTATGGACAGGCTGGATGACACTCACTCATCATGTCTTCTACAAGGATTTTCTCCTCCTACTCTGATGCTGGATCAGACTGGTTCTTCTGTAACAGTGGACAGGACTGATACTGGATGGAGGTTTATTAGATGGAGGATATGCTGGTGTGACTGTGTCTCTCCTCCACCCCCAGGCTGGACCATGCTGGAGTGTGCAGGTTGACACCAGGTGTGAGGAAGTGTAAGTGTGTGTTCAGTTTCTTCCTGAGAACAAAGCAGATCACATTCAGCTGTTTAGATGGAAAGTGCGTCCACACAGCAGTGTGTGACATCCATTCATTCACATCCTACTGTGGAGGAAGATGATGTTGGACATGATGTGTCTTCATCACACTGCTGAGAAATTAACAGTCATTAGGTCTCATATCAAGGAACTTCAACACTAATGTGTACGTGGTTCCTTCATACTGAGGTTTCTACATGAAAAGTGGATTTATCAACTTTTTCACACATTTGACAGAAATGTATGAAAACCTGAGACCACACGTAAGATGTGTGTCCACTCCACACTTCTACTTTTATGCAGCAACTTTCACTTTTATTCATTAAATAGTCTTATTTGAACAGACTTTCTACTCGTATATGGAGATATGAAGAAAGATGAACAAAAGACTTGAGAAACACATGATTGCAAACATTATTGAAGTGAGATAAAATGTTTAGAATGATTATTAGACTACTGGAAAGACTTCCTGTGATTGTTCCCTGTGTGATATTCATTTAATTACTGAAGAAGAAGATTTAAAGGGACACAATACTGTCCACATGTTAAATGGGCCGACCTTGTCTTATAGAGGATTTGACAAGAGCGTCTTTTCAGGAAAAGGACAGATTTTTGATTTTTTTTCACTGAGAATGACGAGTGACTTTTGAGTTGATTCTGATTCACCAGAACCTTGCTGTAAAAGACTACTAAGACCACTATTAAGACCACTATCAAGGCCACTATTAAGATAAATATTAAGACCACTATTAAGACTAACATAAAGACCACTATTAAGACTAACACTAAAACCATTATTAAGACCACTATTAAGACCAATACTAAGACTAATATTAAGACCACTATTAAGACTAATATTAAGACCACTATTAAGACTAATGTTAAGACCACTGTTAAGACTAATATTAAGACCACTGTTAAGACTAATATTAACACCACTGTTAAGACTAATGTTAAGACCACTATTAAGACTACTATTAAGACCACTATTAAGACTAATTTTAAGACCACTATTAAGACCACAGTTGAGACTGGTATGAAGACCACTATTAAGACGAATATTAAGACCACTATTAAGACTAATATTAAGACCACTATTAAGACGAATATTAAGACCACTATTAAGACCACTATTAAGAGAACTATTAAGATGAATATTAAGACAATTATTAAGAGCGCTATTTAGAGCAATATTCAGACCACTATTAAGACCACTATTAAGACTAATATTAAGACCACTATTAAGACTAAAATTAAGACCACTATCAAGATTAATATTAAGACCTCTATTAAGACTAATATTAAGACCACTATTAAGACTTCTATTAAGACCACTTTCAAGATTAATATTAAGACCTCTATTAAGACTAAGATTAAGACCGCTATTAAGACCAGTATTAAGACTAATGTTAAGACCAATATTAAGACCACTACCAAGAGCACTATTAAGACTAATATTAAGACCACTATTAAGACTAATATTTAGACCACTATTAAGACCACTATTAAGACTAATATTAAGACCACTATTAAGACAACTTTTAGGACCTCTATTAAGACTAATATAACATTAAGACCACTATTAAGACTAACATTAAAACCATTATTAAGAACCCTATTAAGACCAATATTAAGACTAATATTAAGACCACTGTTAAGACTAATATTTAGACCACTATTAAGACTAATATTAAGACCAACTATTAAGACTAATACTAAGACCACTCTGAAGACTAACATTAAGACCACTATTAAGACTGATATTTAGACCACTATTAAGACCACTATTAAGACTACTATTAAGACCACTATTAAGACGAATATTAAGACCTCTATTAAGACTAAAATTAAAACCACTATCAAGATTAATATTAAGACCTCTATTAAGACTAATATTAAGACCACTATTAAGACTACTATTAAGACCACTATTAAGACCACTATTAAGACTAATGTTAATACCACTATTAAGACCACTAATAAGACTAAAGTTAAGACTACTATTAAGACCACTATTAAGATTGGTATTAAGACCACTATTTAGACTGTTATTAGGACCACTATTAAGACTAATATTAAGACCACTATTAAGACTAATATTAAGACCACTATTAAGACAAAAATTAAGACCACTATCAAGACTAACCTTAAGACCACTATTAAGACGAATATTAAGACCTCTATTAAGACTAAAATTAAAACCACTATCAAGATTAATATTAAGACCTCTATTAAGACTAATATTAAGACCACTATTAAGACTAATGTTAATACCACTATTAAGACCACTAATAAGACTAATGTTAAGACCACTATTAAGATTGGTATTAAGACCACTATTAAGACTAATATTAAGACAACTATTAAGACTAATATTAAGACGACTAATAAGACTAATGTTAAGCCCACTATTAAGACCACTAATAAGACTAATGTTAAGACCACTATTAAGACTACTATTAAGACCACTATTAAGATTGGTATTAAGACCACTATTTAGATTGTTATTAAGACCACCATTAAGACTAATATTAAGACCGCTATTAAGACTAATACTAGGACTAATATTAAGACCACTATTAAGACCGCTACTAAGACCAATATTCAAACTAATACTCAGACCACTATTAAGACCACTATTAAGACTAATATTAAGACCACTATTAAGACCACTAATAAGACTAATGTTAAGACTACTATTAAGACCACTATTAAGATTGGTATTAAGACCACTATTAAGACTAATATTAAGACAACTATTAAGACTAATATTAAGACGACTAATGAGAGTAATGTTAAGACCACTAATAAGACTAATGTTAAGACCACTATTAAGACTACTATTAAGACCACTATTAAGATTGGTATTAAGACCACTATTTAGATTGTTATTAAGACCACTATTAAGACTAATATTAAGACCGCTATTAAGACTAATACTAGGACCACTACTAAGACGAATATTAAGACCTCTATTAAGACTAAAATTAAAACCACTATCAAGATTAATATTAAGACCTCTATTAAGACTAATATTAAGACCACTATTAAGACTACTATTAAGACCACTGTTAAGACCACTATTAAGACTAATGTTAATACCACTATTAAGACCACTACTAAGACTAAAGTTAAGACTACTATTAAGACCACTATTAAGATTGGTATTAAGACCACTATTTAGACTGTTATTAGGACCACTATTAAGACTAATATTAAGACCACTATTAAGACTAATATTAAGACCACTATTAAGACAAAAATTAAGACCACTATCAAGACTAACCTTAAGACCACTATTAAGACGAATATTAAGACCTCTATTAAGACTAAAATTAAAACCACTATCAAGATTAATATTAAGACCTCTATTAAGACCGCTATTAAGACTAATACTAGGACCACTATTAAGACTAATATTAAGACCGCTACTAAGACCATATTTAAACTAATACTCAGACCACCATTAAGACCGCTATTAAGACTAATATTAAGACCACTATTAAGAATGTTAAGACCACTTTTAAGACCACCATTAAGACCACTATTAAGACCACTATTAAGGCTAATATTAAGACCACTATTAAGACTTAATAGTAAGACCACTATTAAGACGAGTATTAAGACTAATATTCAGACTATATTAGTACAGTCCATTATCTCAGTGGTGGACTGAACAAGGAGCAGTTATTTTAATTCATGGTAAATAAGGTCATGTGACGTGCTTCCAGTTTATGAATGATTTGTATTCATCATAATACACACAAGAGTACAATGGAAACTTCATACTTCAGAACATGTGATAAATACAGCGGCAGTGTAATTCATAACATGATACGAGGGATCTTACACTTTTATGAACATGTTGATAGATGAGGTCTAACCTGTGACTAAATCAACACAAACCAAACAGAAGAGGAGCATTAGATCAACAACCGCTGCTGTATTGTGTCTTGTTGTCTCCATCAGATGCCTTTGACCTCACACTGGACCCAAACACAGCACACAGAGACCTCCTTCTGTCTGAGGACAACAGAAAGGTGACATGGGTGATGAAGGAGCAGTCGTATCCTGTTCATCCAGACAGAATTTACCCCGGGAGACAGGTTCTATGCAGAGAGAGTCTGACTGACCGCTGTTACATGGAGGTACAGTGGGAAGGAGATGTTTATATAGGAGTGACTTACAGAGGAATCGGATGGAGAGGAGGAGGAGGAGGTGACTGTCTGCTTGGATGGAATGAGAAGTCCTGGAGTCTGTCCTGCTATAGTGATGGATACAGTGCCTGACATAATAAAAGAGGAACACAGATATGTATCTCCTCCTCCTCTGACAGAGTAGGAGTGTATCTGGACTGGTCTGCTGGAACTCTGTCCTTCTACAGAGTCTCCTCTGACACACTGACACACCTTCACCTCCACATTCACTGAACCTCTCCATGTTGGGTTTAGGTTATGGTCACGTGGCTCCTCAGTGTGTGTGTGTGTGTGTGTGTGTTAGATAGAGGAGGTAGAGACGCCCCCTGTGTCCTGCAGGAACACTCACACTCCTGCCCAAACACACCTGCTGACATGATAGATCACTCTGTACACACACACACACACACACACACACACACACACACACACACACACACACACACACACACACACACACACACACACACACACATACAGACAGTGTGACCAAAGATGTGTGTTTTGGGGTTGTAATAGTTGTGTGGTGTGTTTAATGTGTGTTGGGTGTATGCTTCATTGATTCAGTTTCTGCATTTTACTCATGCTTATATTCTTATATTTACATTGTTTATGTTCCCTATGTTTATGTAAGCTTTATGCCTATATTTGATATGTTGTCTTCTAATGTAAAGCACACTGAGCTTACTTGTAATAAAAGGTGCTACATAAATAAAATGGCTAAACTATTCAATTGTTATTCAGTTTTTTATTGTATTGAATTAAATATATTAAACAACTTGTATTTTTTTTATATTTGTGTATAATTTATCAATGCAGAACAACTGAACCACCATGAAAACACACACACACACACACGCAGATAACTTTCTTTCAGCTGTTGATGTGTAAGAGTGTCTCATGAAACATGTTCAACATAATCAGGTTACTGAATAAGTTTCAGCTTCACTAAACCAACCAATAATAATGGATTATATTTTTAGGGTTTTATCTGGACACCCAAAGCACTTCACAGAGAAGGGGGGAAACTCACCTAACCACCACCAATGTGTAGCACCACCTGGATGATGCACGGCAGCCATTTTGCAACAGAACGCTGAAGTTGGCTGAACCTGTGTGAAGTCCCTGCTGCTGTGTTGCTGTTGCAGGTCCAAGTGGGTCCATGAGGCTCAGTGCAGCATTGGTTGTGCGCTCCATTGTGTTTAAGAGTGACTCGTTCATCTTCTGGCTGTGCTGGAGGAACTTGTCGTCCCGTTTCTCCATGTTCTTCCTGTTCCCTGTGGAACAGACACACTATTAAAATGCAGTGTTCATGTGGTGCAGCAGCAAGGCGGAGCTTTGTTGTGTGAAAGTCTATTTGGACTCATCAGCAGCTCTGTGGTCCGTTCAAACTCCACTTTATTGTCATCAGCAGCTGTGTACATGTACACAGTTGGATGAAGTAGTGTTTTTCCATCACCACAGAGTGAAAACACCACACAAGACAATGTCCACAAACAGCTGGACAGTGGAGGAGCCATGTGTGTAGCAGGACTGTTAAGTGAGAAAGGAGCAGCATGGGGTGGAGGTGCAGTCATGTGCAGCACAAAAAGCAAAGCAGCATATGTGTAACTGGGCAGCACCATCACAGGTGGCCTGTGTTGTGTTGTGTTGTGTGAAGTGTGTTTACCTTCTGGTTCCAATGCTTGTTGATGGTGATGGAGGCGGTGGTTCACTGCCAGGTGGTGTTGAGCTGTTTTCATCACATGTGACGTCTTATAACACAACATGATTATGAAATGAGTGTTTATGTGCAGTAAATACTGAACCCCACTTACTGTACATTACAACTGCTCACCCACTCAGCTGTTTGTATTTTGTATAAAAATTGTGTATTATAACACAATAAGTACACATAGTCTTCATCAGCCCCTCAAAGTACTCCTTCCACCTCCTCAACACACTCCTCGCTTGTCAGCACATTTCCATCTCCATCCTTGATCGCCCTTACCTGCGGCACCTCCTTCCCAGCTCAGTCCCTCTGTCCAGCCAGTCGCTACAAGTCCTTTTCTCCTTCCTTAGTGTCTCAGGAGGGAGACGGTCTTCAGAGTCCACTTTAACACGCTTCATTCTGAACCGGTTTTCATGAAAGGTCATTTGTTATAAAGGTGAGGAATTGAACATTTTACTGGTTCCTTATTGGAATGAAACTCAGCTACTGGGGGCAGATCTAATCCACTCTGCCCCAAAACACCACCCTTCTGAAGAGCCACCTCCTCCTCTGGGAGGTGAGGGTTTGTGGAGTGTTGGAGTCAGTCTTGCTGTCAAGAAAGCAAGGCTTTGTGATGAAGACTGAGGCAGATGACTGTGAGAGTGAAGACCTGACTCACTGATATGTGATGAAGGGTAAAGCAGGTGTGTGTCCAGTCCACATTCATAGCTGATTATGAGGCCAAACTGACAGGTGACAGTTTGTCTGTTGGTTCAAGACTCTTTATTTATTACGTCTCATTATACAAGTACAAAAGAGTCACATTCTTGTGTTTCAGCTCCTCAACATTGCAGCAACAACAACAACACAATAACAACAAAACACAACAAAACAGCAGCAATAACAATAAATAGTGTGTGTGTGTGTGTGTGTGTGTGTGTGTGTGTGTGTGTGTTTGTGTGTGTGTGTGTGTGTGTGTGTGTGTGTGTGTGTGTGGTAAACTGATGATCCGCTGAAGACCATAGGTCAGTACCAGTCAGTCTGGCACCAGGCTTAGTGTCTTTAATGGTATTTGTTCAAAAGCCTGGTTGCTTGGTGGTAAAAGCTGTTCTGCAGCCTACTGGTCTGGGATTTGAGGCTGCGGTACCGCTTGCCTGACGGTAGCAGCTGGAACAGTCCATAGTTGGGGGGGGGGCTGGGGTCTTTGATAATCCTACGGGCTTTGCTGACACAACATCGTTGTATATGTCCTGGATGGAGGGAAACTCACATCTACTGGTGTCCCGGACCGTCCACACAACCCTCTGCAGGGTTTTGTGGTTGTGGGCAGTACAGTTCCCATGCCAGGCGGTGGAGCATCCAGTCAGGATGCTCTCGGTTGTGTCTCTGTAGAAGGCCCGTAGAATCTTGGGCCCATGTTGATGACAACAGTGGATTGTTCAGTCGTTGTAGAGCCAAACTAATTTTTTCAAGGCATTTACAATGAACTGCTGTATGTAGGAGTCCACAAATATTGTACAGTATTTATGCTCAGGGCCAGTCCTTGTCTTATGTTGCCGCCTAGTGGTGTACTGCTGGTATTGCTACGTGAGGTGACCAGAAAAAATAAATGGTACAATGCAATGTGACAATGTCAAGTTAGTTTGCTGACTTGGGTTAATTTACCCATTGAAGGGGGGGGCACCTTAGCCATCATTGCAACAATTGCCCCCCTGACAGATGTGGCAGGAGCCACCACTGTTGCAGTGGCAGGGTGGCGCTGTTCGTCTGGTCGCCACGGGAAAAACGTCTGACTGTATGAATGCGTGTATGTATGTGTGTATGTGTGTATGTGTGTGTGTGTGTCCTTCGATGTTGTCAAACCGCTCATCCAAACAACTTCACTCGACACTGCACTTCCGTGGGTCGTCAGCAACACACCCAGCGAGTGTGAAGTCGATCGGATGAACGGTTGTCTAGAAGACTGAAGGGCAGACAGACACAGACAGAGTTCCTTCCATTATAGTATGATGAGCAACTGTCTGGATGGTCTGGTAAATACACGATCAGCTGGAAACCATGTGGAATACATCTTACTGCACTTTAGAGAGAAAATTAACAATCCCTGATAGATAAAATCACACCCGTCACATGAAAACAAGAACAAGTCTAAAATCATTCATTATGTTGAAGATATTTCATATCACACACACACACACACACACACACACACACACACACTATATGTAGAAAAGTATTGGGGCACCTGGCCATTACACCTACAGGAGCTTTCATGACATCCCATTCTAACTCCATAGACATTAATATGGAGTTGCCCCCCCCCCCCTTGCAGCTATAACAGCTTCCACTCTTCTGGGAAGGCTTTCCACAAGATTTTGGAGTGTGTCTGTGGGAATTTTTGCCCATTCATCCAGAAGAGCATTTGTGAGGTCAGGCACTGATGTTGGACGAGAAGACCTGGCTCGCAATCTCCGTTCTAGTTCATCCCAAAGGTGTTGGATGGGGTTGAGGACAGGGCTCTGTGTGGGCCAGTCAAGTCCTTCCACACCAAAGTCACCCAACCATGTCTTAATGGACCTTGCTTTGTGCACTGGGGCACAGTCCTGCTGGAACAGAAGAGGGCCCTCCCCAGACTGTCCCCACAAAGTAGGAGGTATATTATTTTCGGGGGTTGGGCTCAGCCCCTTAGTTCCAGGGAAGGGAAATCTTAATGCTTCAGCATACTGAGACATTTTGGACAATTCTATGCTACGGTGTCAAAGAGAACAGCAGAGAGGATCAGCTTAACCTTTCTTCTCGTCCATTCAAAGTGCGTCCTCCAAGTCTTTCTGTGCATGGGCTCTGACTCTCTGTTAGAGGACCTAATGAACGATAACACGTTTTATTTTTACACCTCTTCTCAAAACTAGGTTTTAAAAGTGCTTTACGAAACAAGACGCCGACAGAGTTCAAAACGACACAGAACAGAAACGAGAGACTAAAACTGAAAACACAAGAAGAGACGGAGAGACATGAGAGTAAATTGATAAAAGAATAAAAGATGCACTACGAAAAAGCCTTAACTTGAAAATCAGTTTAAAGTGTCTGTGCCCCCTCGTGAGTGTAAAAAGGGTAGAATAAGAGGTGTGGATGAAGAGGCCAGAGGTGGCGCTGTGGGGGAGACTGAACGTGGCAGTAATGTAGTACAACACCTCGCCTCAGCTCATCACACATCGGTTAGTTGGCTCATGTCAGTGTGTTGCTTTTCTAATATCTGATGAGGTGAGTCGCGAGTCCTGCTCCTCCTCCGGACCTGCAAGGGTCTCCCATAATGTGGCGGTCCTGTTGCAGGCCCAGACCAAGCAACAGGCCTCCTTCTTCACTGGTCTTTATTAGTTCAGACAGTGAAGAGGAGGAGCAAGAAGAAGACTGGGGTCACCCACTGGACCCTGAGGAGGAGGAAGAGGATGAAGAGGAAAGGAAAGAGGAGGTGTGGTGATCCTGCTGCAGCCAGCAGGAGGTGTAGAGTCGTAATAGAGCCAGACTCGGAGGGCCTCTCCTCAAAGAGACATCAGGAGGATGAGGAGAACCGCCATGTTGAGTCGTGGTTGGTCCCCTCAGGTTTGTCCTTTACCGCTGTCTGCTGTTGCTGCTGAAGAAAAGGGTGGAACCTCCGATTGTGAAAGTCTGGCTGTTTTCTATAACCAGTATATTAATAGTGGTGAGCGGTGGTAAACCAGACCCTAGCCCACTGTGTTTAAGATCATTTTATCCTCTGTTTAAACCCACTTGGCTCATCAGAGGCTGAGGGTTTGTCATCTCACAGTGGTAAAGCTGCTGGCCTGTCAGTTGGCCGTCCCCAGAAAAACACATCAAGTTAATGGCTTCCTCGTGGTGGTCAAAGCAAAACATCAGTTTCTCCTCTGAGGATCGATGCTTGGTAATCCAAGGTACAACAGGAAAAGAGACGTGTTATCTGTTGTTGTTATGAGAGCTGCTGATGACACATTGGATGGTACGTTGGTAAGACTTGGACTTGTGTCTTCTGTTAGAAGCCTGAGGTTCAACATGGAGGCTGCCGGTTACAGCAACTCATCTGCCTCATAAGAGAGCGAGCTGGGAAGTCCCCTATCAAGTGCAGTCAGGGGAGTGTCCACCCTGTGAACGCCACATGGACAGGATCTTTCTGGAATACTGAAATCTGATAGACTGTGATGTTTGTTGCTGCTTATTTTGTGGTTTTTCTGTTAAAATTGGGATCAGAGAGAATTTGTTCATGCGGGGTCAAATATAGAGGATGTGTATTCGCCACCGTCACAAAGTGTGTGTTGTGTATTCCTGGTAGTGAAACCAGAGGATCAGGAAATCTAATGTATAGCACCTTACACAGTTTCTATTCTGAGCCTTCAGAAGAAAATCTAAAAACTCTGTGGGTTTTTTTTAACTTTATTTCCAGTCATGTAAGTTAACAATGCAGAACATAATCACCTTGAGACTGGGCTTCACTTGACGTACATGCACGTATATATGACATAACACCAGACATGGGTAGAACACACACATACATATGCCTACACAGATTATATATCAAAACAGTCCAGCCCAGTACAGTACAGTACAGTACAGTCCAGTCCAGTCCAGTCCAGTCCAGTCTAATCCAGTCCAGGTTTCCTAGCTAAGGTAGCTAATACCTGGTGTCCATCTCCTGATAAAAACAGGCAGTGAACGTTGTAGCTGGGCAGTTGTGCGTTCCATCATGTAGACATGTTTGACTTTTTGCAGCCATTGAGTCATTGTGGGGGGTTAGGCTTCATCCAGTTTATCGTAATTATTATTATTATCATCATCATTATTATTATTATTATTATTATTATTATTTGCACCCATCAACAAAATATGCAGTCTACAGCACGGGTCTGTGGTAAACAAGTGCTTCTGTGACATTTCCAGTAGAAACAATGGCGGGTCTAGAGGAATGTCTGTTTCCAGGATGTTCTCCATCTCTTCTTTGACGTTGCTCCAGAATGTCTGTATTTTCGGGCAGTCCCAGAATATGTCAGTATGGTCTCCGACCTCACCAGTCTCTGCAGCATTTGTTGGTAGGATTGTTTTTAAAGACACAGGCGGTCAGTGGGGTCCTAAAGAACCTCATTTTAACCTTCCAGTCAAACTCTTTCCATAACTGGCTCCCAGTCTCCTCATGACAGCTTGAGCATATGCCTTCCCAGTCGACATCGTCCACTGTTGTTTCACCTGCAGTTCCCATTGCCCTGTGATATGTATGGTGGTATCACATGTGTCCCACACCAGCTTTTTGTATATATGGGATATTTGTTTTCTTGTTAATACAGGGTGTTCAAACAGCTGTGTGAAGTGGGTTTCTATATTTACTGGTTCTCTTTTAATAACATCCCGGTCTGTATTTTCTCTAATATAGTGTCTAATTTGTAAATATCTGTATAGGTCACTTGAGGGTAGAGCAAACTTGTCTTGGACTTGTGGAAAATATTTCTGTGGTTTTCCCCACTTTTACTTGGATGTAGCATGTGGCGACAGGCAACTGGTACAAGTCCATGAATACTGGGATGCATCCGGTGCTTCACCTGTGCCCCCGTCCATAGGGATGGTGGTTGTGTCAGGAAGGGCATCCCACGTAAACTTCTGCCAAATCAGTATGCGGACTGACAAAACCATACCAGACTGGTCGAGGCTCCATACTGGATCGGTCAGGGTCTGGATTAACAATGGCCGCCATTGGTGCTGTGCCCTCACAGGGTGATGGAAACTGTAAAATCCGCTGTGGTGACCCCTGAGAAACAGGGAAGAAGCCGAAAGAAGAAGAAGATTTGGATGTAGCATCTGGAGAGAAAATAAACACATTTTTAACAACCAGTGAAAAGAAAAATATACATTGGTTGCATAAGACTGCACAACCCTCATGAATGTGAGTTAAATTGTTGAGCACAAAGCCAGCTTGGTTAAAGATGAAATCTGGGGTCATTTCCATGTTAACATGTTTCAGTCACTAACACTCAGCAATGAATGAATGAACCAATTTCTTTCTTATTTTGCCTTCGTTCAAGTTTTCACTTCCAAACACCAAACGTCTTCCTCGCTACTGAATGCAAAGAAATTAAAATTCATGCCAAGGAAAAGTATTGGAAGTACACATCTTGTGAAAACCATGACATGGATAGACAAAGAAGTCCAACTCAGAGTCCATCAGTGAGAAAGAGGGAATAAAGAAACATCCCCCATGATGACTTATTTTACCTTTAATCTGAAAACAGAGCTATCTCAAAACTACAGCAGGACTTCCCCTCAGCCTCTCCATGTACTGAGTTGATTTACTGAAGCGGGTTTTCCTCATTTTTAACTTCATTTAGAGCTGATAGACATTAGTAATATCAGTCTAGCTCCTGTCATCTTACGTTCTTTCATAAACAGACGAAGGGACAACATGAGATTAATGAGCGTTTTAATCTTAAAGTAAATATCTTGTTCCTTCTACAGCCGCTGACTGATAGATGAAGACACTTCATGTCAAACCTCATCTTCTATGTGTCTTGTGTCTTCTGACTCTTATTGTTATAGAACTCAAATGATGGGTCTTACAGTGCCATTTTTATGGGGACCGGCACACATTGGCATTGAGGGAGATGAAATAGCAGATAAGGCTGCAAAGAAGGCTACAGAACATAACCACATTGGTTTGGTAGTTACTTTAAGCAAGGCAGAAATAAAGAGCATCATTAAGCACAGATTGAAGGACAGGTGGCAAAAGCAATGGAGGAAGAGAGGAAAGGACGGTGGTTTTACACAGTTCAGAGGAAGGAGGGAGAAATGAGGTGTGCAGGAAGGAACAGGAGAGATGAGACAATAATTTCAAGACTCAGATTCGGACACACTGGACTAAACAGTACACTTTTCACAACAGGCCAACACAATACAGGCAGATGTGCTGGCAGTTTCCCTATTGGCTGATAACGATTTATTTTCAAAAATGTATCAAAAGTTGTGTCGTCCTCCCCTCCCCCATGAGTCAGTATAGCCTATGGTGGAGACGTGAAACTCGGTTCTACTAACCAAAAAAATGTCTGGAAACAAATCTGGTTGTAAGAAAATAAAATTACAGAACGTAAGGTAGAAAATACAAAAAAGAGGCAGGAAATGCAGAGAAGGTATACGGTGCTTGGCTTAACGTTCGGGCAGCAGAACACTTGGAGGATGCTGTGGATAGCAATGAAGCTAGCACATCCACCACATGTGCTGACTCAGCAGCAGAGGATACCGGAGCGGACAGCGACCGCGGCGCTCGTGCTAACACCTCCACCGCTATCGAGAACGCAAACGACCACCGAGAATCTGTGGAGGAAGAGGGAAGTCACGGAAGTGATGGGGAGCGTGAGTTGGATTTATTTGATCCTGCACAGTGGCCAGACAGAATGCAGGATGATGACGTCAGAACGGACATAGTCAGAAATAAACCACTGCAGGTGACCGATTTTGATTTCCCTAAAACGGATGGCCGTCGTTTCACACCAGCTAATTACACAAGGACAGTCGCTGCCCTAAAAGCACCTCGGCCATGGTTAGTCTACTCAAAGTCTGCCAATGCCGTCTTCTGTTTCTGTTGTAAGTTGTTTGGAACTGACAAAGGGATCTTCACTACTGGTTTTTCAAACTGGGTCAAGTTATCAACGAGACTGACTGAACACGAGAATTATCGATCTCCTCTTGAGAACTTTTCAAAGTGGTAAACTCTGGAATTCGCTCTGGCTGCTGGTACAACGACTGACAGCCACCAGCAAGCAGAGCTTCTCAGTGAGAGACAACGGTGGCATGAAGTGCTTAGCAGAATGTTGGATTGCATCATGTTTCTTGCATTACAAAACCTTGCAGTTAGAGGAAGTGTCGATCGCCTTTACCAAGAAAACAACGGCAATTAATATGATGCGCCATTAGCACGACATGTCAATCATTCCAAGACTACCCACTACCTCAGCAAAAACATTCAACATGAGTTCATTGGACTCCTAGCTGAAGCAGTGTTGGAAAACATCGTGCAGAAGGTCAAAACAGGAGGATATTACAGCATCATGATGGACTGCACACCAGATGTGTCGCACAAAGAACAGCGCTCTCTCGTTTTGCGATATGTTACAACAGACCAGAAGGTAGAGGTGCATGAGAGCTTTTTTGAATTCATTGCTGTGAAAAGCACAACGGGCGAGGCACTTGCAGATACACTGCTGGGAAGGCTTGTAGAACCTGATAATGTAATAAATCCCCCCGATAATGTAATAACCCTGATAATGTAATAAAAAAAATGCACTTGAGGCTATTGAAAATGCAATACAACCTGATAATGTAATAACTTCCTGATAATGTAATAAAGTGCATTTCCCGATAATGTAATAAACTTTTTACCGATAATGTAATAAAATATTGCATTTACAGGAGGTTATTACATGATCAGGTTAGCCTTCATTTTGCAGGTCCTGATAATGTCATAATTCCCCAATATTGTAATAATTTAACAGCAGACCACCTATTAATGGGTTCAAGTGGTGATACTGTGTTGGCAACTCTAGCTCCAGAGCTCTAGCGCCACCAACAGGTCAAAGTTATGGCTGGCTAAATATGGCATTAACATTGATGATTGCAGGGGACAATGTTTCCATAACGGGGCCAACGTGAGGGCTGTGCACAGGGGAGTACAAGCAAGGGTGAAGCAGGTTAACAAGCGGGCTTTCTTTGTGCCCTGTTGCCCTCACAACTTGATTCTGGCCATTGAACATACAGCCGAGTCCTCGAACGAGGCCAAGAATTGTTTTGGACTGCTAAATCGGCTATACAAATTATTGGGAAAATCAACGAAACGTTGGGGGATTCTTGAAAAACATGTACGCATCACACTGAGACCTCTCTCAGAGACCAGATGGAGCGCTCGCGCTGACGCGACAGGAACGGTAATTGAGCAGCAACCCCAGGTCCTAGATGCTCTCATAGCCGTCGGTGAAGATAGCACCTGTGGTTCCGAGACCACCTCTAAGGTCACAAGTCTCGTACAGGCATCTGAAACATTTGACTTTCTGGTCAGCTTAGTTGTTTGGCACAAAGTGCTGAATACAGCCAATCAGGCCAGTGTCGTGCTGCAGTCACGACATTTGAGCATCGGTGGTGCAGTAAGAGTTGTCACAGCTGTAGAAGAAGAGACGGAACAATGTGGACTGAACGGTTTCCAAGATGCTGCTGAAAAAGCAGAACTTGCAGAGAATATTGACGGTCCACCGGCTTTCCCTGAACACCGTACGCGACGCCGGAAACGACGTCCCGGTGAAACGTCAGCGGATGAGCCTTTGACAGGGGAGGACAAGTTTAGAGTGAGCTTTTTCACCCGCTTGACCGACACAGTGATAACTGAGACAGAAGAGCGTTTTTCATATTTGAGTCAGTGCCATCGTCTTTTCCACGTTTTGGAGGACATTAAAAATGTTGACCTGATTGACAACCACAGAGAGGCCCGTGAAGAGCTCGCGGAGTTTGTGGGGGGGGGGGGTTGATGGTGGAGAACTGGACAGTGGATTTGGATTTTTGTCACGTCTGCTCCCAGCTGATGTAAAAACAACCTGTGAAGTGCTGGATGTTTTAGTTGAGAGAGACATGAAAACGGTGTCCCCCAACACTGCTGCCGCTTGCCAGGGGTTTCTTACAACTCCATTCTCAGCCGCAAGTGCAGAGCACTCTTTCAGCAAACTGACATTGATCAAGACACATTTGAGATCAACGATGTCCCAAGAAAGACTGTCTGCGTTGGCTGTGTTGTCCATCGAGGACCGTGTGGCAAGACAGGTGGACTACAATGACACACCTGCAGCATTTGCAGCGGCCAAGACACGACGCGTCAAGTTGTACGGTGAGATAATGAGGAGGACTTTACAACAGCCCGCTGTGGCATGGCTGCTGGTCATTGTGTCCTGTGGTTGATGTTATGTTGAATTGCTTGTTTCTCCTGCTAGCCTGTGCTGCTCACCCCACACACAGCTGGCTGCTGTATGCGTGCGTGCGTAGGCCTATAGGCTTTATGGCTATTGGTAGTTGTCCCGCTCGTGCATGTCTGTGGGTTTTTTGAGGGGGGGGGCGGTGAGCGATGGTTGCTCCCCGGCCCAGAATAGCATAGGACCGGCCCTGCTGCGGTAAAGACGCATTACGTTCAATATCCGTTTGGTATTCCCGTCCAGCGGCTCGTAGCTTCCTAGCGTGTGATATATCCTGATGTGGGGATTTGTATTCTACGGTGTTTTCTTTATGAGTTGTTTTTTTCTCCTCGGGTTTGATGTTGTGTTTCGAAACGCTGCAGATTTACAAGAAGCTGCTGTGCAGATGGCAGACCAACTGTAATGCAGAACGATTTGCGGAAGTTTATTTTTATTTTGATTGTATTTCACACAAACATTGCAGAGGTTCGGCGTCCGGGTAGAGTAGCGGTCTATTCCGTTGCCTGCCAACACGGAGATCGCCGGTTCGAATCCCCGCGTTACCTCCGGCTTGGTCGAGCGTCCCTGCAGACACAACTGGCTGTGTGTGCTGCTGGTGGGAACCCGGATGTACGTATGTGTCCTGGTCGCTGCACCACGCGCTACGCTCCCCCCCCCCCCCCGGCGAAATTCCTCACTCCTCACTGTTGTTGCAAGTGTAGGTGCATATGAATAACAGACAGAGTCGGGCTGTGTCGCTTAGTAACATGTATTCACCGGCTGTGCCCATAACAGAACTGAGGCATGTTACACAGGGCAAGTATACATCCATCGGTGCCCCCAGGGGGAGCTGTTGGCTGCATAACATTACCCTACAACATCTCCCTTCCTTTCGTAGAATACAATACTAAGTAATATAATGGATAGTATTAGCCATTAGAACATTAGTGCTCATATCCCAATATTAAAGTAGTGCATTGGAAATAGTGCATCAAGAAGGAACAGCAAGTCAATATCAACCAAAACCTCTGCAGAACAATAACGACAAAATGGTAGCGTCAGAACATCCACAAGACCACTGAATAAGAACACTAGAAGTGAACATCACAGTTTTTGTTTGGTTTTTTTTTTTTTTTTTTTTAATGTCCACAGTCCAGTGTGTGTGTGTGTGTGTGTGTGCGTGTGAGCGTGTGTGTGTCAATCTCAGTACAGTGTATGACCTAGAGGTCAAGTCTTTCTGGAGGCTTAATCTGCCTCCCGCTCCGGGAGAAGGCCCGGCCCTGTAACTCACGGCATGGTGTGGTCACAGCCTGTGGGGGAGATGGCGGCGACCTCGGGGCTGACAACCTTGGAGACATTACAGGGCTGCTGACGACTTCCTCCATGCTGCCCCCGCCCACATGGCCCCCTTCAGCTGCACACGCGCCCACAGGCTGCTCCGGTGGCCGTTCTGTGTGGGCTGACGGCTGTGGAGGGGCAACCTCCGCTGGTCGGAGATCAACCCTGTTGCGACGGTACGTGGTTCCCTCCACGTTGACGAGATAGGACCGCGGTCCCACCTGCTGCAGGCATACTCCTCTCCTCCATCGGCCCGTCCTGTCACCCGGGATTGGTTTCATCCTGACAGGCTGGCCGACGTTTAGCTCTGGCAGATCCCTCGCAGTTCTGTCATATGTCAACTTCGCTGCCTGATGCTTCACCCTCAGCTTGTCTGTGACCCCAGTGATGATCTGAGGTGCTAGCAGCTGGTCGGCCACAGGGAGAAGAGTTCTCAGCCTCCGTGACATCAGCCGTTGTGCTGGGCTGCCGCGCATGTCCTCAGCGGGCGTGTTTCTCCAGTGTAGAAAAGCCTTCCAGGGGTCCTCGTCGGCCCGGTCTGCTTTTCTGCATAGGCCTTTCACAATCTTCACTGCAGACTCTGCTTTGCCGTTAGCTTTTGGGTGTCTCGGGGAGGACATGACATGTTCAAAGCCCCACTCCCTCGCAAACGCCCGAAACTCTCCACAATCAAACTGACCTCCGCAGTCGGAAATGACCCGGTCAGGGATACCGTACCGTGCAAACTGCGCCTTGCACCTTCGGATGGTCGTTTCTGCCGACAGGTCTGGGAGTAGATCAATCTCCCAGAAGTCTGAATAGTGATCCACCATGAGCAGGAAGTCCTGCCTTGCGTAGCTGAACAAGTCCATGCTCACCAGCTGCCAGGGACGTGTGGGGAGCGGGTGTGACATCATAGTCTCTTTTTGTTGCTCGTGTGCATACTCGTTACACACTGAGCACTGCTGCACATAGTCTTTGATTTCCCCCTGCATATTTGGCCAGTAGAGAGTATCCCGGGCCTGTCTATAACAAGCCTCACCCCCCACGTGGTTGTAGTGGATCCGTTTCAGCATCTCAGGACGCATAGCTTTCGGAATGATGACACGCTGGCTCCTAAAAAGCACACCGTCCTGTGCGCTTATTTCATCTCTGATGGCCCAGTATTCTCTGACGGCTATGGGGCTCTCCTCTTTGTGTTCTGGCCATCCCTCCAGCACGACCGACTTGAGTGTTTGAAGACACACATCCTCCTCTGTGTGTTTTCGAATCTGTGCGAGGCGTTGGCTGGTGACGTTTAGATAGTCTGCCTGCTGAATGGCTGCCGTGTCGTACTGCACCTGTTGCATGCTGCAGACCATTTCACGTCTGTACTGAGTGTCCGTTCTCTGTGGCGGGGTGGTGGCTCTGCTGAGCGTGTCACTGATGTACATTTCAGGGCCTGGCTTGTACATCACCGTGAGGCAGTAGTTCTGAAGTGTGAGGAGCATGCTTTGAAGGCGCTTTGGTGCACTGAGAAGGGGCTTAGTGAAGATTGACACCAGCGGGCGGTGGTCAGTCTCTGCAGTCACATCACCCCTCCCATATAGATAGTAGTGGAAGCGTTGACAAGCGAATACGATGCTCAGGCACTCCTTCTCAATCTGTGCATAGTTTTGCTCCGTCTGGTTCAGCGCACAGGAGGCGAACGCGACCGGCTGTCCCCCCTGAAGCAGGCAGCAGCCCAAACCGGTCTGACTGGAGTCGCTCTGTATGGTGACTGGCTTGCTGACATCATAGTAACGTAGTACTGGCACCGCCGTGACCAGCGTCTTGATTTCTTTCATAGCAGCATCATGTTTGGGCAACCAGTGCCACAGCACACCTTTGTCCAGCAACCTTCTCAGCGGTTCACACACCTCTGACAAGCGGGGCATAAACCTCGATAAATAGTTAACGAAGCCGACACACCGCTGAACGCCTTTTGCATGCGTGGGGTTTGGCATGTCCAGGACTGCCCTGACCTTCTCGGGATCAGCTTTGAGGCCCTCCACCGACAGTATGTGGCCGTGGAAGCGGACCTCCCTCACACGAAACTGTAGATTTTTTATGCTCAGCCTCAGCTTCACTTCCCTGCATCTGTCCATCAGAGCAATGAGGTTTGCGTCGTGGTTGCGAACAGCCTCCTCCTCCGTGTCCCCACAGCCGACAATGAGGATGTCATCGGCTATGGGCTCAATTCCTTTCAAACCGGCCAGCAGCTCATGTTGTTTCCTCTGGTACAGCTCTGGTGCGACTGACACGCCAAAAGGGAGCTTCAGCCATCGCTTTCTACCCCACGGCGTCCAGAACGTTGTCATCAGGCTGCTCTCCTCATCAAGGCGACACTGCAAGAATGCGTCGCGCGCATCCACCAGAGTGAAGATACGTGCCTTAGGCAGCTTGTACAGCACGTCATCTAAAGTGGGCATGAGGTAATGGGACCTTTTCAGGGCTCGGTTAAGTGGCTTGGGGTCGATGCAAAGCCTCAATTTGTCTGGCTTCTTCACTATGACCAGATTGCTAATCCAGTCTGTGGGCTGAGTGACTGTGGTTAAGTGTCCATCCTTTTCATATTGGTCCAGCTGCGCCTTAACAGCTGCCTTGAGGGCCACCGGGACATTTCTTGGTGCGCACTGGACAGGGGCCACAGTGCTATCCAACTCGAAGTGAACATCACCCGGCAGTGACTCGACTGGGCTGGTGAACACGTCATTGTAAGTGTTAATGAGACAGCCTTTGGTTAGCTCACCTGTCTTGCAGTGCTCCACTTTATTCAGCTCTTCGGGAATGGTGAAGCGTATCAAGCCAAGTCTCTCGCATGTCTCCCCTGAAAGCAAGGGCTTCTGGCTGGTGCGCACGACCTCAAAGTCCAGTCTGTGCGTCTTGCCCCTGATGACACACTGTGTGCTGTACACGCCCATTGAGCTCATCCACTCACTGTTGTAGAGTCTCAGCCTGGTGAGACTTTTCTGAAGAGGCACTCTAGGCGCCAGTCTCATCTTGTCTTTCAAGCTCATCACGTTGCAGGTGGCTCCAGAGTCAAGCTGGCACCTCTGGACCCCTCTGTGCAGTGGCAGGTTTACAAACCACTTTTTCCTTTGAGTGTTCACAGCCCCCACGCTCTCAGCCGTGTACACATCCCTCTCATCGCGGTCGCTGTCCTCCGGGTCCCCTAGCGGCGGGTCATCCACAGCGTTCAACTGACGTGCTTGCTGGCCTCTTTTCATGCATACTTTGGCAAAGTGATTAGCAGTGCCACACAAGCGACATGACTTTCCAAATGCGGGGCACAGGTCTCGCCCCGTCTGTGCGGTGTGCCACAGTACTTGCATTCACCTGTGCCTCTCTGTGGCTGTGCAGATGTGTTGGTGGGCTCGGATGGCCTGCTGGTAGGTCTCCGTCATGGTCGCTGTCCATGTGCTACATTGATGCTCTCCGCAGTCACAGAGCTGCTAAGTGACATGGATTTTAACTTATTGTCCAACACCTCCGCTGCACGGCAAATGTCAATAGCTCCCTCCAACTTAAGCTCCTTTTCTCTTAGCATGCGTCGTCTGGCGCCCTCATCAGTTGTTCCAAGAACAAGCCTGTCCCTTATAAGCTCGTCTCTTATAGCTCCATATTCACATGTGGCAGCCTTTTCTCTCGGTCTCGTGACAAAAGTATCCACAGGTTCTCCTTCCTCTTGTTTAAGGTTGCCAAAAACATACCTCTCAAAGATGACGTTTTTGGTAGGTGTGAAGTATTCCCCCAGTTTGTCGAGTATCGCTCCGGCGTCTTTCTGCTCTTCCGCTGTGAGTCCCAGGTTGTGCACGTAAACATGGAGGCATTCCTTCCCCATTAGCCTCCGGAGCGTCGCTGCCTGCACCGGCTTCTCTGCCTTGTCGATCCCGGTCGCAAGCACATAATCCTCAAACTCTGATCGAAAGCTAGCCCAGTTGCTGTGAAGATCCCCAGTCATCTTCATGGGCTCCGGCGGCGGAATATTGGAAGCCATCGTCTTGGCTCGATGCTAATGCTAGCAGGCTAACTGAAACTTCTAGCTACGCTTAGTAAAAAAATAAACGCTCGCTGTTCAAGCAACAGGCAACGTAAGACTCACGTTGGGTTCCAATACAACTTCTGACACCATGTTGCAAGTGTAGGTGCATATGAATAACAGACAGAGTCGGGCTGTGTCGCTTAGTAACACGTATTCACCGGCTGTGCCCATAACAGAACTGAGGCATGTTACACAGGGCAAGTATACATCCATCAGTGCCCCCAGGGGGAGCTGTTGGCTGCATAACATTACCCTACAACAACTGTCAGGTGAAAAGAAGCGGCTGGCGACTCCACATGTATCAGAGGAAGCATGTGGTAGTCTGCAGCCCTCCCCAGATCGGCAGAGGGGGCTCGGAAGAGTGGGCCAAGTACAATCTGGGAGAACAAAGGGGGGAAATACCCCCCCCAAAAAATAAATAAAAATGAAAAAATACACAGGTTTGACAAATCTAGAGGCACATCTTATTTAAACTCTAGTACGTGTTGATAGATGTAGTCCATATTTAACAAGTCCAGCTGCTATGGTTGCCCAGCTAGACCAGGTGGTTCGTACCCTGCCCCACCACGTTATGAATGCACAGCTCTTCATAGCAACGTACACTTTTTGGACAGAGAAGATAGATGGTTTGAAAGAGGGGTGAAGGAAGCCATCTAAGCGAAACTGGAAAAACCATCCCTCAACAGAGGAGGAGGTCTGCCACACCACCTACCTCCCACTTACAATGCCGTCCTCTCATCTCCACCCAGGAGACTCAAGAAGCCTCGCCTCCAAGAACACCAGTCGCTCACTAACGGCTCCAACGACCCTCATGACCACTGAACAATGAAGTGGAAACTAACCCCCCCAACCACCGTCGCTGCTAAACACATGCAAACCAATAGCTCCGATAACGACGGGCGCGGCCAAACATCGGGACACAAAAGAGCCATGGACATCTACAGCTCTGACAGCGACTCCTAGAGGATAAATGCTGAGTCTCATCAGCAGCCAGTCAGACCAGCTTGGTCTAGTCAGAAAGGCAGGAACTGAGGAAGCCTCCTGGATGAGAGGCGAAACGTCTTCACGGATATATACCAAGTCCAGCTGCACTTGATTCACCTCCTTTGGGTAACCATGACGACCTGGATGAATGAGAACATTCACAGACATCTTCATAAACTATGTGCTTGTTTGTTGGGGCTTGACAGGCAAGTGTGTATTTGTGAACCAGTCCACGAATCGTTCTTAACCATCTGCAGTTGGTCTGACATCTCCGCTGGTAGCTGGTACGGCTTCCTGCTACTGGATCATATTTCCCCTGCTGGGAGGGAGAGACGGCAGGGTGTTACGTCTGCATAGGACAACACAATATTATCTCATATTGAACCGTTGTCATGTTGTCTACAGCACATACAGTCGCACAACAGTCCTGCTGTGCTCCCCTCTGTTCTGGGCAGGATGGTGACGGGAGAGAGGGCAGGAGGCCAGGGAAGAAATCAATACCTCACACAATCACATGCAAACACAAGGGCGGCTACACAACAACAGATTTGCTGTGTGTGTGTGTGTGTGTGTGTGTGTGTGTGTGTGTACATGTGTGTCTTCTCCTGGATCGCTACCTTGCCATTGTGGAGAAGCCTGCATGTACCGATGATCCCAGTAGCTATGCCGTCCGGAGCTGGTGAAACTGGGCCAGATCTGGGCCGGATGTATCACAAATCAACTGGCGCGGACCTGTGAAACGGATTTTTGCACAAGGGGCCAATACGGACATGGATCCGGCTTACGGAGCCGTACCGGCTTTGGGCCGTACCTGGCCCAAAGCTGGTACGGACCCACAGGCGGTCTAGGAGCGGATGTGATTGCTATAATGATCTGCCGGAATCGGCACAGAGGCGGGGGGCGGTCTATGGGCGGATGTGATTCCTATGTGGATCTGCCGGACTGTGGGTGGATCCGGCCCAGTGTCAGGTGATATGAGAGTAGGGTCACCCAAGGTGGATAGGTCAAGTGGGAGGTTCCAGACAAAGCACGATCCAACAAAGACCTCAACGGTGGAACTGGTGGAAGATGTCTCCAGGCCACAACGGCAGTGAAGCTGGATGAAGGCTGCAACAGAGGGTGCTCCCCAGTCGTCTTGGTTCTCCATGACATTGGACTCTGGTCTCTCCCTGCCAAGGACCGTGTGGCGGCTGCAGGCACATCAGCCACTCCACGTAAGCTGTCACTTGCAGGAGTCCTCCCATTATGTGGCTCCAGGATCAGCATCTACACCCACCTGAGGACCCAGAGAGACCCAGAGGGAGGATGGTCATACTCAACCCATGTGACCGCTGATGATGACGACGATGATGATGATGATGATGATGATGATGATGATGATGGTGGTGTGTGTATGTGTGAGTCTGAAGTTTGGCTGTGGTGCTGCTGAATTGGTTTTGCTTGACTACGTGCAGCATCTCACCTCTTTGCCAATTATTTGTCTATTATCGTTGTTTTTTGAGGAAATATTGTTGCTCATTGCTCATCTTAAGCAATTAAGAGCTCTTTTTTAGCTTGAGGCCATTTCAATCAAGGGAGCCCATATTTATTTTCATTTTTTTCGTTTTTTAAGACCGGGATCTCATTGTGTGAATCATATAGCTGCAAGTTACATTCCCTGGTGCTGCCTTTTCCCCTAATGAAGTCATAATTGTAAATTAAATCAAGAGGCCTTAAGGTCTCACACCATCCTACTGTTTAGATATTGCATCATTGTTGGAGCTGTCAGGATAAGGATGATGTTCAAACATTTCACTTTATTGATGCAAACTAGTTATTTTTATGACAATGTCCAAATTAAGCTACATGGACATATGAACAGTAAGAGGAGAGACAATTTGGACAAGAAATAGTCTTTGCTGGTGTGTAACCTGGAAAGAACTTGGCCCATAACTGTCAGATAGAGATTTATCAATAGTCCTGTTATTTTCTTACCAAAGGGGTCTAAATTAGCCAAATGTTCTCAAGGGGGGACAACAGTGCTCTCTTAGTGCTGATGGTCCATTACTGTTAACTACTACTACTACTATTACTTCTTCTTTTGGCTCCTCCCGCTAGGGGGCGCCACAGCGGATCATCCGTTTCCGTCTCCTCCTGTCCTCTGCATCTTCCTCTGTCACACCAGCCACCTGCAAGTCGTAGTGCCAACATTCAAAGTTCCGACTCTCACCTCCACACTCCTACCCTTCCTCCTCTCCTGCTGCCTCTGGACATGCCCCCCCCCCCCTTTCTCCTTCACCCAACAGTAGTATAGTTTCCACCAGCCCCCTGCTGGCCAACATTACCGGTGGCGGTCGTTGGTAGCCTGTCTCTCAACCTATCCGGAATGGAAATCTGATTTATAATCTTCATATTTGATTAGGCAAAGATTTTACGCCGATACTGTTAACTGTTAACGCCATTACTGTTAACTATATAATGGAAAAGTAACACACACCATCGGCTGTAGTGGTGCTGCTCACTAGAAGTAGAGTTGAAAGTAGGAAAAAACACTGGCTCCATATGTATATCTCCGTTTTATTTCTATTTTATTTAGATTACATTTCGGCCCTCAGGCCTTCCCCAAAATCAACAATAATAGTAGGACACAGGCACTGAAATGCTGTGTAGGCCACACACTAGTAACACCTCTGATGGTGATTAGACCATCATGTTCCACCACTAGGGGGAGAAAACCCATCAATGGGCATCCAGGTGGCATGGCGGTCAATTGCATTGCCTATCAACATGGGGATCACCGGATCAAATCCCCGTGTCACCTCCGACTATGTCGGGCATCCCTGCAGACACAACTGGCTGTGTCTACGGGTGGGAAGCCGGATGTGGGTGTGTGTCCTGGTCGCTGCACTATCACCTCCTCTGGTCGGTCAGGGCGCCTCTCGGGGGAGGGGGGGGATAGCTTGATCCTCCCACGTGCTGCGTCCCCCTGACAAAACTGCTCACTGTCAGGTGAAAAGAAGCGGCTGGTGACTCCACATGTATTTGAAGAGGCACGTGGTAGTCTGCAGCCCTCCCCAGGTCGGCAGAGGTGGTGGAGCAGTGACCGGGATGGCTCGGAAGAGTGGGGTGATTCGCCAAGTACAATTGGGGAGAACAGGGGGGAAAAAATCAAAAAAGGAAAACCAATCAAGAGGTCTTCAGTGAATCAAAACTCTCAACAGTGACAGGAACTACAGCCAATCAAATCACTTCAGACAAAGTGACAAGAACCATTATGTCTCATACCACATATAGAGATTTACATTTTATATAACAACGTTTGGTTAAGTATATTCAAAAATATTATAAATACATTTATTTTGAATAGATTTCTACTAGGTAGAGAGAAGAGTTAAACCTCGGCTTTAGATGAACATCATAAACAACTTAATCTAAATATCCAATAAATATAGGTACATTACAGAAAACACTTCAAGTCATAAGCCGTGACTCCGGTAATGGTCAAGCGAATTTTAAGCAGGCTCTCAAAATGTCACCAAAAAAAAAACCAAACAAACAAACAAATTAGGCACACTTCCATCAACTGGTTTGGAGTGAGTCAACTAGGCTGCACAGAGCACAGTTTCTTTAAAAGTTGGTGGTATAGGCTACATTATCATGGCTGTAATAAGCAGAGTAGAAGAAATAGAGGTTTTGAACCGCAAACACAACCAGTCACCTTGGCCATCTATGAGAGAAAGTGGAGAGAGGTCTTCAGGAATTGTTTCCATTGGGAAAGTTGTAATTGTTCTTTCACGTCAGCTATTATTGGCCATGGGAAGATGCTGACAGCAGAAACTGCTGATGAGTCATGTGAGTTACATCAGAACTTCTTCTGCAAAGGGGTTTCCATATCCCATGTAGCGCATTAACTCTTTCCAACAAGACAAAAACCACCTCAAGCGAGTGTACAAACTTTTTTTGCGAAATTGACTTTTTAATTTTTTTTTATCATGAACCTTTGCTAATGAGGTGCTTCAAAATGTGCATAAAAATACAATATGGAAACACAGCTGCTGTCTATATTCAGTCCATGAGGTTACAGGGTCCTCAGATGGTGGATCCAATAGTGTTCCCGACTGGAAAGTAAAACATCCAAGTTACCTCCTCTTGAGGGGAGTGATACCTTCTCAACACCAATAGTTCAATCAGGAGAGCCATAGTGAATGAATTAAATATGATTATTTACTAAAACAGATTATTTAGCAGAAATCAATACAAGTCGAGAAAGTCTTAGGCACATAGACTCATCAGGGAGATTTTGTATTTGAGGGGCATCAGCCCTGAGCAGCAGCATAATACAGCATATCCCCCATAGAGTCCAGACACTGGTGGTGGTGGTGGCGTATGACTTCAGCTGAGATGATAGACAGATATTCCAGTTCATCTTGCCATGCCTAGGTCAGGGGCATTAACCCTAATATGCATGTCTTTGATGGTGGGAGGATACCCACACAGACATGGGGACAACATGCAAACGCCACACAGAAAGGGCCTCTTACGGCCTGGGGTTCGAACCCAGGACCTTCAAGCTGTGAGGCGACAGTGCTAACCACTGGGTCACCATGCTGCCCCATAAGGCTGGTAAGGCTGATGAAGAGATAAAACTTATGATCTGTAAGGACTAAGTGGTGGTGGGGAGGTGGACGGGCACATATAGTAGCGGCACAAATGCCTAGAGGTGCAGAGATAAACATATTTGAAAAGATAGCAGCAAGATGATAGGCTCACCGTGCAGGTGTGTCACCATGCTATTGGATAGATGAGAACGGGTGACATGTTCAGCTGATAACTCAATTAATAGCCCCAGACAATGACAGCGAGGGAGAATATGAGTGAGCACGCATGAGAAAACGGCAGGATAAAATAAGAAATATAACTACAGAACTATGCATTGCAAAATATAGTCTTCCTGACTGAGCGTTCGCTAAAGGTCAGTATTTTAGACAGGAAATTACATTTTTACTGGCTAATTCACATTTTTTTGTATCTAATATAGTGTTTCTATGTTCAGCATATGAGTTTTCAATGTTCTACTTGTCTTTCCAACATGACCTACCACAAGAGCAAGTGATAAGATAAGTGGCCGACTTGGTTTAACAGGAAATAACTGCTTTTATAGTGATACCTTCATCTGTGTGAGCATGTTTACAACTGTTACAGCAGTAAATATAATTACACTGACTACAACCACCACAGTGGCAGTAGCCCTCAGGGAGTGGTGCTAAGGTAGCTTGGGCTGGTACGGATTTAGGAGGAGGTAAATAGGAGTGTACCAGGTGTGTTTTTTCTCCTCTTTTATATACCATAAGAGGTCGTTCTTTCAATACACCATTGAGTTGACAATCAGATTTGAGTATTTTTGTTTGTTTAATGGGATCCCCATTAGCAATTCTTCCTTTGCTCCACAAAAAAAAGCTTTACACTGTGACAGCATCATGACACCTCCCATAACAAAATAAACAGAGCAAACACTAGGACACATACAGAGACAAGAGAAGCTTCTGACACTACAATAACCCAAATATATGAAATCCAGTGACTTCATTTCCAGTGTTACGCGATATCTTCAGTCTAACCTGAAGAGCAGCTCACTCAGATGAGTGATGAAATGTATCTGTCAGTAAACATTGTATCCAGATGAACTGATTCAACTTTCTTTGATTCCCTGGGTTTACCGCCCTTATTCCTTATGCTACAAATGTGTATGTGGGCTATTGTTAGTCCCTTCTTAGGTAGTTGAATAAACTTATGATAATAACTTTGCTCTTCATCTAATAACCAGTAGACATCAGAACTCTCACTAAGACAACGTTTATTTATACACAAAACATACAGACAGCCACACATCAATTAAAGACACACACATACAAACACATTCACTCGCCCTGTCACACCAAACATCCATGTTTCCCGGCCTGGGTAACCTGACCTCCACGCTGACCATCTTGTTGTAATTCCTTTCATTTTAATTAATGATTCGGCTATTTCTATATGTTTTCCAATTAATCAATTATTTGTGAAAAAAAGGAAAAGTATAGTAATTTAGCTGAACACTGAAACAGTAGATTATTCTTGAGGTTCTACATATTGAAATAATTCCATTTGTTTTAATATATAGTTTCAACACAATACATACTATATAATGTATAACTATCCTATTTATAGACCCATGTCTTATTCAAAAAAATGAACCCTTTCTAAAACAAAACAAAAATGTCTACTTTAATCTAGACATTGGGTCTCTCCTAGAGATTAGCCTATGCATATTAAAATACTGAAAATATATCAAGTGTACAATGAAGTTAAAATAAGTAATATAATTGAAACAAATACATTGAATAGGCTAATTCACAATTCAATTTAAATAATGAATCCACACTTTACCCAGTACTAGTTCCATTTTAGTTAGTAGTCATTATTTCCTTTATGTCTTGTCTATCTTGATATAAGCAAGTCCCTTTTCCAGTATCAACCTTATCACACTGGTAAAATGGATTTGATCACCTTGCTGAAATAAGTCTCTGGAGCCTTATGATCCCGGAAGTATTTAGTATCTCCGTTGAAGGTGATTAGTGTGGCTGGATGGATTATCCCATGTTTAATCTCAGCTTCACATAATTTTGCTCTGACTTCTCGGCATTGGGCTCTTCTTTTGGCCATTTCCGCTGTCAGATCTGGGAAAATCCTCAACTTCATTCCTTGAAAGTTCCTCGCTCTCTCCTTCTTCGCTATTTTCAAAATAGCTTCCTTGACCAAATATCTTTGCATTCTCACTGTCATCGCTCTGGCTACCGATTCAGTTACTGACCTGACTGTTCAATTTCTACTTCAGGCTCACATCGGACGATGTCTTTCCCCTTGAATACCTCTTTGGAGAGAAAGTTGCCATGAAAGTGGTGGGATTTCCCTTTTCAACATCTCGGCTCAGTCCAAATACCCATATATTGAACTTTCCTTTGTGGGACTTCAAACATTTTGCCCTTTTCTCTCAAATCCTTGTTCTCCTTTTGGAGTAACTCTTTGGAGTCTCCAGCAAGGTTATCTGACCCTGCATACTTGAAAGGGCCTGCTCTACCTCCATGAGTTTTTTTGTTTTATTCATTCAAATGGCTTTCATGGAGTTAAGTAGAGGCTGTAGTTTATTTTTTTTCTTCTGTTGGAGCGTTTATCCCCTCTCTAATTATAGAGCATTAACATGTCATGCTGGTCCTCATCTTTAGCACTTTCATTGTCCATGATGAGGTTCCCAGGTGAGTCAGCTGGATTGTCCCACTGATCTGTCAGTTCGTTCTTCATTT
>NC_079211.1:50188402-50393402 GCF_029633865.1 Lampris incognitus | reverse complement strand
ATTCAGGCCTGCAACGTTTTATTTTGAAAAAAGAGACATTCTTTTGTTTGTTTTTTGCATTATTGAGGGTGTGTGTGAGAGTGTGTGGGCCCTTTGGATAGGAGGTATATAGGTAACGAAATAAGAAAAGTGTTTAAAGTCAAATGGAATTTAATTAGAAAGCCCATTATCAAAAGGTCAATACATTTAAGTGATGTGAAGTATCTTGTCCTTTGAAGAATTGTTATTTTTTATTATTGATTTAGATATTTGTTTTTTACATTTACTAAATTCATAATTTGCATTTAAAGTATTGTGTGTGTCATGTTTACATTTCATGAAGGTGTATTTTGGGTTAGAAGTATAAATACTGATTAAAGAAATTGTTCATGAGGGAACAAATACTTTAAAACATAATTCTTAGTAGGATTAAACAAAAGTAGTATATCTATATTGCTGCTAAGTGGAGGCACCGTTGCCAATTAAAATTCATTTTTGTATAAAAGAAAAAGGGTTAGTTTAGGAATTTCATTTATTGTGCACAGGTTAGCAGGGCAGCCATTTGTTAAAAGTACCCAGGGCCCCGCCCATCGTACTACAAACCCCAGGTATACAGTGAAAACTATATAGCTACGTGGGACAGGTGTTACACAGAGATTCTTTCACTGAGTTTGATGTGTGGGTTTGTTGATCGCTTCAGAATATTGTTAATTGTTTATCTGTATGCTATATCGTGCTTATTTACATTTTCGAAAAAAATCATCATTCATTCATTTAAAATCTTAGGAAATTTAGCTTCTCCATACCTGATGCCGTAGCACCTTCTCAGCAGATATTCATTGATGTTTTCCATCTGTTGTACAGCAAACATAGTGTACATCACTGTCCTCGTTCTGACACTTCATTTAAACTCGGGCCTTTGCAAAGTAAAATGACTTGTATGTTTGTTTTACATGTCAGTGGTCTTAGATTTACGGTACTTTTATGATAACAATACTAGTAATTACCTGTACTTACGCTTTTCTTTATCTTTTTTTTAAGATAATGATGTTTTTTTAGTGGTGCATGACTATTCCAAAAATCAATATCTGCTAAATGTAAAAGGCTTCATGGAATTACAGGGAAACTTCTTGTAAAATGACAGTAATAGATGTTAATTATGTAAAGATAATTACTATTTTTGGCAGTTTGTTGTCAACCTGACAGTACTTTCATGTTTTTCAACAGACATTTTCTGGCGCAGTGCACATTTAATAAACACCAGAAAATAGGCGTCCTGATGGCGCCCCCCTCCAAGTTATGGGTTGTTTCCGAGGAGAGTGAGGAGCGTCGTGTGTTTGAGGAGGAGGATCCCACCACCCTCTTCCTTGATGAGGAGCCAGCGGCGGCGCATCGTTGCCCGCTTGACGACCAGTCACAGCAGCCTGACCACAAGCCTGAAGGCAAGAAACATAAGAAAAAGCCCCCTAAGACTCGTCAGCTCCACCAACCTGACAGTCAAGGGAAAAAGCCTGAAGGCCTGCAAATCACTGTGCAGGGAGGCAGCAGACCGGTGAGTCACGCTACACCTGAACAGTGCTGCTTTAAAGTGAGGACACCACTTTATACACAAGTTTGATGCCAACTGACCTTGTTCTGGTTTATTCTGTTTTGAAGTGTACAATGAGACAGCAGGAGACAAGGAGAGAGATACCTTTCACCTCCGGAGAGCGAGAAAAGACCTGGAGTAGAAAGAAAGACTACAGGAGGGAGAGACCCAGTTCTCCTGCTCTTGCGGAGAAAAAGAGGAGTGAAGAAGTGAATCGGCTGGAATACCAGGTGAAGTTTTTGGCTGGACAACTCGACTACACCTGCGATAAAACTGTGTTGCTGCAGAGGGGTCTCCAGGAGAAGGAGGCCAGCTACAGGAGGTTGTGTGAGGAAAAGGAGCTTCTCCTCAAAGAGAAGGAAAAACTCCTGTATGAAAACGAGGTCCTTCATAGTGACTCTCTCTCAAGAGAGGCAGAGATCCTCAAAGCACAAACAGATAAGGATGCCAGCACCAGGATCTGGGAGGAGGAAAAAGAGACTCTTCTCAACAGCAATGATATCCTCCTACAGGTATGATCTCCTATTTTAAAATGTTATTGCTCACTGTTAAGACTTTAAATGGTCCTGCTCCTACATATATATCTGATTTATTGGCTTGGCATATGCCCGCTCCACCATTAAGACCTGCAGATGGAGCCCTGCTGGTGATTCCAGGTCTGGGTTTGTGATGAAGGGTTATGGGGCTTTTGCTGTTAGAGTCCCCACACTTTGGTCCTCTCTTCCTGCTGAACTAAGACAAACCAAGTCTCTAGCTTCTTTTAACTCTTGTCTTGAAACTTTTCTTTTGTGAAAGCTTTTACAGATGTGTGATATTTGTTTTTATCTATTTATATATACTGTTTTATTTGTACTCTTACTTATTTGGGCTTACTCTTATTTTTGCCTTGTCTAGTTTTATTTCTTTATAAAGCGCTTTGCAACTTTGTCTTAGAAAAGTGCTATATAAATAGGTATTATTATTATCATTATTACTACAGCAGGTGGAGGTCTTGAAAAAAGACGCCGTCCTCTGGGAGTGTGAGGTACTTGAACGGCATGCTGCAGAGAAAGAGGAGGCCTTGGCAGCGGTCGAGAAATACTTCACCTCCAGGTTCTCTTCGCTGAAGGAGGAAACTGAACAGAGGATGGCAGCCTCCCTCCACCAGGTGGAGGAACAATTTAAGACCCACCGTGACCAGTGGCAGCAGGAGAAAGCTGGTCTCCTCAAAACCATGGAGGAGACCAAGCTTGCCCTGCTCCAAGCTCAGGAGGAGATACAGCTGCTGAAAAGGAGCAGTGAGGAGCAGGAGCAGAGATGGGCAGCTCTTTTGAGTGAGAAGGAGGAGGAAAAGGTGCCATTAACATGTTCTACGGCGTCAACATCTAAGGCCAATAAGAAAAATGAAAAGGAGCTGGCAAAGAAGAGGAAGGTTGAACTTAAACTCCTCGCCAAGAGGGAGAAGGAAGAAAAGAAGCTCTCGGCCAAAATGGAGAAAGAGCAGAAGAAGGAGCTCAAATGTTTGACCAAGATAGAGAAGACAAAGAAGAAGAAGGGGTGCTTTAGTTTTTTCTTCTAAACTAAACTGAGCACACCATCACAGCCTGCCAGCTACAAAAAAAACTAAAAAAATAATCATAAAAAAAAAATATATATATATACACACACACACACACACTATATGTACAAAAGTATTGGGACACCTGGCCATTACACCTACAGGAGCTTTTATGACATCCCTTTCTAACTCCATAGGCATTAATATGGAGTTGGTCCCCCCTTTGCAGCTATAACAGCTTCCACTCTTCTGGGAAGGCTTTCCACAGGATTTTGGAGTGTCGCTGGTAATTTTTGCCCATTCATCCAGAAGAGCATTTGTGAGGTCAGGCACTGATGTTGGATGAGAAGACCTGGGTCGCAATCTCCGTTCTAGTTCATCCCAAAGGTGTTGGATGGGGTTGAGGTCAGGACTCTGTGCAGGCCAGTAAAGTTCTTCCACACCAAACTCACCCAACCATGCCTTAATGGACCTTGCTTTGTGCACTGGGGCACAGTCATGCTGGAACAGAAGAGGGTCCTCCCCAAACTGTTCCCAAAAAGTTGGAGGCATAGAATCGTCCCTATGTATTGGTATGCTGGAACTAAGGGGCCTAGCCCAACCCCTGAAAATTCTATGCCTCCAACTTTGTGGGAACAATTTGGGGAGGGCCCTCTTCTGTTCCAGCAGGACTGTGCCCCAGTGCACAAAGCAAGGTCCATTAAGACATGGTTGGGTGAGTTTGGTGTGGAAGAACTTGACTGGCCTGCACAGAGTCCTGACCTCAACCCCATTCAAACACCTTTGGGATGAACTAGAACGGAGATTGCGAGCCAGGTCTTCTCGTCCAACATCAGTGCCTGACCTCACAAATGCTCTTCTGGATGAATGGGCAAAAATTCCCACAGACACACTCCAAAATCCTATGGAAAGCCTTCCCAGAAGAGTGGAAGCTGTTATAGCTGCAAGGGGGGGGGGGCAACTCCATATTAATGTCTATGGAGTTAGAATGGGATGTCATGAAAGCTCCTGTAGGTGTAATGGCCAGGTGTCCCAATACTTTTGTACATATAGTGTGTGTGTGTGTGTGTGTGTGTGTGTGTGTGTGTGTGTGTGTGTGTGTGTGTGTGTAAAAATATATATTTAAAAGATATTAAATATCTTCAACACAATGAATGATTTTAGACTTGTTCTTGTTTTCATGTGACGGGTGTGATTTTTATCTATCAGGGATTGTTAATTTTCTCTCTAAAGTGCAGTAAGATTTATTCCACATGGTTTCTAGCTGATCCTGTATTTACCAGACCATCCAGACAGTTGCTTATCATACTATAATGGAAGGAACTCTGTCTGTGTCTGTCTGCCCTTCAGTCTTCTCGACAACCATTCATCCGATCGACTTCACACTCGCTGGGTGTGTTGCTGAGGACCCACGGAAGTGCAGTGTCAAGTGAAGTTGTTTGGATGAGCGGTTTGACAACATCGAAGGACACACACACACACACACACACATACAGACACGCATTCATACAGACAGATGTTTTTCCCGTGGCGACCAGACGAACAGCGCCACCCTGCCTCTGCAACAGTGGTGGCTCCTGCCACCTCTGTCAGGGGGGAAATTGTTGCAATGATGGCTAAGGTGACCCCCCCTTCAATGGGTAAATTAACCCAAGTCAGCAAACTAACTTAACATTGTCACATTGCATTGTACCATTTATTTTTTCTGGTCACCTCAAGTAGCAATACCACCAGTCAACCACTGGATGGTAACATAAGACAAGGACTGGCCCTGAGCCTAAATACTGTACAATATTTGTGGACTCCTACATACAGCAGTTCATTGTAAATGCCTTGAAAAAATTAGTTTGGCTCTACAACGACTGAACAATCCCCTGTTGTCATCTACGGGCCTTCAACAGAGACACAACCGAGAGCATCCTGACTGGATGCTCCACCGCCTGGCATGGGAACTGTACTGCCCACAACCACAAAACCCTGCAGAGGGTTGTGTGGACGGTCCGGGACACCAGCAGATGTGAGTTTCCCTCCATCCAGGACATATACAACGATGTTGTGTCAGCAAAGCCCGTAGGATTATCAAAGACCCCAGCCCCCCCAACTATGGACTGTTCCAGCTGCTACCATCAGGCAGGCGGTACCGCAGCCTCAAAGCCCGGACCAGTAGGCTGCAGAACAGCTTTTTCCACCAAGCAACCAGGCTTTTGAACAAAGACCATTAAAGACACTAAGCCTGGTGCCGGACTGACTGGTACTGACCTATAGTTTTCAGTGGATGATCAGTTTACACACCACACACACACACACACACAGCACCTTACATACACCACACACTATTTATTGTTATTGCTGCTGTTTTGTTGTGTTGTGTTGTTGTTGTGTTGTTGTTGCGGCTGCAGTGTTGAGGAGCTGAAACACAAGAATGTGACTCTCTTGTACTTGTATAATGAGACGTAACAAATAAAGAGTCTTGAACCAACAGATAAACTGTCACCTGTCAGTTTGGCCTCATAATCAGCTATGAATGTGGACACACACCTGCTTTACCCTTCATCACATATCAGTGAGTCAGGTCTTCACTCTCACAGTCACCTGCTTGAGTCTTCATCCCACAGCCTTGCTTTCTTGACAGCAAGACTGACTCTGACACTCCACAAACCCTCACCTCCCAGAGGAGGAGGTGGCTGTTCAGAAGGGTGGTGTTTTGGGGCAGAGTGGATTAGATCTGCCCACAGTAACTGAGTTTAATTCCAATAAGGAACCAGTAAAATGTTCAATTCCTCACCTTATTACAAATGACCTTTCATGAAAACCGGTTCAGAATGAAGCGTATTAAAGTGGACTCTGAAGACCATCTCCCTCCTGTGACACTAAGGAAGGAGAAAAGGACTTGTGGCGACTGGCTGGACAGAGGGACCGAGCTGGGAAGGAGGTGCAGCAGGTAAGGGCGATCAAGGATGGAGATGGAAATGTGCTGACAAGCGAGGAGAGTGTGTTGAGGAGGTGGAAGGAGTACTTTGAGGGGCTGATGAAGACTATGTGTACTTATTGTGTAATAATACACAATTTTTATACAAAATACAAACAGCTGAGTGGGTGAGCAGTTGTAATGTACAGTAAGTGGGGTTCAGTATTTACTGCACATAAACACTCATTTCATAATCATGTTGTGTTATAAGACGTCACATGTGATGAAAACAGCTTAGCACCACCTGGCAGTGAACCACCGCCTCCAACACCATCAACAAGCACTGGAACCAGAAGGTAAACACACTTCACACAACACAACACAGACCACCTGTGATGGTGCTGCCCAGTTACACATATGCTGCTTTGCTTTTTGTGCTGCACATGACTGCACCTCCACCCCATGCTGCTCCTTTCCCACTTAACAGTCCTGCTACACACACACGTCTCCTCCACCACACTGTCCAGCTGTTTGTGGACATTGTCTTGTGTGGTGTTTTCACTCTGTCGTCATGGAGA
Organism: Lampris incognitus; assembly: GCF_029633865.1. Lineage (NCBI taxonomy): Eukaryota > Metazoa > Chordata > Actinopteri > Lampriformes > Lampridae > Lampris > Lampris incognitus. The sequence continues at coordinate 50,386,812 of NC_079211.1, read as the reverse complement.
AACACTACTTCATCTAACTGTGTACATGTACACAGCTGCTGATGACAATAAAGTGGAGTTTGAACAGACCACAGAGCTGCTGATGAGTCCAAATAGACTTTCACACAACAAAGCTCCACCTTGCTGCTGCACCACATGAACACTGCATTTTAATAGTGTGTCTGTTCCACAGGGAACAGGAGGTACAAGGAGACATGGGACGACAAGTTCCTCCAGCACAGCCAGAAGATGAACGAGTCACTGTCAAACACAATGGAGCGCACAACCAATGCTGCACTGAGCCTCATGGACCCACTTGGACCTGCAACAGCAACACAGCAGCAGGGACTTCACACAGGTTCAGCCAACATATGTGTGTGTGTGTGTGTGTGTGTGTGTGTGTGTGTGTGTGTGTGTGTGTGTGTGTGTGTGTGTGTGTGAGTATGTGGTTGTGTGTGTTCATGGTTCTTCAGTTGTTCTGCATTGATAAATTATACACAAATATAAAAAAATACAAGTTGTTTAATATATTTAATCCAATACAATAAAAAACTGAATAACAATTGAATATTTTAGAAATTTTATTTATGTAGCACATTTTATTACAAGTAAGCTCAATGTGCTTTACATTAGAAGACAACATATCAAATATAGGCATAAAGCTTACATAAACATAGGTAACATAAACAATCTAAATATAAGAATACTAGAAGAACCCTACTACAATGTAGCGGTTTGGTTATCCACCCGTCTAAATCTCCCTCCTCTTCATCCTGCCAGCTAACTGCCTTCCCCCTGCCCCTAAACCCCCTTCCCACTCCAACTCCCTCCCCCCCAATACTCAGAATCATCTGAAATGCCGAGAAAAGTGGTGTTTAGCCATTTTTAGAAAATGCATATTTTGCATAATTATGCATAATTATTATAACTATATTTCAATTTTCTGCTATTTTTCTGGTCCTCTCTGGAACAATACCTACCACCTCCAAAAAAAATTAGGATCATAAGTGCATTTTTGCAAAAATGCATCTATTTTGCATAATGCCAAAACAAGTCCCAGAAAAAAAATGTATATAGGTGAAAAAATCAAAGATGCTCAGAATCATCTGAAATGACGAGAAAAGTGGTTTTTAGCCATTTTTAGAAAAAATGCACATTTTGCATATTTATGCATAATTATGCATAATTTTAATTTTCTGGGATTTTTCCCTTACTCTCTGGAACAATACCTACCACCTCCAAAAAGAATTAGGATCATAAGTGCTTTAGTTTTCGGTCCCGCTATCTACACTAACACCACACACACACACATCACGAAAATATATGAGTAGATAAGCATGAGTAAAATGCAGAAACTGAATCAATGAAGCATACACCCAACACACATTAAACACATCACACAACTATTACAACCCCAAAACACACATCTTTGGTCACACTGTCTGTATTTGTGTGTGTGTGTGTGTGTGTGTGTGTGTGTGTGTGTGTGTGTGTGTGTGTGTGTACAGAGTGATCTATCACTCTTTAGGTGTGTTTGGGCAGGAGTGTGAGTGTTCCTCCAGGACACAGGAGGCGTCTCTACCTCCTCTATCTAACACACGCACACACTGATGAGTCACGTGACCACAACCTAAACACAACATGGAGAGGTTCAGTGAATGTGGAGGTGAAGGTGTGGAGGTGTGTCAGTGTGTCAGAGCAGACTCTGTAGAAGGACAGAGTTCCAGCAGACCAGTCCAGATACACTCCTACTCTGTCAGAGGGGGAGGGGGAGATACGTATCTCTGTTACTCTATTAGTATGACAGACATTGTATCTATCACTACGGCAGGACAGATTCCAGGACTTTTTATTATATCCAAGCAGACAGTCATCACCTCCTCCTCTCCTTCTGATTCCTCTGTAAGTCACTCCTATACGAACATATCCTTCCCACTGTACCTCCATGTAACAGCGGTCAGTCAGACTCTCTCTACATAGAACCTGTCTCCAGGAGTCAAATATGTCTGGATGATCAGGATACGACTGCTCCTCTCTCTCCCATGTCACCTTTCTGTTGTCCTCAGACAGAAGGAGGTCTCTGTGTGTTGTGTTTGGGTCCAGTGTGAATTCACAGGCATCTGATGGAGACAACAAGACACAATACAGCAGCGGTTGTTGATCTAATGTTCCTCTTCTGTTTGGTTTGTGTTGATTTAGTCACAGGTTGGACCTCATCTATCAACATGTTCATAAATGTGTAAGTTCCCTCGTATCATGTTATGAATTATACTGCCGCTGTATTTATCACATGTTCTGAGGTATGAAGTTTCCATCGTACTCTTGTGTGTATTATGATGAACACCAATCATTCATAAACTGGAAGCACGTCACATGACCTTATTTACCATGAATTAACATAACTGCTCCTTGTTCAGTCCACCTCTGAGATAATGGACTGTACTAATATAGTCTGAATATTAGTCTTAATACTGGTCTGAATATTAGTCTAAATATTAAGTCTTAATACTGGTCTTAATAGTGGTCTTAATATTAGTCTTCATAGTGGTCTTAATATTGGTCTTAACATTAGTCTTAATACTGGTCTTAATAGCGGTCTTAATATTAGCCTTAATAGTGGTCTGAATATTAGTCTTAATATTGGTCTTGATAGTGGTCTTAATATTGGTCTTAATAGCGGTCTTAATAGCGATCTTCATATTAGTCTTAATAGTGGTCTCAATAGTGGTCTTAATATTGATCTTGATAGTGGTATTAATTTTAGTCTTAATAGTGGTCTTAATAGTTGTCTTAATATTCATCTTAATAGTGGTCTTAATAACAGTCTAAACAGTGGTCTTAATACCAATCTTAATAGTGGTCTTAATAGTGGTCTTAAGAACAATCTTATTAGTGGTCTTAATAGTTGTCTTAATGGTGGTCTTAATATTAGTCTTAATAGAGGTCTTAATATTAATCTTGATAGTGGTTTTAATTTTAGTCTTAATAGAGGTCTTAATATTCGTCTTAATAGTGGTCTTAATAGTGGTCTTAACATTAGCCTTAAAAGTGGTCTTAATAGTAGTCTTAATAGTGGTCTTAATAGTGGTCTTAATATTAAACCCAGCCACTGAGGATGCACAAGCCAGTGCATCCTTAGTGCCGGTCCCAAGCCCGGACAAATGGGGAGGGTTGCGTCAGGAAGGGCATCCGGCGTAAAATCTTTGCCAAATCAAATATGCGGAACATAAATAAGACTTACATACCGGATAAGTCGCCAACGACCGCCACCGGTACTGTTAACCAGCTGGGTGTCGGTGGAAACTATGCTACTGTTGGGCGAAGGAGAAGGAGAGGGGGAAAGCATGTCCAGAGGCAGCTAGAGAGGAGGAAGGGTAGGCATGTGGAGGTGAGAGTTGGAACTTTGAATGTTGGCACTATGACTGGTAAAGGGAGAGAGCTGGCTGACATGATGGAAAGAAGAAAGGTAGGCATACTGTGTGTGCAAGAGACCAGGTGGAAGGGGAGTAAGGCCAGGAGTATCGGAGGTGGGTTCAAACTCTTCTACCATGGTGTGAATGGGAGGAGTAATGGGGTAGGGGTAATTCTGAAGGAAGAGTATGTCAAGAGCGTGCTGGAGGTGAAGAGAGTGTCAGACAGAGTGATGAGTATGAAGCTGGAAATTGAAGGTTTATTGCTGAATGTTATCAGCGCATATGCCCCGCAAGTTGGGTGTGAGATGGATGAAAAAGAAGAATTCTGGAGTGAGTTGGACGACATGGTGGAGCGGGTACCCAAGGAGGAGAGAGTGGTGATTGGAGCGGACTTCAATGGACATGTTGGTGAAGGGAACAGAGGTGATGAGGAGGTGATGGGAAGGTATGGAGTCAAGAAGAGAAATGTGGAAGGACAGATGGTGATCGATTTTGCGAAAAGGATGGAAATGGCTGTGGTGAATACATATTTCAAGAAGAGGGAGGAACACAGGGTGACGTACAAGAGTGGAGGAAAGTGCACACAGGTGGACTATATCTTATGTAGAAGGCGTCATCTAAAAGGGATTGGAGACTGCAAGGTGGTGACAGGGGAGAACGTAGCTAGGCAGCATCGGATGGTGGTCTGTAGGATGACTTTGGAGACCAAGAAGAGGAAGCGAGTGAAGACACAGCCGAAGATCAAATGGTGGAAGTTGAAGAAGGAAGACTGTTGTGTGGAGTTCAGGCAGGAGTTAAGACAGGCACTGGGTGGTAGTGAAGAGTTGCCAGATGGCTGGAAAACCACTGCAGAAATAGTGAGGGAGACAGCTAGGAAGGTACTTGGTGTGTCATCAGGACAGAGGAAGGAAGACAAGGAGACTTGGTGGTGGAATGAGGAAGTACAGCAAATTATACAGAGGAAAAGGTTGGCAAAGAAGAAGTGGTATAGTAAGAGAGATGAAGAAAGTAGACAGGAGTACAAGGAGATGCAGCGTAAAGCAAAGAGAGAGGTGGCAAAGGCAAAGGAAAAGGCGTATGGTGAGTTGTATGACAGATTAGACACTAAGGAAGGAGAAAAGGACTTGTACCGATTGGCTAGACAGAGGGATCAAGCTGCAAAGGATGTGCAGCAAGTTAGGGCGATCAAGGATAGAGATGGAAATGTGCTGACAAGCGAGGAGAGTGTGCTAAGAAGGTGGAAGGAATACTTTGAGGGGCTGATGAATGAAGAAAATGAGAGAGAGAGAAGATTGGATGATGTAGGGATAGTGAATCAGGAAGTTCAGCGGATTAGCAAGGAGGAAGTGAGGGCAGCTATGAAGAGGATGAAGAGTGGAAAGGCAGTTGGTCCTGATGACATACCTGTGGAGGCATGGAGATGTTTAGGAGAGATGGCAGTGGAGTTTTTTTTAACTAGATTGTTTAACACAATCCTGGAAAGTGAGAGGATGCCTGAGGAGTGGAGAAGAAGCATACTGGTACCGATTTTCAAGAACAAGGGCGATGTGCAGAACTGTAACAACTACAGAGGTATAAAGTTGATCAGCCACAGCATGAAGATTTGGGAAAGAGTAATAGAAGCTAGGTTAAGAGGAGAGGTGACGATCAGCGAGCAGCAGCATGGGTTCATGCCACGAAAGAGCACCAAAGATGCGATGTTTGCTTTGAGAATGTTGAATGAGAAGTAGAGAGAAGGCCAGAAAGAGTTGCATTGTGTCTTTGTAGATTTAGAGAAAGCTTATGACAGAGTGCCGAGAGAGGAGGTGTGGTATTGTATGAGGAAGTCAGGAGTTGCAGAGAACTATGTAGGAGTGGTGCAGGATACGTATGAGGGAAGTGTGACAATGGTGAGGTGTGCGGTTGGAATGACAGATGGGTTCAAGGTGGAGGTGGGATTACATCAATGATCGGCTCTTAGCCCTTTCTTGTTTGCAATGGTGATGGACAGGTTGACGGACAAGATCAGGCAGGAGTCTCCATGGACGATGATGTTCGCGGATGACATTGTGATCTGTAGCGAGAGTAGGGTGCAGGTTGAGGAGAGCCTGGAGAGGTGGAGGTATGCACTGGAGAGAAGAGGAATGAAAGTCAGTAGGAGCAAGACGGAATACCTATGCGTGAATGAGAGAGAGGACAGTGGAATGGTCAGGATGCAAGGAGTGGAGGTGATAAAGGCATTTGAGTTTAAATACTTGGGGTCAACTGTCCAAAGTAACGGGGAGTGCAGTAGAGAGGTGAAAAAGAGAGTGCAGGCAGGTTGGAGTGGGTGGAGAAGTGTGTCAGGAGTGATTTGCGACAGAAGGGTATCAGCAAGAGTTAAAGGGAAAGTTTACAAGATGGTTGTGAGACCAGCTATGTTATATGGTTTGGAGACTGTGGCACTGACGAAGAGACAGGAGGCGGAGCTGGAGGTGGCAGAGTTGAAGATGCTAAGATTTTCACTGGGAGTAACGAAGAAGGACAGGATTAGGAACGATTATATTAGAGGGACCGCTCAGGTTGGACGGTTTGGAGACAAAGCAAGAGAGGCAAGATTGAGATGGCTTGGACATGTGTGGAGGAGAGATGCTGAGTATATTGGGAGAAGGATGCTGAATATGGAGCTGCCAGGGAAGAGGAGAAGAGGAAGGCCAAAGAGGAGGTTTATGGATGTGGTGAGGGAAGACATGCAGGTGGCTGGTGTGACAGAGGAAGACGCAGAAGACAGGAAGAAATGGAAACGGATGATCCGCTGTGGCGACCCCTAACGGGAGCAGCCGAAAGTAGTAGTAGTAGTGGTCTTAATATTAGCCTTAATAGTGGTCTGAATATTAGTCTTAATAGTGGTAATAGTTGTCTTAATATTAGTCTTAATATTAATCTTGATAGTGGTCTTAATATTAGTCTTAATAGAGGTCTTAATATTAATCTTGATAGTGGTATTAACTTTAGTCTTAATAGCGGTCTTAATAGTGGTTTTAATATTAGTCTTAATATGGTCTGAATATTAGTCTTAATAGTGGTCTTAATATTAGTCTTAATAGTGGTCTTAATACTGGTCTTAATATTAGTGTTAATAGTGGTCTTAATGTTAGCCTTAATAGTGGTCTGAATATTGGTCTTAATAACGGTCTTAGTAGCGGTTTTAATATTAGTCTTAATAGTGGTCTTAATAGTAGTCTTAATAGTGGTATTAACATTAGTCTTAATAGTGGTCTTAATATTAGTCTTAATATTAGTGTAAGGACCTCTAAAATCTACTGTACATACTTTGTGCTACTTCATTTACCAGCATGCTTTGTGTCTTAAACATTTCCTATGTTCTTATACGTTTCTAAACATGTAAACCAATGGAATGTATTTGCTCTTTGTATTTTTATTTGAATTTTGTTATTAGCCAATGATGTGGTGTGGAGTTGTTATGCCCACGAAATCACGAAGTTCGCAACGGTCGATCTCCTCACGGAGAGGGAGGAGTTAGGCAGTCTGAGCGAGTACGACCAAGAGAGACGGCCATTTTTCTGCTGCTCCGTCTAAGTATCCGTTTCGCAGAGACTTTATACACAGCCCGTGTACTAGGCCCGCATTTGAGGTCAGGAGTGTTGCGATTGGCCCGCGGCCGTATGCTTGCTGGTGAGGTTTGTTTTAGTCCGATTATTTTGTTTATGCCCCACAGCCAGTGTCGCCGCTAGCTAGCTAAGTGGATTTAGCATCCAGTGCTAGTGTGTTAGCCGACTAGAGTTGTGGAGGCTAGCCAGAAGTCATCGGGCTGCGCTGGACGGTGATCTAACTAGGGGAGCCGCTCTGCTCCATTCCTGGGACCTGTCTGCTGTTCAAAGAGGACTCGCTTCATCTGGACCCACCCGACGACCACCATCTTCGCCAGGGTTTTCTGAACATTGCAACCTGTGGCCATCTTGCGGGTGGCTGCCTTGCCCTCCGCTCAGAGAGCTGCTTTATGTGCATCAACGGGCCCCAACGGAAAGCGCTGGGTATTTTTGTGTTCTTTTTTTACTTTCTTCCTGTTTATTGTGACCGGTTGTCACACCCTGTGTAATTTCAATTAATGTTTATTTAATCAAAAATACCACCCTCATGTGGTACTCTCTCTCTCTCTCTCTCTCTCTCTCTCTCTCTCTCTCTCTCTCTCTCTCTCTCTCTCTCTCTCTCATTATTATCAAATAAATCCTATTATTATTAATTATATCTCGGGTGTATTGGCAGCTCATTTTCCGCTTATGCAAAGCCTAGGTTACTTTTAGAGTGCTGGTAATAAGCTTGTACAGTAATTCAGTACACAGCAGGGTTATAAGATCTGCATTAACCACGTTTGTTTAATTCTGGGAAGATACACCATTCACTAGCCTTAGGTAAGTGTAGTATTTTCCCAGTGGAGGCACCGCGCTACTAAATTGATTATTATCTTGGTTAATTAGTTCTATTATCAATTATCACTAAAATTGTCATTAGTGGCACTAGCCTACTAGTACACAGGAGGTTCAGCCAGATCACCATTCCACCGCTAAGAACTCAGGATCCTGTTGCGCTATTGATTTGTATTATAACACTTTAGTAACTGGTAGCATTAGGCTTTTGTCTTGTTTAAATGTGCTTGGCGTTGCCCGCCAGTTAAAAAGGGGTTACATTAGTCTTGATAGTGGTCTTAATATTAGTCTTAATAGTGGTCTTAATATTAGTCTTAATAGTTCTCTTAATAGTGCTCTTAATATTCGTCTTAATAGTGGTCTTAATATTAGTCTTAATAGTGTTCTTAATATTTGTCTTAATAGTGGTCTTAATACCAGTCTTAATTGTGGTCTCAATAGTGGTCTTAATAGTAGTCTTAATTGTGGTCTTAACATTAGTCTTAATAGTGGTCTTAATATTAGTCTTGATAGTGGTCTTAATATTAGTCTTAATACAGGTCTTAATATTAATCTTGATAGTGGTCTTAATTTAAGTCTTAATAGTGGTCTTAATATTAGTCTTAATAGTGTTCTTAATATTCGTCTTAATAGTGGTCTTAATACCAGTCTTAATTGTGGTCTTAATAGTAGTCTTAATAGTGGACTTAATAGTAGTCTTAATTGTGGTCTTAACATTAGTCTTAATAATTGTCTTAATATTCGTCTTGATAGTGGTCTTAATATTAGTCTTAATAGAGGTCTTAATATTAATCTTGATAGTGGTCTTAATTTAAGTCTTAATAGTGGTCTTAATATTAGTCTTAATAGAGGTCTTAATATTAATCTTGATAGTGGTCTTAATTTTAGTCTTAATAGTGGTCTTAATATTAGTCTTAACAGTGGTCTTAATATTGGTCTTAATAATGGTCTGAATATTGGTCTGAATATTGATCTTAATAGCGGTCTTAATATTCGTCTTAATATTTCTCTTAATAGTGGTCTTAATATTAGTCTTAACAGTGATCTTAATAGTGGTCTTAACATTAGTCTTAATAGTGGCCTTGATAGTGGTCTTAATAGTGGTCTTAATAGTCTTTTACAGCAAGGCTCTGGTGAATCAGAATCAACTCAAAAGTCACTCGTCATTCTCAGTGAAAAAAAATAAAAAATCTGTCCTTTTCCTGAAAAGACGCTCTTGTCAAATCCTCTATAAGACAAGGTCGGCCCATTTAACATGTGGACTTTACAGTATTGTGTCCCTTTAAATCTTCTTCTTCAGTAATTAAATGAATATTACACAGGGGACAATCACAGGAAGTCTTTCCAGTAGTCTATTAATCATTCTAAACATTTTATCTCACTTCAATAATGTTTGCAATCATGTGTTTCTCAAGTCTTTTGTTCATCTTTCTTCATATCTCCATATACGAGTACAAAGTCTGTTCAAATAAGACTATTTAATAAATAAAAGTGAAAGTTGCTGCACAAAAGTAGAAGTGTGGAGTGGACACACATCTTACGTGTGGTCTCAGGTTTTCATACATTTCTGTAAAATGTGTGAAAAAGTTGATAAATCCGCTTTTCATGTAGAAACCTCAGTATGAAGGAACCACACACACATTAGTGCTGAAGTTCCTTGATAAATGAGACCTAATGACTGTTAATTTCTCAGCAGTGTGATGAAGACACATCATGTCCACCATCATCTTCCTCCACAGTAGGATGTGAATGAATGGATGTCACACACTGCTGTGTGGACGCACTTTCCATCTAAACAGCTGAATGTGATCTGCTTTGTTCTCATGAAGAAACTAAACACACACTTACACTTCCTCACACCTGGTGTCAACCTGCACACTCCAGCATGGTCCAGCCTGGGGGTGGAGGAGAAACACAGTCACACCAGCACATCCTCCATCTAATAAACCACCATCCAGTATCGGTCCTGTCCACTGTTACAGAAGAACCAGTCTGATCCAGCATCAGAGTAGGAGGAGAAAATCCTTGTAGAAGACATGATGAGTGAGTGTCATCCAGCCTGTCCATACCTGAGAGTGTCCAGTCTCCAGTGTGGATCCTCCAGTCCAGCAGAGAGCAGCTTCCCTCCTGAGTCTCCTGGCTGGTTGTAGCTCAGGTCCAGCTCTCTCAGATGGGAGGGGTTGGAGCTCAGAGCTGAGAGCAGAGAAAAAACACCTTCCTCTGTGACCAGACAGCCCGACAACCTGCACACACACACACACACACACACACACACACACACACACACACAGATTACTATCTTTCAGCTGTTGATGTGTAAGAGTGTCTCATGAAACATGTTCAACATAATCAGGTTCCTGAATAAGCTTCAGCTTCACTAAACCAAACAATAATAATGGATTATACTTTTAGGGTTTTATCTGGACACCCAAAGCACTTCACAGAGAAGGGGGGAAACTCACCCCATCCACCACCAATGTGTAGCACCACCTGGATGATGCACGGCAGCCATTTTGCAATAGAACGCTCACCACACATCAGCTTAAGGTGGAGAGGGAGGAACCTTTGAGCCAATCATACTGGGGGATGATTAGGTGGCCAGATGGAGAGAGCCAGGCTGGGGAATTTGCTAGAACACCGGGGGACCCTCTATTCTTTGCTGTAAGTGCCATGGGGTCTTTAAGGACCACAGTGAGTCAGGACCTCGGTTTTAACGTCTCATCAGAAGGACGACATCTCCTACAGCACTGTGTCCCCATCACTGCACTGAGGCATTGGCTTTTTTTTTTTAAGGCTCAGAGGGAAGATTGCCCCCTACTGGCCCACCAACACCAAATCCAGCAGCAACTCAGTTTTCTCGGGAGGTCTGCAATCCAAGTACTAGCCAAGCCCACACTTGCTTAGCTTCTGTGATTGAGCAGAGCCTGGGTAGATGTTGGTATGGCTGCCAGCAAACCAACCCAACCTGAGTTAACTGATACGGGGCTCCAGAGTGCCACCATTTAGTCACATTTTGCACCGAGTTTTGGCATCGGTGCAAGTAGATTTTAAACCTAGGCGCAATGGTGCCACTTGCAATATTACCGTGTTTTTGTAATCATGTGAAAACCAGTAAGAGGAGAACTTGTGTGTGAATGAGTGGGCTTGGCCTGTGTGTGTGTGTGTGTGTGTGTGTGTGTGTGTGTGTGTGTGTGTGTGTGTGTGTGTGTGTGTGTGTGTGTGTGTGTGTGTGTGTGTTTGTGTGTGTGTGTGTGTGATAAACAGAAGTTACTGCGAGGGTCTCGTGACATGACCAAAAATAAGACAAAACAGCATTTGGGGGGGATAGCACGCGTGCAGGCTCCCCCCCCCCCCACAATGTTGCCCCACAACAACATCCTGAAGTACACACTGTGCAGGGCAGGTGCACGGCATGACAGCTGACACGCTTAAAAAGAAGACCGGCAAAAAACCAGCGGACTCCATGTAGCTCTCATTCATGACTGATGACCACACGGACATGTCAGCCAAGGAATGGAGATTGTGTATGCACGGATCCTGCAGCAGAGGAGGCCGGTGAATGTTTTGATGGGCCACGTGGAAGGCCAGCACCCAAATGCTCAAGGTATGTAAGCACTCTGACTCCGGTCTGGCTCGTTGTACTCGCACACAGAACACACAACCTCCAGAAGTACACACTAGGAATGACTATATACAGGGGAAACCGTTTCTGTGACATATAAACAGGATAGAGTGCAAAGAAGTGAAGGAGTGATGGTAAATACTGTAACAAGCGTTACTGTACAGTCAGTAGGGGGTTATGTACAGTATAATACAGCTTGTTCACACATGAGAGGCACATATTTATTCCACTCTATTACTAAAATATTTATTTGTAGGTACAGTGAGTATTTTACTGCTCCAGGGTTATTACAGTGCCACAGTGAGTTTGATGCCAAGGAGGCTGTACAGATGTGGTTCAGTCAGGGTAAAAGAGCTAGAAGGCCCAATTACAAGGGTTGGGTAGAGCCTCCTAGTGGTCCTCAGGGGGATGTGCTCTAAACTACAGGGAAGGCGAGGGGAGGTATACTGCATGAGTTCAGTGTTGACTTATGTTGTTGTGGTTCTGGTGCTGTAATGACAGTAATGTTACTGACCACATACCTTATGTTTACATTTATAAATGTTATATTTGGTGCCTATGTTTACAAAAAACACTTTCGGGTTTACGTTTTATTTAACTTATTGTTTTTTTGCTCTTAAGCACTACCTCCCTTGGTGACATTTAAAATAAAACACCATATTGTTATTTCTGTAAGTGGTCTATTTATTACCAAAGCATTGATCAGTAATATAGTTAAGACGGGAAAATATCCATGTGTTGCGTTGTGTGTCGATTTAAGTGGTGCTCCTAAAATTGTCAGTAAGGAGCAGCAGTGTTCTTAGTGGAAAAAGTTAGTCTGGAGCCCTGTGGTATCATGACGGTGGTCAACAACTTCCTCTGTCAACTCAGGTCACATGATCAGACTAGGGTCCATGTTGGTATGCACACTTTTCTTTGTTATTCTTTACAGTAGCTGCAACCCTAGTTGTATGAAGAGGTCTTGGATACAAATCAAGACTAAATATAAAACATGATCCAAAGTGGTCAGTATTCCCTGTCCTTATTCTTTCAGTGGTGTGAATGTGTGCTACTGTACAACACATTAACACTTTATATGATTTGCACCAAACTGAATAATAATAAAAATAAAAATAAAAAAGTGAACTAAAAAGGACAGGAGGGCATCCATCTCTGCCAGAAGATCCTCCAGTAAAGAAGTTGTCCATCTCTAATAATGAGGGGTGGTCTAACATGGTGGGGGTCCAGAAAGGTGTGTGTTGTGGCCCTGCTGCTGGCAGCTCCAAGCAGACCTCTCTGACAGCAGATAGTCTATGTAAATAATCTTAACCAGTGCAGTATTTTTCAGGTGAAAATAGAGTTACACTGCAAACTGAAACAAGAAATATGAATTATAAATATGTAGTTGAGATATGGTCAGAAGGAAGGCCTTGCTATGCCTGTTAGACTATTTCACTTTTTTCTCTGAAAACCAAACTGTATTGATTTGTAATGTGTCGACATGACCTCTTTGCTGGTGTATGTGTTCATGGAAAGCAGTTGACAGGAAGTAGAAAGTAGAACCAGAGCTTGTTACTACAACTGGTCTGTAATTCCTCCTGTCAGAGAAAAGACCACCCAGGTTAGGATGTACTGACTGCCATTAAAGTGGATGTAAATGAGGACTGAAGTGGTCCTGTGTTGTAAAGGTTTAGGAATACTGACCTGAGAGTTTCCAGTCTACATTGTGGACTCCCCAGTCCAGCAGAGAGCAGCTTCACTCCTGAATCCTGCAGATCATTGTGACTCAGGTCCAGCTCTCTCACACTAGAGGAGTTGGAGCTGAGAACTGAGGACAAAACTTCACAGCTTCTGTCTGACAGATTACAGGAACTCAACCTGAATGGACACACACACACACACACAGATTACTTTCTTCAGCTGTTGATGTGTAAGAGTGTCTCATGAAACATGTTCAACATAATCAGGTTCCTGAATAAGTTTCAGCTTCACTAAACCAAACAATAATAATGGATTATATTTTTAGGGTTTTATCTGGACACCCAAAGCACTTCACAGAGAAGGGGGGTAACTCACCTCAACCACCACCAATGTGTAGCACCACCTCGATGATGCACGGCAGCCATTTTGCACCAGAACGCTCACCACACATCAGTTTGAGGATGGAGAGGGAGGAACCATTGAGCCAATCATATTGGGGGATGATTAGGTGGCCAGATGGAGAGAGCCAGGCTGGGGAATTTGCCAGAACACCGGGGGACCCCCTACTCTTTGCTGTAAGTGTCATGGGGTCTTCAATGACCACAGTGAGTCAGGACCTCGGTTTTAACGTCTCATCAGAAGGACAACATCTCCTACACCACTGTGTCCCCATCACTGCACTGGGGCATTGGCTTTTTTTTTTAAAGAGCAGGGGAACCAAATTGACAGATTTGCTTCAAAATACTTTATAAATATGGGAGATGTATTGCTGTTGAGATGTTAAAATGTGTTGAACCATGTATAGAACTGATTTGCGGAATTAGACCGTTTTTCCTGTTTTCCTTTCTTGATTTTTTGGCCGGCTTCCTTGGTGACGTCTCCGTCTTCCTTTCGGTGCCACGCTGCCAGAGTCTGAAACCAGCGGATGCTGCAGATTTTTATGTTTTTGAAGCTTTGTTTTATATACTTCGCAACATTTTTAATCATACAGAATTGGCTGGGTGGTTAGTGATATGTTTTCCTGGGGTATGGGTATCCCAAAACACAGATTTGAGCTCACTTACCCACCATTTTAAGGCCCAAAGGGGAGACTGCCCCCTACTGGTCCACCAACACTAAATCCAACAGCAACTCCGTTTTCTCGGGAGGTCTGCCATCCAAGTACTAGCCAAGTCCACACCTGCTCAGCTTGTGTCACTGGGCAGAGCCAGGGTACATGTTGGTATGGCTGTCAGCAAACCAACCCAACCTGACTTAACTGATACGGGGCTCCAGAGTGTGACCATTTAGTCACATTTTGCACCTAGTTTTGGTGTCGGTGAAAGTACATTTTAAACCTAGGTGCAATGGTGCCACTTGCAATATTACCATGTTTTTGTAATCATGTGAAAACCAGTAAGAGGAGAACTTGTGTGTGAATGAGTGGGCTTGGCCTATGTGTGTGTGTGTGTGTGTGTGTGTGTGTGTGTGTGAGAGAGAGAGGAGTTACTGCGAGGCTCTCATGATATGACCAAAAAAAAGACAAAACAACATTGTGGGGGGGGGGGGATAGCACACGGGACCCCTCCCCCCACAATGCTGCCCCACAACAACAGGCTGAAGCACACACTGTGCAGGGCGGGTTTACGGCTGGAAGGTCAGCGCCTCTGCAAACGGCGTTTGAAAGGCAGCATCTGCAAATGGTTCTGCAGAAGAGGCGGAAATGAAAATAAAACTCAGTACAGCGTACTACACCGCCAGAGAAGTGCTGCCACTCACCAAATACAAGGGTCACATGGACTTGTTAAAAAAGAACGGAGCTGAAGTTAACCCCACGTACAGCAATGGCACGACACGTGCCCAGTTTATTGGCGTGACAGCTGACATGCTTAAAAAGAAGACCGGCAAAAAACCAGCAGACTCCATGTAGCTCTCATTCATGACTGATGGCCACATGGATGTGTCAGCCAAGGAATGGAGATTGTGTATGCACGGATCCTGCAGCAGAGGAGGCCGGTGAATGTTTTGATGGGCCACGTGGAAGTCCAGCACCCAAATGCTCAAGGTATGTAAGCACTCTGACTCCGGTCTGGCTCGTTGTACTCGCACACAGAACACAAAACCTCCAGAAGTACACACTAGGAATGACTATATACAGGGGAAACCGTTTCTGTGACATGTAAACAGGATAGAGTGCAAAGAAGTGAAGGAGTGATGGTAAATACTGTAACAAGCGTTACTGTACATTCAGTAGGGGGGTATGTACAGTATAATACAGCTTGTTCACACATGAGAGGCACATATTTATTGCACTCTATTACTAAAATATTTATTTGTAGGTACAGTGAGTATTTTACTGCTCCAGGGTTATTACAGTGCCACAGTGAGTTTGATGCCAAGGAGGCTGTACAGACGTGGTTCAGTCAGGGTAAAAGAGCTAGAAGGCCCAATTACAAGGGTTGGGTAGAGCCTCCTAGTGGTCCTCAGGGGGATGTGCTCTAAACTACAGGGAAGGCGAGGGGAGGCATACTGTATGAGATCAGTGTTGACTTGTGTTGTTGTGGTTCTGGTGCTGTAATGACAGTAATGTTACTGACCACATACCTTATGTTTACATTTATAAATGTTATATTTGGTGCCTATGTTTACAAAAAGCACTTTCGAGTTTACGTTTTATTTAACTTATTGTTTTTTTGCTCTTAAGCACTACCTCCCTTGGTGACATTTAAAATAAAACACCATATTGTTATTTCTGTAAGTGGTCTATTTATTACCAAAGCATTTATCAGTAATACGGTTAAGACGGGAAAATATCAATGTGTTGCGTTGTGTGTCAATTTAAGTGGTGCTCCTAAAATGGTCAGTAAGGAGCAGCAGTGCTCCTAGTGGAAAAAGTTAGTCTGGAGCCCTGTGGTATCACGACGGTGGTCAACAACTTCCTCTGTCAACTCAGGTCACATGATCAGACTAGGGTGCATGTTGGTATGCACACTTTTCTTTGTTATTCTTTACAGTAGCTGCAACCCTAGTGGTATGAAGAGGTCTTGGATACAAATCAAGACTAAATATAAAACATGATCCAAAGTGGTCAGTATTCCCTGTCCTTATTCTTTCAGTGGTGTGAATGTGTGCTACTGTACAACACATTAACAGTTTATATGATTTGCACCAAACTGAATAAAAATAAAAATAAAAAAGTGAAGTAAAAAGGATAGGAGGGCATCCATCTCTGTCAGAAAACCCTCCAGTAAAGAAGTTGTCCATCTCTAATAATGAGGGGTGGTCTAACATGGTGGGGGTCCAGAAAGGTGTGTGTTGTGGCCCTGCTGCTGGCAGCTCCAAGCAGACCTCTCTGACAGCAGATAGTCTATGTAAATGAGAGTTTATGCTTTACAGCTGTGATGTGAGCACATGTGGCTGAGTGTACTGACCATCTGCACTTTTGAGGGAAATCCTGATATTAATGAGCCAACACACACAGTCATGAAGCCCCACAGAGAGGTATCAAACCCAGCAGTGAACAAGGACCACATAGCTTTATAGATCATGTGATGAATACACATCATATAGATGATGTCATTAACACACTGTCATATTCTGTTCTTAGGGGGGTACAGTGATGAGGACACATTGTGTGCTCAGAGAACTACAGAGGTCAATGCATCCTTTTGTGTTGTCATAGTAGAGATGTGAGTGTGAACACACTGCCAGAGGAAGTGATGCCTCCTTCACTCCTACAGTGTGTCTGTAACAGGAAGATGAAGTCACTCTTCACCCCAGAACCTGTGGCCTGTACCTCCACATTTAAAAGACAGACAAAACCACTAAAACATGAACCTCTACACAGGGTTACCACCTCACATTCATGTGTTCATACAAGCACATGTGTGTTTAAGTTGTGTTTGATAAACTACAATATAACTTTAACCAGTGCAGTATTTTTCAGGTGAAAACAGAGTTACACTGCAAACTGAAACAAGAAATATGAATTATAAATATGTAGTTGGAATATGGTCAGAAGGAAGGCCTTGCTATGCCTGTTAGACTATTTCACTTTTTTCTCTAAAAACCAAACTGTATTGGTTTGTAATGTGTTGACATGACCTCTTTGCTGGTGTATGTGCTCATGGAAAGTGGTTGACAGGAAGTAGAAAGTAGAACCAGAGCTTGTTACTACAACTGGTCTGTAATTCCTCCAGTCAGAGAAAAGACCACCCAGGTTAGGATGTACTGACTGCCATTAAAGTGGATGTAAATGAGGACTGAAGTGGTCCTGTGTTGTAGAGGTTTAGGAACACTGACCTGAGAGTTTCCAGTCTACATTGTGGACTCCCCAGTCCAGCAGAGAGCAGCTTCACTCCTGAATCCTGCAGATCATTGTTACTCAGGTCCAGCTCTCTCACACTAGAGGAGTTGGAGCTGAGAACTGAGGACACAACTTCACAGCTTCTGTCTGACAGATTACAGAAACTCAACCTGAATGGACACACACACACACACACGCACACACACACACAAGCGCGCACACACGCACACACACACAACACACACACACACACACACACACACACACACGCGCACACACACACACACACACACACACACACACACACACACACACACACACACACACACAAATATATCATTCTATTAAATTGTAATGGCGTTAATACTTTTGATTTTACTGTTTTCATCATTACAACAGTTTGGATAATAGTACTTTATTATAGTACTCATCTAAACATGGAAATAACAAAATATTACTACAAGAGTTGCATTACTGCTGTTACTTTTACTACTAGTCCTACCATAACTGTGACGGCTACTTGTTATAATACAATTTGTACTACTACTGCAACTACTGTGACTACTAATACTATTGTTACTACTAGACTAGTACTACTGCTACTACTACTATTACTGCTGTTACTACTGCTGCTAATTCCACTACTACATGCTTCTTTTATGATTACTGCTACTTACAACTATTACAACTACTGTTTTAATAGTTGTAGTTATTCTATCATTTTAATGTCTTTAATACATTTGATTTTAGAACCTGTAACGCCAATAACAGTTTCAATAATCAGTGTAATAAAACAATATTTTATCACCAATGAAAAATAATAACACGTAATATATTTAATACTTTAAAAGGCCTAATCCAGAAACTTACAGAGCTGTACTGGAGGCTTTGACCACTGGCAGCAGCCCCAGAAGACCCTCCTCTGATGAAGAGTATTTCTTCAGGTCAAACACGTCCAGTTCCTCTTCTGAAGACAGTAAGATGAAGACCAGAGCTGACCACTGAGCAGGAGAGAGCCGGTCTGTGGAGAGTCTTCCTGATGTCAGGTACTGTTGGATCTCCTCCACTAGGGAATGCTCATTTAGTTCATTCAGACAGTGGAACATATTGATGCTTCTTTCTGGAGAGAGATTCCCCCTGATCTTCTTCTGGATGTACCGGACTGTTTGCTGAGTGGTCTGTTATTTACTTCCTGTCTTTCTCAGCAGGCCTCGTAGGAGATTCTGATTGGGTTCCAGTGAGAGGCCCAGGAGGAAGCGCAGGAACAAGTCCAGATGTCCGTTTGGACTCTTTAACGCCTTGTCCACTGCTGTCAGGTAGAGGTCTGGTTTATTTCCAAATAGCTTAAGCCAGTAGGAGGTTGACTGTGTTGCTGACAGCAGAATGACTCCAGTGTTGATGAATGAGAGAAAGACATAAAGAGCAGCCAGAAACTCTTGAATGCTCAGATGGACAAAGCAGAAGACCTTGTCCTGGTACAGCCCACACTCCTCTTTAAAGATCTGTGTGAACACTCCTGAATATACTGAGGCTGCTCTGATATCAATGCCACACTCTGTCAGGTCTGCTTCATAGAAGATCAGGTTGCCTTTCTCCAGCTGTTCAAAGGCCAGTTTTCCCAGAGACTCAATCATCTTCCTGCTCTCTGTATTCCAGTGTGGCTCTGTTTCAGATCTCCCATGATACTTCACATTCCCCTGGATGGACTGAACCACCAGGAAGTGGATGTACATCTCAGTCAGGGTCTTGGGCATCTCTCCTCTCTCATCTGTTCTCAACACGTGATCGAGAACTGTAGCAGTGATCCAACAGAAGACTGGGATGTGACACATGATGTAGAGGCTTCGTGATGTCTTGATGTGTGAGATGATTCTTCTGGTCTGCTCCTCATCTCTAAACCTCTTCCTGAAGTACTCCTCCTTCTGTGGATCATTGAACCCTCTCACCTCCGTCACCATGTCAACCCACTCAGGAGGGATCTGGTTGGCTGCTGCAGGCCGTGTCGTTATCCAGAGGCGAGCAGAGGGAAGCAGTTTCCCCTTGATGAGGTTTGTCAGCAGCACGTCCACTGAGGTGGACTTTGTGACATCAGTCCAGATCTCATTGTTCTGGAAGTCCAGAGGAAGTCGACACTCATCCAGACCATCAAAGATGAACACAACTTGGAACTGGTCAAAGCTGCAGATTCCTGCTTCTTTGGTTTCAATAAAGAAGTGATGAAGAAGTCCCACCAAGCTGAACTTTTTATCTTTCAGCACATTCAGCTCTCTGAATGTGAATGGAAATGTGAAGTGTATATTGTGGTTGGTTTTGTCTTCAGCCCAATCCAGAGTGAACTTCCGTGTTAAGACTGTTTTCCCGATGCCAGCCACTCCCCTTGTCATCAATGTTCTGATTGGTTTATCTTGTCCAGGTAAGGGTTTAAAGATGTCTTCACATTTGATCGGTGTTTCTGGTCTCGCTGGTTTCCTGGACGCTGTTTCAATCTGTCTGACCTCATGTTCATTATTGACCTCTGCACTCCCTCCCTCTGTGATGTAGAGCTCTGTGTAGATCTGATTCAGAAGTGTTGACTCTCCTGGTTTAGCAACACCCTCAAACAAACACTGAAACTTCTCCTTCAGAGCTGCTTTGAGGTGACTCCGGCACAAGGGAACAGGGGTTTCTGAATAAACAAACCAGGGAATCAGTGAGTGGATGTTACTGTAAATGTGAGAAACAGAAACTTTACCAAACTCCATAGTATTAATTCAGCTCATCACTGGTGGATGGACAAGCAGGTTTTAATTAAAACAAACAATGAAGACATGTATATAATTTATATAAAGGATAGATTTATCCAAATACATTTCCACAAAAACATGTTCATTAATAATAATTCATTTCTACTGTAATAATATTTTGATGGCTATTATCACATCTCTTGTAGTAACCATGCATTAGATAGGAGATCTTTACTGGGATTATGGTGACAGTGATGATGTCTTAAAGAGGTTCTCTCTGGTATTATTGTTCTGATGTGAACCAATGTCATCAGCATTTTACACCCTCATTAACCAATCAATAGTTTAACCAGATTATCCATTAGATTTCTTTTCATTTACCATCCAAATGGAAACTGTCTGAACCTTCTGTGATAAGTCTACATTTTCAGCAGGGTTTCAAAACAATTCCACCTCCCACTTTGCCTCTATTGACTCTTTACATGGTGTTGAGGCCTTTGAATAAAGAGTCTCTTACTGCTCTCCAGAGAGTCAGCCAGCTCCTACTGCTTCATACTCCTCAGGAAGTGCAGTGTGATCTTCAGAAGTGCCTCTCTGGGACTCCTCCTCTGCTCCTCCTCCTCCTCCCTCTGTCTCTCTAAGCACTCTGGGTAATCTGGACTCAGATCCTTCTGGAACCTCTTCAGCTCCTTCTTCACAAAAGTGACAATGTTCTCCTCAAGCAGCTGGAAATGAATCAGTATATGAATTAAACTTTCATGTTAAACTCATGGAACAAAACATCAAGCCCATCTGTCACTGATTAAAACCCACTGATGTAAACAGCGGAGCATGAAGACCATTATGACCAGAATGGTTGTTTTTCATTTCATTTGGAGGTGAAGTAAAAGGTGTTGATGTACATTTACACACCATAAATATGGAGTCCAGGTCTGTTTGATGCTCCTGGACAGACTGACCACTGAGAACCTCTGACCTCTCCTGGTGGTCTCTGTGGAGAACACATGACATGTTAGGTCTCTAGATATCAACACACACACACACACACACACACACACACACACACACACACACACACACACACACACACACACACACACACACACATGACCGCAGCATTGGCAGATTGGGATACTTTTTATTTGATTGAGTGGGTAAAAATGGCTCTGATAAACATAATTATTATTACATACATACACCGGACAAACAGAGAAACTTTCTACTAAACAGTAAAAAAAGGGCTATTTTTGGGTGGGTTCAGGGCTCTGATTGGGCTATTCAAATCTGGCAACACACACACACACACACACACACACACACACACACACACACACACACACACACACACACACACACACACACACACACACAGGAGGTTGAGGTGTTGTGTCCTGATGGATGCAGGTAGAAACACAAGGTGAACACCACTGTAAATACTGATGTGATTATTAGATGAGATGTTTTGAGAGAAGAAACTAAACCAACAGAAGGTTCAGACCAATTCTATGTGTCATGACTTGTTACCTCTGTCTGTTCAGTAGAGTCTGATAACAACCAAACCATCTGTTCATATCAGCTGTTTAATTCTGACCTCTGCTCAGTAGAGTGCTGTCCATCTTTGAATCTTAGAGGTGTTTCTATAGACTGGTCACTCTTGAATAACACCTTTCATACAGGTTAGTGATGTTCAAAGTGCCTCACAGATTACTGACAAGCCGATAAGAGATCCATTTGAGACAATTTGAGATTAATGAC
Source organism: Lampris incognitus (assembly GCF_029633865.1). Classification (NCBI taxonomy): domain Eukaryota; kingdom Metazoa; phylum Chordata; class Actinopteri; order Lampriformes; family Lampridae; genus Lampris; species Lampris incognitus. Next base: position 50,364,949 of record NC_079211.1, on the reverse strand, counting down.
AATAAAATATTTTTGAATAAAACTAGACAAATAAAGTAGAGAAAATAGTTTAAACAAACGAGACAAAAAAAAACAACAAAAAAAACAAAGACAAAATCGATAAGATGGATAAAAATATATTGTAATATTAATAATAAAATAACAGAACATAAATACAATCAAGTAAGTGAATAAGATAAAGTAAATAAGTAGCTTGTTGATTGTTTTTATTACGATGTTCCTGATGGATCTGACTAGTTTTTCTTAATCTCTTGAAGTAATTAAATATACCATCCAGATATATGTAAATTAGTCCTACATCAGTTTGGCAAATCACTGTTTTGAGAGGGAATCGCTGGTCGTTAGTAAGCAACATGTCACTTGTAGTGACACATTATGGTCCAAATTAAATTATGGTGCAAATAAAACAGATTAAAGATATAACAATTTGTACACATGCATCTCTTTATTGTGAACGTGTGTAGGCCTACATAACAATCATAGGTCTTCACTGAACCAAGTGGGTCCAGGAAAAGTAGAGCCTAATTAATAGGGCTTCCTTGAGACCAACTAGTCGACTATTCACTCAGACAACCTCCCGACTAGTCGACTTGGAACAAACTGAGTTTGCCATCTTTCTGCCTGTTATAGCAGCCCTTCACATAATGTGTAATATAAGAATGTAAATAGGAAAACGGTAATTTTGTTGCACTGTCACAAGTTGAACACTAGATGGCAAAGTGATGGTGATAGGCAGCTGTTTTAAGGTCACAGGTTAAAGGAAGTATTGTAAATGATAATAGGTATCAGGAAAACACAGTTCTTACCAAAAAGAAGACAATTTAATATTGGAACAAAGACAAAAGTCATTTTGAAATATTTTGGATCACCTTGCCTTCACCAATTCACCACATCAGCACAATAAATATTGTCAATAATCAGCATGCTGTGAAAAATGGGAACACACACCCAAAGAGAACATCTCAGTTGGACATTGTTATTGGACATGTGAAAAGAACAGTATTATCCCTCCAATGCCAGAGAGTAATAACAACTTTGTTAACTGATAGTCACTATACATGTGACCATAGACCTCACCTCTGTTCAGTAGAGTGGTGTCCATCTTTGAAATGAATAGGTAGATGCATAGACTGGTCACTCTTGATGGACACACAGCTGGGTACAGGGGAGTCTGGTCTCTCCTGCTGGACTGGGCTACAACACAACACAAACAGACGTTTGACTCTGACTGAAGATGTCATGATGACATCACTACTGAGCTCTGAGATGGAGACCAGTCATGGACAGATAGAGATCCTCATCTTACCTCTTAGCTTTGGTCTGGCTGCCATGTTCCCCAGACAGAGTGGTTTTAGAGGGAGGACCTCCCTCCTCTCTCTCCTCAGACACATTCATAGCAGAGTGTAGACCTTCACACAAATACACACAACATGCTGTGTTAGTTGGACACATTCGTTATCATAAGATTTTCATTAGAGGATCAGTTATTTGTAGGCTTGTCATCATTCATATTAGTAACATGTCACATACACACTGAGTGTATAAAATACTAGAACCACCTGCTGTCTGCATCGAACAGACTGACCAGAAACATCCAGAAAGAAGGATTTGGAGCCTTGTGGACCGTCGAGACCTGGACTGTTTAACAGGTGGTTGTGTTAAAGGGAGTGGATCTCAGCGTTGGAAGGCGGTAGTGTTTTTTACACTCAGTAGATGAACAGCAGATAAAATGTACTTCAGTCAAACTTATCTGGACTGTCAGAGCAGCTGTGAGACTTTCTGCTTAACTCACCAACAGAATGAGAGACAACACACTATAACCTGTTGGCTGCTGTTGGTTCTGTCTGGATACCACTGAGAGGAAAACACATAAAACATTCTCATGAAATGTTCATCTCAACACCAAAGTCAGACAGAAATGCTGGAAATCATGACGCAATGAATGCCAATGAATATTCAGATCTGAAAGCAACAAATAAACATTTGGAAAGATTTTACCACCGTCCTCTGGTACAACTCCACTATACAGTTATACAGTACAAAGTAATAGGAGGGAGACGAGTCATCATACATTTAATGTTTCCTGGTAGGATTGTTACCTGGTGAACTCAGGTCCACATCAAGTCAAACAGACCTTCTGTCTTCATCAGTAGAGGACACACAGAGAGAAGATGCTTCTTATTCTCTTTGGTGGGTCCTGGATGTCTGTGGACATTTGATCACATCCTCATAACTTCAGTATCAAAGTCTAGAAATGTCAGAATGACATCAGACCAGTCTAACCAGTCTAACCAGTGGTCAGGTCTAGTCTGTGTCAGACAAACCACATGTCAGGTGGTTTAGTTTATCTGTGTCCACTAGATAGAGGATAAGAATCACATCTTGGACAGTGAACTGAAGAAAAGCCTCAAAACTCAGAAATGAAAGTGAGGTGGAGAAACTTTTATCAACTTAAAATTCAGCAGCTGAGGTAGAAAGTCAGTGGTTATGAAAATCTGTCTACAATGACACAAAATCACAGCTACAGTACAGAATATAATAAATAATAATAAAGTCTATTACTGAGGGGAAACCAGAGCAACAGTAAACTCTCATGTTTCTGTGTTGACAGATCTGGTTTGATAAATGGTTTGCTGTTGTTTCATACATCGTTTTGTCTGATATATGAACATAGTCAACATGTCTATGGAGCCTTAAAACCGTTCAAAGTGCTCCTTCATGTTTTAGAGGTCTACAATGTTCTTCATCAACAGGCCTCATCTCTGTTCCGTCTTTTCTTGATGACAAATCTCCTGAATCGGTTTCAGTCAAATCTGCCATTAAACCGACGGCTTCTGTTAACGTGGTCACATAGACACTGCTGTGTTAATAGTTGTTCATTCTGACGAGGTGTTGAACAGAAACATCAGATATTAAGAGTCGTCTCAAACAGCAGAGTGAGTGTGGAAAAGTCCAGTCACACTTACATTATTCTGATTGTCCGCTAGATGAAGCAGGAAAACTTCAACAGCAACAGAGATCCACTAAAACCAAGTCATGGAAGAATATCCCACTATGAGACTGTTGTGTTGCTGTGAATTACAACCCACTTTTACTGCTCCTGCTGCTACACATTTCTACCCCGAGATCAGAGACGGAGAGCGAGAGAGAGAGAGAGAGAGAGAGAGAGAGAGAGAGAGAGAGAGAGAGAGAGAGAGAGAGAGAGAGAGAGAGAGAGAGAGAGAGAGAGAGAGACTGAGTGAGCACAGCCTTGCTATTGAAAAGGGGAGACACAGGAAGACCTGCTCCTTGCAGAGCAAAGGCTGTGTTGTCACTGCAGCCTCAGTGAGCCGGAAACAGAGCTACACTTCCTCACCACATGTGACAAATACAAACATCTTACAGAAGCACATTTTAAACTATTCCAACTAATAACAAAAGGTTTTCTAAACCTACCAGATGAAAAAAACCACCAGTCCTACCGCCCCTACCACGGGAAGACCCAAAGAGCTGTAAGTTAGCAGCAGTCTATGTTGCTGCCTGCCATAAAGTGAGGCACAGTGAGTGTAAGTTAGCAGCAGTCTATGTTGCTGCCTGCCATAAAGTGAGGCACAGTGAGTGAGTCACCTGAAACACATTGTTGCTGTTCTATTTGATGACAGTTTATTCGTCTTGTTTTGTGCTGTGTTTCTTTGCTGTAGTGTTTGTTTTCAGGAATGTTTTCCAATTAATGTTGAGCTTTTCAATGTGTATACCCAATATGTAGTGTTACGTCATGCCAATAAAGCCATTTGAATTTGAATTTCACACACACCCACACCTGGGGAGAGAGAGAATGAATTGCGGTCAGATGACGTCACATATCTGATGGCGTCATCAGACAGATGTAGGGAGCAGCGGGTGGAGAAGTAACACGGCGTTTTCCTGCGAGCCCATACAAGTCTGATATGCCACAGTGCGTCAGCACACACAGCACCACACTTACCAGAACCGCGAAGAGGGAAGACCGTGAGGAAGCAAGCAGGGTTACCGGGTCTGTGTGACAAAACCAGCCCAGTGACCAGTAACACCAGCGCAGCGGCCAGTAAAACCAGCCCAGTACCCGAACTCACAATACGCCCCTGCCAAACCACCCACATTCCTTTTAAAGTCCAGCAGCAGTGCTATTAGCCACAGCCTGTTTTACTGGAAAAGTATGTAAACCCAAAGATATCAATCATGTGAGGCCACTAACACATCAACACACAACTGCGCTCTAAGACGGTTTGTTAAATATAAGGCATCATAATTACTATGTTCCACTTATTTTAGAAAGTTTAAGGTGAACAGCTCCCTAACACGCATGCGCTCACGCCGCCATCTTGGCTGGGCTCTCCCGTGTCGGGGCAGCACATTCTGACCAGAATAATACAGCATCATCAGCCACATGGTCTCAGCTAGGAGGGTTTTCCTATTATATCTTTCAAAGAAAACAAAACCAACTGTAAAACTATTAGTCAGCTCAGCTGTCACTTTATTCTGGCATGCTGAAGTATGACGGCTGTCGTGTATCTACAACATGACTGAATTATACACCGATCAAGGTGCATCTTGGTCTTCCTCTTTTATTTGCTAGACCGTAGTAATATTACAAAACGGTGCGTTAAGCAGGCACGAAAACACACGAGGGACCCTCGTGCTGTCTTCTTCCAAGGGGCGCCATCAGAGTGGCGCGCGTACATTAATACAACACACACAACCAATAGACATCGAGGGTCAGAGGTCAAACATAAAATACATATTACTGCAAATAAAACATTTGCTGTCGTGTATCTCCATACACTACAATAATAATAAATTAAACTTATATTGCGCTTTTCTAACACTCAAAGTAGGTTTAAAAAACACGATGATGGCCAAAAGAGGGGTAGTGTCCACTGCCGAGGGAAAACAAAATAAAACATCCAGCGGGAGTTGAGGGCCGGAGCCAGATCTGCGAGCTAGCGTGCAGAGCCAGGACGCCAGAGGTCACGTTAAGCTAACGTTAGCCGAGTGCTAGTTAGCCAGTTAGGCGGCTAGCACGGAGGGCCGAGACAACGGAGACAGAGAGGGGGAAGACAAGATGGTGGGAGAAGCGGCAACCACACACGACGCCAGTAGTACTCTCCGATTTAAACACCAGACACACATATAGAGAGAGGAAGATACACACACACACACCAGCAAACCCAGCCGACAACAGACGTGCAGGGGCAAAGTGCGTCTGCTCAGGACGCCATCTTCGGCGGATGCTGCACGAGCATTAGTCGACGTGTCCCCGGTCCGTCATAAAGTGTTGCGATGGTAACGCTGACTACCGTGGGTTCGTATGGTGGAAACGAATAACCAAGACGTTTCTAACGGTAATAAGCAACGATATGGAGCAGTCAGTAGCAGTACTAGCAGTCATATAGTAGTAAATACTTAGTAATACTTTATTAATCCCACAAATCCTGAGGTTTTATAATTCGAGGTGGCAGCCGTACGGAGGGGGGGGGTGACCCGTGATCCGCCTCAGCCGGGATGCGAACCGGTGTCTCCCGCACCACAGACGACTACGCTGACCAGGCGACCATGTGCCCTTTGGCCGAGTGGTTGGTCTAGTCGCCTGTGGTGCGGGAAACAAGGATACCCCCCCCCCCCGATTTCACTACAATATGTATGGCAGCAAATAAAATAACATAGAAATGAGAAGGGGAGTGGATGGTGACACACCACCTGAAGCTCAATCCGGATAAGACAGAGCTGATGTTCCTCCCGGGGAAAGGTTGCCCGTACCAACACCTGGCCATCACCACTGACAAACCGTGGTGACGCCAACTCGGATTGTGAGGAATCTGGGTGTGATCCCTGATGACCAACTGTCGTTTGCTGAAAACGTTGCATCGGTTGCTCGCTCCTGCAGATTTCTCCTCTTTAACATCAGGAGAATTCCCCCATTCCTCACCAAATAGATGGCACAGGTGCTCATCCAGGCTCTGGTCATCACATGGCTGGACTACAGCAACTCCATCCTCCCTCGGCCATCAGACCTCTGAAGCTTGTTCAGAAAGCTGCAGTTTGTCTGGTGTTCAACCGCCCTAAGTTCTCCCACACAACTCCCCTTCTCATGTCCCTACACTGGCTCCCAGTAGCTGCTCACATCCAGTTTAAGACTCTGGTGCTAGCCTACAGGGCAGTGAAAGGAACCGCTCCTTCCTATCTCCAGGCCATGGTCAAGCCCTACACCCCCGCCCGACCACTTCGCTCTGCTGCCTCGGGACGCCTGGTTGCCCCGTCGCTCAGAGGCCCCTGCTCCTGATCGACCCGGTCCTGGCTCTGTTCTGTCCTGGCCCCACAGTGGTGGAATGAACTCCTCACTGATGTCAGGACAGCGGAGTCGCTGGCCATCTTTCGGCGCAGGTTGAAAACTCACCTCTTTAAGAACTACTACCCTGTTACTTGTTCTTAGCATTTATTGTATTCACTAATTAAAAAAAAACAACCTCTTTATTGCACTTTTACTTTAGCACTGGTTTTGCTCTTAGATGCTTGTTTAGATGCACTTATGACCTCTGATGACTAGTAGTTCTCCTGATTTCCTACATTAAATACACTTATTGTAAGTCGCTTTGGATAAAAGCGTCGGTTAAATGACTGTAATGTAATGTAATGTTCCGGTAGCTGTCACTTGGCCTACTTAGGGAAAGAAAGTCTAGTGCTACTACCTCCAAGGGATATGTGACATCACTGGGTTTAAAAGGGTCTTGTGGGTCAGCTCTGTCTTTTTGCAGGCTACAGACAACACACCCCGACTGAAACCTCCGTACCCCCTTGTCCATATCGATCCCGAAGAAGTGCCGTCTCAGGCTGGTCGGTGTCCTCTCTGTCCTTGCATGGGCAGCGGCCTCGTGATGTCGTCTCCACACCTTCTGATGCATGGAAGCTGAACACACGATCTGAAACCATAACTCATGTGTGTTAGGGTCAGTTACTTTATGGCACAAAACTCCTCCCTGGACACACAGTCTCTGATGTTGTCCCACCAGTCCAGCTGCACTGGTGGACAGCAGTTTCCTTTCCCGCCCGCTTGGCATTTTGCCTTGTTCCACATCCCTTCATACCACCTGAATGTCTGGGTCTGCCATCTGGGTAGCCTCCCATTACCCACTCATGTCCTCAGGGGCGTTGTCCAATCTAGTTGCTGCCACAGCCAATGCAGAGACACCAGTTGCATCAGAGGCAGTCCTCATGGGGGGCCTTGGGGTTATAGGAAACCTGGAAAGTGCATCCTCATTGGTATTCTCCCTCCCAGCTCTGTACTTGACCTTGAAATCAAAGGAGGCCAGCTAGACCACCCACCGCTGCTCCAACACTCCCAGCCTAGCGGACTGCAGATGAGCTACAGGGTTATAGTCAGTGAACACCACAAACTTATCTCAGTTCAAACAGTCTCAGAATTTTTCTGTGACGGCCCACTTCAAAGCCAAAAGCTCCAACTTAAAGGGGCTCGAGTTTGCATCATTACATTCGGTGGGATGCAGACTCCAACTAGCGTATGCTATCACTTGCGCTTTACCCTCTTGGACCTGTGACAGCACTGCGCCCAGCCCCCGGTTGCTCGCGTCTGTATACAGGACGAATGGTTGGGTATAATCTGTGTTATGGCACTGTGGCCTTCAAACTCATACTCTTTAACACCCCTTGTGGTAATTTGTTGTAAAAAAAAACTGTGATAAATGTAAAGTGTTTTATCTGTGGTCAGTTCAGATCATGTGACTCAAAGGTTAGAGGTCAACCAGGAAAAGATGGCTGTTTGCAAGTATGTGTCCAGGTAATTACCCTGGTCTTCTTTCTGTTCTACTTTTTGTCACATTGAAATGTTAAGAAAATACCCATCCATCCATCCATCCGTTATCTAAATCGCTTATCCTGCTCTCAGGGTTGCAGGGATGCTGGAGCCTATCCCAGCAGTCATTGGGCGGCAGCCGGGGAGACACCCTGGGCAGGCCCCCAGGCCATCACAGGGCCCCCCACACACACACACATTCATACCTAGGGACAATTTAGTATGGCGATTCACCTGACCTACATGTCCTTGGACTGTGGGAGTAAACCGGAGCCCCCGGAGAAAACCCACCATGGGGAGAACATGCAAACTCCACACAGGACGACACAGGACGATCCACCAAAGTTGGACTGCCCTGGGGCTCGAACCCAGGACCTTTTTGCTGTTAGGCGACCGCGCTAACCACTGCGCCACCGTGCCGCCCGCTAAGAAAATATTTCTCAAAAAAAAAGCGTCTCCGGGTCCTTGTCATGAGAAAGTTTCCAGAGCCGCCATGTTGTGCACCGTAAGAAGCAGCTTCAGGCGCCACGTTGAGCTCTGCTGAGGTAGAAATAAAGTCAGAACACTTACTGAAGTCCAGCAGCTAACACGTGGCAGGGATACGAGTCCCTGCAGGGAGCACAACACCGCCAGGAGGGACGGGTCTGTCTTGATTAGCTCACTTTACCTGTCTCGGTAAGCTAACTGTTAGCTTGTTTTGCTAGTTTTGTTTTGTGTTAGCGCCAAAAGCTCTCCAAGACACAAACGTAAAGACAAACGGAGCGGGGCTTCTTGTCTGACGCATGGAGACTAGACCCTCCCCTTTGCTCACAACTTCCGGTCCCCTTGAGTAGGGCGGAAACGGTGAAATAAAAGACCGAGTTGCCAGACTGTATTATTTAATAACAAAATAAAAGCATTAACTTGAGACGTAAGTTAACAGTAGTTAGGTTTTATAACATCATTTCTTTTTAACGTCACTTCTATTTTAACTCGTATTTTACAGCTGGGTTACACCACCCAGATTTGAAACAAACTTTGAAGAAAACTCGTATATTTTCCTGTTTCGTAAAGCAAAAAATGTGGACGGGGGTTTAAAAACCGTGTGTCAACGTGTCTGAATGAAACGGCAGGTGGGGCGGTACAGGTGTGTTTCGTGGACAGCACACTGAATGAATGCTGCGCCCCCGCGCGGTCTTTTCATCTTTCCTATTTAAACGCTTTTCCGACCATCGCTTGTAATGACTGAAGAGGCGGCAATGCAAAGTCACAACGGAGGGAACAGGACGGAAGTTTGTGTTTTATTTATAGTTTGAAGTTTGAACTCGCGTTTGTACAAAACGGACGACGTTAACTGTGTAGCCTTGTGGGACTAACAGGCAATTCTCCGTCCAATCAGCATCAAGCATTCGCGAAGGCCAATGGCTTGATGCCACCTGTTCTGTGACGTCACAGCGCCAGCCTGGCTTCATATAAACCAGAGGGTTCAGTCAGATGCGGTCTGATCTTTCAAGGGGAACGTCCGCGTGAGAAAATATTGCTTTTTACATATCGCAAAGACTTGACAGGTAAGTGAAACAGCGTTTTGTCATAAAACGTGTCTATTTAGAGTTGATTTGTACACTATAATACCTGTGTGAACTTTGAGATCTGCAGTCTGCAAAGTTGATTTGAATATCTTTTTTTTTGTTGCTTTGAATAATTCCTACTAATGGATTATTCTTATATTACGTCACATATCTCGTGGCGGCAACACGTCCGCCATGTCGGAAGACAACGGCTCCAATCCATAGGAGAGCGTGTTGCTGTCCCTGCGCCATGCTAGACGTTTTCTAAACAGCCAGAATGGACAGAATTTGGTCCAAGGTTTGAGTCGTACGGAACAGCTGTCGTGGTTCCATATTTTACAATGGTTCATTTCTGCGCTGTTTCGTGGTTCCAATCTGATCCTTTGCGCCGTTAGACCAGAACTCTGTAAATGTTATTTTGCAAACTGTTTTTCGAAGAGTGGATCACAACTGCGATGTTGTATTTGAAAACCGGAAGTACGTTTGTCCGATTTCCGCTCAGCATTTCCTTCTTTTAACCACAGATCGACGGTGAGAACTTCAGTGTAAACACTGGTTGCTAACTGTCTAGCTGTCCTCCACCATGGTGGAGCTGTTCGTTGTGATTGAGAATAACCAATATAATTAAAGGTACAATCCACAACTAATGCGCACAAGAGCTGTTGTTTTGGAAAGACTTCGTAAATGTTGCTCGCTTTATTACTTGGGAATGAGAAAACCAGACAATGCCGCATCGCTTTCAATTCCTTTTGAGGTTTTCAGTTGTCTCCATTTCTCCAACAAATATACAATGTTGACTCAATGGTGAGCTATGTCATGTTTCTTAATGCCACTATGGATTGTACCTTTTAAGGACATACCAGTTTTTCAACAGTATGGCAGATCATGTTGAACTGATTGTTCAGATTATAACACATCACTTAAGTATAAAGCATGCTTGTTGGTACATGAATCATTTCTGCAATTTGAACACATTTTCAAACTGGATGCTCTATCAATTGGATTATGTATATTTTCAGTAAATATCTGGCCTTTTTAAGTAATTCCAACAGCTATGGTATATCTTTTACCCACAAATAAAAAGTTTGGCTGATTATCTTTGTTTAGTTCAGAGGTTAACATGTGTTTTTTGTTTGCTGGCTTGCTGTAAAAACAGCTTCAGCAACAGCGTTTCATACGAGGTGAGATGGACAGACTACTGAGAGGTCCAATCCCGCCAGCCACTGTTAGGGCACTGCGGTGCAAGAAGGATAAATCTTTTACGGAGGTGTACAACCATCTGGCTCAGTTCAGGCCAAGCAGTCCGGTGTACCCCCTCTCACCTGCACCTCCACCTCGCTCGTCACAAAAGAAGAGCTCGCTGCAAAATGATTTGAGACATCTGACTCTACAGCCACCCAAAGCTAGTCCAGTGTTCCTCCTCTCACCTGCACCTCCACCTTGCTCGACACAAAAGAAAAGCTCTCTGCAAAACGATTTGAGACATCTGACTCTACAGCCACCCAAAGGTAGGACAGAGCCTTTTAAAGAGATGAACTTCAATGATGGTTCCCACCTTCCAAAGGCCTGGACTAAACCCCCAAGCCAGCAAGGACGCCTGCTCTCCAAGAGGCTTCAAATGGATGCTCCCAAGCTGAGGAAGTACGTTCCACCTGAGGCCCCATCTCCTGAGGAAGAGTCCTGCTATCTACCTCACATTCTCCAGGGTGAGGTCTGCCTTGTGAGAGCTAAGGAGGGGAGGAAGAAGGAAAAGAAGATACAAAGGGTTGTATGGTACAGCCCCAGCCCCGAGGTATTTTTGGACTAAGGTTCAAACTGGCCTCCAGGAGAACAAAATCCTGCTGTAATCCTGGAGGTGGGGAGGGGCTGACCACCCTATAGCCCAGTTGGACCAACAGCAGCTACAACATCCATTGCACGTTATCTGTCTTGGGGAAGAAGCTGTTGAGCCTCCTCTAGCCAGTGTCTCAACTCCTCCGAAGCCACGAAGACCGCCAACAACCCATGATTCCCTATGTCATAGTTGCATTCTGCGGGGATGAAGTGCCGGGACAGGAAGGCGCACGGGTGGATCTCCTGGTCCTCATCCGATCGCTGGGAGAGGATGGCTCCAATGCCCATGTCCACCTCCACAATGAACTACCGAGATGGATCTGGGTGGATTAGCATCGGAGCCGCCGTGAACAGGCTCTTCAGGGCCTGGAAGGTAGTCACCACCTCCATGGTCCAGGAGAAGTGGTGGAGGGTGGAGGTGAAGGCGGTGAGAGTAGCGGCCCCTCGACTGAAGCCCTTGATGAACCGCCTGTAAAAGTTGGCAAAACCCAGGAAGTGCAGTAGCTGCTGACGGTCGTTGGGCCTGGGCCACTCCTCCATCACCTTGATTGCCTCACTAAGCCCTCGCCTATACGCACGCAGAAGCGCCTTACCCCCCCCACCTACTATCAGCGGCGAGAATACGGAATTCAACAGTGTAGTCAGCAACTGAATGAGAACCCTGTTGGATACTATGGAGGCGTGTGGCGGCATCCTGGCCATTTACATCAAAGATACTTAAACTCTCTATGGAAAGCTATATAGTCAGTGGCTAGCACACTGTTGTGGTCTACCACAGCGGTGGCCCATTTAAGAGCCCTACCAGAACACACTGAACTATAAACCCACGACATAAGTCGAAATCTCCATCATAAGACTTAGGATTAGCTCCATTGAGTTCCCTGCTATCTGGAGCTGCTGGAGAACGCCACCTGAATGAGGGTCTCGATCAGGAGCCGGCGCTATGGGGGAGGCGCCACCTGGCGGGGACTGGAGGGTAGGTGCGGGAGCTTGAGCCGAGGCGTTGCTGTTGAGCGAGGCTACAGCTCTGTCTAGCTCGTTGAGCCTCGCTGTATCCTGAGCAAAGGCTGTCTCGAGCTAAGCTGTTAGGCCGGTCAGGATAGTTTCATGTTGCTGGACCGTCGTTATGATATTGGGGACCTTGGGTCTCGTTGAGCCGTCTGAATGGCCAGGTTCCATCTTGGCCAGAATGTACTGTTATGGCAACGGCCTGAGCAGAACCAGAAGAGGCAGTTCAGAGGCAGCGGAATCTTTAGCCACCGGGAGGGTGGAATTATTAACATAATTAAACAAGGAAAAACACAAGAATAAAGTATATTTTGTATGGTGCGTTGTTCGTCTTCTTTGTGGGATGTGTGTCTAAACTATGTGTGATGACCAGCAGGTTGTGTGTCTAGGCTATGTGTAAGTATTTACTCAACGTGTGGTGCGGTATGTAAATGGCATGTCCAATGTATGAAATGTGCGTGCAGGCAAAGGTGTCTGTGATCTGTGAAGAGAGAAGTCCGAGCGTGGTTTTCCAGGGTCCGTAATCTGAAAGAGAGAGTGAGTCCTTTAGACGTCCAAATCCAAAAGCCGGGAGTTCCAAGTGAGAGGTTAGGGTCCGTGGGAGAGGGCAGAGCTCGAGAGGTTCTTGAGGAGACGGGGAAAACAGGATTAAACAGGGCACCAGAACACACGAAGGAAAACTTGGGTTGACAAGTTGACTAGAAAGCACGTCGATATTAGGCAAATAGATATTTCTACTTGACCTGGTCAAAGGCATTCTCAGAATCAAGTGAAATCACAACTTCTGGGTACTTTGACAGGTCCGAGTGGACAACATTGAATAGTTTTCTTAGATTTGAGTAAGAGTGCCGGCCTTGAATAAATTCTGCTTGATCAGGTGAAACGCTATTTGGAATCACAGTCTCCAGGCGCTTAGCTAAGACCTTGGATAATACTTTAAAATCTACTTTTAGCAAAGAGATGGGACAATATGATGCACATAACAATGGAACCTTATCTATCTTTGCCAGAAGAGATATATAGGCTTGTCTCAAAGTCATAGGAAGAATGCCTGAGGAGAGTGCCTCTATGAGCATAGCTTGAAGAATTGGTGCCAAATGGGGTGAAAACGTTTAATAAAATTCAGCCATAAACGCGTCAGGACCGGGCGACTTGTTATTTTGCATCAATTTAATGGCCATAATTATTTCAGAGAGCAAAATGTCGCACTCATATTGGTATTTTTGTTCTTCTGATACAGTGAGAATAGTCACATTTTCAAAAAAGGCATGTAGGGGAGCAAGGTCATCACTACATTGTGATGCAAAGAGGTTAGAGTAAAATTGCAAAAAAGCTTTATGTCATCATGATCTGTCAGCATGTCTCCTGTATGTGACTGAATCTTTGTGATTGAACGAGTGGCAGCTGCTTGACGGTCTTGCAAAGCCAATAATCTACTCGCTTTATCTCCAAATTCATAGATGATGTGTCTGGATTTCAAAATAAGACGTGTTTCCTCATCGGTGGATAAAAGATTAAATTCATTTAAGTCTCCAGATTCTATTTGGGGGGGGGGATTTGGAAGATCCAACTCAAACATGATGGCACTATGATCAGATATAATAATACTATTATATGAGCAAGTTTTAACCTTAGGCAGCAGTCTATTATCGCGTAGGAAATAGTCTATGTGGGTATAGGTATGGTGCACGTTAGAAAAAAAGGAATAAGGTCTGGTGTGGGGAAACTTAAACCTCCAAATATCTGAAAGACCACACTGATTCGTGAAGTCACTCACAACTAGCTGACCTAGAGAGATTCTGGGGAGTGTTTGATGACCTATGTAAGGTTACATCTAGTACAAGATTGAAATCACCTCCAACTATGAGAAATCCACTGTCAAGCTTGGGTATTGTCAAAAATAATTTCTCAAAAAATTACTGTCACCGCAGTTCGGGGCAATGAGTTGTCCAACAACAACAATATTTCACCCGTTTGGATCACTAATTACCTCTTTGGAACGTGAAGACATGTTTTTGTTTATTAATTTGGCTGCCCCTCTGGCTTTTGCGTTACGTTTGGAATGGTATACTTGACCAACCCAATTTCGATCAAGGCCAGAAATATTGCCATTACAAAGATGAGTTTCTCGTAAAAATGCTACGTCTACCTTTAGTTGCTGCAAATGAGACACAACTCTTTCTTTTCACTGGGTTATTGGCCCCTTTTACATTCCAGGATATGAACTTAGTGGGGTTATCAGTAACCTTATTGGACTGACCTATCATGACAGTCTAAGAAAAGAAATAAAAAGGGAGAAGCAAACCAGATTTGGTAGCCCAAAGGTGATGTCCTGTTTGAAAAGTATGTAACAATAATAGTAATAATCTATTTCGGACACACAGCCGGTCCATAGCATACAAGCAACAATACAATAAAAGAAAACAATACAATATTAAAAAAAAGACGAGCGCATGAATGGGGAAAAGAAGGTAATACGAAAGCAAAGAGAAGGGAGGCGAAAAAAACGGGGGGGGGGTAATAATCATCAGTGGCGCCCCCAGAAATTTGTCATAGGGGTGGCCAGATCGGGCCAGTGAAAATCTTAGGGTGGCACACCAAATGATGGATGTCATCGGTAAGAGCGGGGGTGGGGTGCTGGATGCAATGTGTGCGAGCGGGGGGGCACCATTGACACAAACATTTAAGAAAGAACACACATTTCAAATGGCTTTCAATACAGCTTAATTTATTGTAAAAACTTAGCTGAACACTTTTTAATTTGACACACACTAAATGATGACAACATTCGGTTCTACACTGAACAAGACCAGTGAAACCGGCTATCAGCCCAATCCTAACTCTTTCCACAGCATTCTTTCTAAAACAGCTTAATGCGTCTGTTGCTATGTCTTTTGGCAAAAACCTCTACAAAATCGTTAAGGCTCTTTTAGACTCAATACTCAAAACACCCAAGTTACTCAGTCGTTCATCGCTCGTGGTGTTTCTCAAGTGAGTCTTCATTAACTTGAGGACAGAAAAACTGCGCTCACACGATGCTGTGCTCACAGGTAATGCCAGTGCTATTTTGCAAAGTTTAAACAGTGTGTTAAATACCTCGCTATATGGCTCCAGGAAGACTGTGAGCTCCATCAAATTGTTTGGGACCTCCAAGCCACTACTTTTCTTCCTCTCAAGAATTCTTTTCAGCTGAGGTAACTCGTATTCAAGATCCTCAGTGTTGGAGTTGTACAGTGAGGCCAATGCATGCACTGTATTTTTATCACAAAATGTGGGGTTGCATGGGTTCAAGGCATGTATGCCTTCCATTAGAACACAGTTATCTTTTGAAAATCTCTTCTTTACCTCAGACAGAAGCACATCAACAGCAGGAATGAACGTTCCTTTACGAAATGACTCCTTATCTGTGTTGCCCCGTTTTTGAGCTATTGGAGTGGTCATATAAAAACCTTCAAGATGTCTTGGTGTGACCTGGAGGTGCAGCACCTATGTTGCATTCCTCTGCAAGGGTCACAGCTTTCTCCCAAATCTCATCAAAGCGAGCTCCCTCTCTAAGACTGCTCAATGTGTCAACCAGAGACTCCCCAAGAGTAATAGCTGTCCCCAAATTGAGTTGAGGGGATTGTAGAGCATCAGAAAGAAATCTTATCTCACCAAAAATTTGGGTGAATGATACAAGAAGGCCAACAAACTTCAGATCTATTTGGGCTAATAAACCTCTTGCCTCTATAGCCCTCTTGCCATTTCTGTCATTGGATATTTCTTTCAGTAGCTGTATGATGGCTGACAGTCTGTCCCCCACTGTCTTGCAAGAGCTGTATCTACATGCCCACCGTGTCTCTATCAGCCTTTGCAACTCTCTTGGGGCTGTCCCCGGAAACATCTCCCTCTGTACCTCTAGCCACCTTTGGTGCACATAGGACCCTGACACAAACCCATAGAGTTTCTGCAGAAGAGAAAAGAAACCATAGGCTTCAGGCATGATTTTTACAGTGTCAACTAACACTAAATTCAAGCAATGTGCATTGCAGTGAATGCAGAATGCTAAAGGTGCCTCTGCTTTAATGCAGGCCTGCACACCAGTGTTTTTACCACTCATCACTGAGGCGCTGTCATAAGCTTGCCCAACCAGGTGGTTTTTATAATCAAGGCCATACTTTTGCACTACTTGTATTGTATTATTTTTTGTGCAAGTGCTGCTGCATCAAGACGCTCAGCCGCTTCAAATGTTAGGAAACTTTCACGTACTTCTCCTTGATAATAGTATCTAATTACAAAGGACATCTGTTCCTTCTTGCTAATGTCTTTGGTTTCATCAACTAAAATGCTGAAAGCGTCAGTTTGGGAAACCTCACTTACTATAGAGGTGCAGACCATTTCTGCCAGGCAGTTGATTATCTCATTCTGCATTCTATGGCTAAGGTAGGTTGCATTTCGTTGGACCGTCATTTTTGTTTTCACACGATTATCGTGTTTAGCTAAAAGTTCCATGATGGACAGGAAATTACCTTTTGTTCTCACCTTCTGTTTGAGTATGGCCTCGCTGTGCAATATTTTGTGTCGCTGTGAGAAGCAGGGTTTCACCAATAGTTTTTATATACTCTCTATTTTCTCTCACTGTTTTTTGATATTCTGCATTTAATGTGGCTGAAAGAGAGCTGTGGCTTGCAGTTGCCTTTTCATATTCTGCCGAAGCTAACATCGCATTAACATGCAGTTCCGATTTAGCATGGCTTGAAAATCCCCCATCTTCCAGTTATAAAACCCGTCTATAGAGGTAAAGGCAGAGTCCCCTGAAGAGGGAAGACTGAAATGCCGGCAGGCATAGCAGAAGGCTGAATCTTTTTGTTGAGAGTATTCAAGCCATTTATAAGAAGAATACCACTCTTTATTAAAGCACCGTCTTCGGTCTGCCTGAACAGTCCTGGGGAACACCTTGAGCTGTGGCTGTTTTGGCCCCTCTGCTCTGACTGAGACAGATCTAGGATACAAGAGGTAAAATCAATTAAAGTAATACGAACAGCAATAAGATAAATACAAATACTGACAGTATTGTTCTCCACTGTAATTACAGTTGTAATACTCTCCTATAAAATCTTCTATTCAACCTATTCTTCAGCGTCAACAACTACTGATAAAGGTTAATCATATAGATTTTATATATTGCCATGAAACTTCCTCACTCACTCCAAACATACTGTAATCACAGATATGTTAAAATGATGTTACCATGTAGCCATCCATGTTATTATCATGGCCACACACAGATAATGTCACCTGTTGGTGCAGGGACAAGTTGGATGGCTGCTCTAGCTCTGGCTTAACTACTCTGCTCTCTCGGCTGATGTTTCTCCCTCTTCCTCACTTTCATGCATAGGATCTGCAGAGATGTTGGCGTGTTCTGACTCTGTGCCTGTGTCTGTCTCATGCTGCCTTCCTGCCCCTGCCTCGACTACATGGTCCTCCTCCTCACTGCTGTTAGGAAACTGTTCCTCCGTCGACCGATTCTGTTTTGTGCTTTACTTTGTTAGAAAAGTAGATGGTGTTGATGGTGACTTTCTCTCCATTACCTGCAAATTGACATGACAGCACACCGCGGTCGGCACACACACCGACTATGCCACCGTGTGCTAACGTAACTCTCAGCTGTCTGGAATCGTCAAATAAAGCCATGATAACCTGAAGTCCTACATTTAGAAATGAACCTGGCAGAATTAGCATAAAGCTACTTAGCGGTTCGCTGTTCCCGCTGTCCGCTCCGCCAGCGGGCGTTAGTTAGCCTGACACCGTGTTCGTTCCAGCAGATACAAGATTCTGGCAACAGACAAGCCGAAAGGAAATTAGGGTCGAAATTAGTGAGGCAACTGAGTTAATGATTACACTTTGCAAAATGTGACTTCTTTGCAATTTAATTGAACTTACGGCGAGTGATGCGATGTTCAAAAACTGCAGCGTTTCTTCTTCTGCTTCCTTCCTCTGACTTTTCGGCCTTTTGGTACATTACCGCCACACCAGGTTGGAGGTCGGAATTGCCGTTCCTCATAGAACCAGCGCCCCAGTCAGTAGAAATTGGTGGGCAGCAGGGGTGTATATTTATTTTACTCTGATTTAACTGATTTATTTAGTTACTCATGCTTTATTCATTTATTCATTGGGTTTTGCATTTATGTATTGATTGAAGATGACTGTATGGTTAGTACGAACTGACGGATTTATTAAAGGGAAGTGGCGGTGGAGGGTAGGGGGATCTCTGGGGGGGGCATTGGGGTGGCCTGCAATTTTCCAGGGGTGGCCACGGCCCCCCCTTGGGGGCGCCGCTGATAATCATGTCCCATGTAGCTGTAAAGCTGTCGACCCTTTCCCTTTTACTGTTTTCCACTTAAACCCTGCACTTCCAGCTCTGTCTTCATGGAAAGCTGAGAAGAACAAAGAAAGATGAATTTAAACTTGGTATCCCGCTACTTCTGTGTCTATGTAATGATACAGTGAAAACGGACTGCTAGCCAGTGTCTCTATGAACACTTCTGTATCTCAACAAGTTAAAAAAATTAGACCTTTAAACCTATAATCGTGAATTGTTGGTTCTGTTTAAGTCAAAGTATTAAGCCCTAAAACATTCAATTACACCGCTAGTTTTCTATAAAAAAAAATAAAAAGTAGTTCTGAGCAATAAAGTTGTGGACACTGGCAAAGAAGGTATTTTATAAAGTGATTGACGCAACCTCCGAATACGCACAACAAACAATAGAGGGCAGCAACACACCACTGCAGCCTTCAGGCTGCCCAATCCAAAGAAGAAGAAAAGAAGACGCTACGTAACGTCTATTGCTATTTACCCCCCCCCCCCAGGTGTAAATGGCCAATTACCCCGCTCTTTTTGAGCCGTCCCGGTCGCTGCTCCTCCCCCTCTCTGCCGATACAGAGGCGCCCCGACCGACCAGAGGAGGCGCTATAGTATAGCGACCAGGTCACATACCCACATCCGGCTTCCGTCCGTTACTGTTGTACCTGGTCAGATTCACGTCAATGACGTAACGAGGTGTTAGAAAATGCACATAATAAAAACCTTGTGCTCCATGGCTATGCACAATAGTCAAAGCACACACACAACATGACGGCTGCGTTTTATTTTTAAAGCATGCAACTCTCGGGAAGCTCCTCTTCTACCGCCTGCAGAGAAGGTACTCTTCTTCTCCAGTACATCTGTTAACCACGGCTCTGTAACTGAGCCTCCAGTGCAACCTACTGGCGGACAGTCACGACTTACAACTATGCACTGATTGGCTAATGGAGAGAGAGGACGTGCAGGCGGCTGGTGTGACAGAGGAAGCAGCAGAGGACAGGAGGAGATGGAAACGGAAGATCCGC
Organism: Lampris incognitus; assembly: GCF_029633865.1. Taxonomy (NCBI): domain Eukaryota; kingdom Metazoa; phylum Chordata; class Actinopteri; order Lampriformes; family Lampridae; genus Lampris; species Lampris incognitus. Next base: position 50,345,368 of record NC_079211.1, on the reverse strand, counting down.
TGTGGCGCCCCCTAAGGGGAGCAGCCGACAGTAGTAGCAGGTTGGCTAATGATCAAGGTGGGTGGGCATAGAGAGCGGGTGGTTTACACTGCACAGATTCAAGATCAGTTTTTCTTAAACCAAGTCCAGCTTAAAAACAGCTGAGTTAATTTTGACCTGATCCACAATCAGTTAGGTTGAATCAGCGAGGAGTGCGCGGGAAAACTTGCCAAGCAGAAGAAAATGGACGGCGTCACCTAAAAGCCCAGCGGGGCTGCCAGAGGCCGCCAGAAGAAAGAAACAAGACAAGGAGGTGAAAGAAGTGGCCACCATTAAAAAAACAAAAAACAAAAAAAACGTCCCACTAATAAATAGCTTTTTTAAAAACGTGACAGAAAGTGAAGAAGAGGGCGTACCGACGGAGGACGTCGAGCTAGCTAGCAGTAAGATAGCCTGGAAGCGGCTACCGTCGGTGGCAGCGAGGCACAGCTGGATTTTGAGACTCGACCACAGTTTGCAAAGAAAAGGTCCAGAAAGAAGAACTTCTAAAGGTCAGAAGCATTTGGTTAGGCTCTCTGTCCATTGAGCAGTGGCTGTCGTGGTTGTGTGTTTCTGTATATTTTGTGGATGAGTTTATTTGATGCGCCTTTACATAAAATGTGTATTGCGTCACTGTGGTGTGACGCCGCTATATATTGTGTTGGAGTCGTCAGTTGTCAAGTTCATTACATGTTTTGACCTTAGGATGGCGCTGTTGTAAAGCTATTCCCAGTCAGTCACATTACTATGTGTCAGTAGTAACTGGTGTGCTGTCTGCTCGGGTGGTTTTCAGTGAACACAAATATTGTCATAGTCTGTAGTCATACACTGACTGCTTGGGAGGATTCATCCATTGTGTGCTTGTTTTGTGGTGTGTGGGTGAAATGGCAGTACTTGGTCTATTGAACTGTATAGACATGCCTGCTCAGCTGGACTGGTTATTCAGCTTTTGACCAGTAGGTGTGATTATGGTCTGGTGGATTTGATAGGCCAGCTTGACTGCAAGCTCAAACTAATTAAGATGGCTGGTGTGTGTGTGTGTACATAGTGGTTTAGGAGATAGTCTTTTATAATGTGAAGATCAGGGTTCATTTTTACTTTCTATATCGGCTGCACCTTCAGTGAGATACTAACCACACTTGGGTCTCCTTTCTTTTGAGCGGTAGTGAAACCTCCTCACCTACTGTATTTTCTTAAACGAAGTCAATCAAATAAATAAGGATAATCACAGCAAGTTCATAAGAGAGGATTAAGAATCATTGGAGGCAACCAGTTGTCTTTAAGGCTTATTTTATTTCTTTTTATACAAGTAACAGCTACAGCAGTCATACTAGTGAAACGTCCTGTCTGTTGTTTACTACAGCCCAACAAATCAGCTGCATATTCTGTGTTATACCACAGCATATTTGTTGGGATAACATACAATCACCTTCTGATCAGCATTTTATTTGAATGTGATGTGAGCTTTGACTTCATTACTGATACGATACCTTATTCTGATCTATGAAGAATACAGGATGGTATTTTGAGCAAATCAACCTTGATGTAAACATACCACTCAGAAGAAAGTATGCTTAATTTATTTCAGACATTTATATTTTAAATTCTATTCCTGTCCAAATCTTTATAATTAAACCGGTTTGGCTGTGTTCTTCAATGTATATCCAGTTACATGAGAGGAAGAACACTGGTGAGATCCCCTCAAACTGTCAGAGTAACTTAAACCTGTGGAAAAGGTGGGGAAACTGGTCCTATGTGGGAGTTTGGAGGTCAGCAGTTGTGATCATTAAAGAAAGTGAAGTTCTTTGCGCATGAGAGCAGAGGATTATAATGGAGGTCAGGAGAGACATCTTACAGACTGCTTTCACTACAGAGAAGTCTTTTTTCCTCTGTCACTGGTCACAGCGCTCTCTTTACAGTCCCAGCAGTACGAGTTTGGACTTGACTCTGTATCACACAGGATTATACACTGAACATGGAGTAAAACGTACAAAAGAGTCTCTTCTAACTCTGTTATTGATTTAGGGTCGTGTACTCCAGCTGAATAACAATTACACATCACAAACATAGACGCGCGCTGCTTAAACAACAACGTATATTCAAATAAAATGTGCTTTTTTTACAGCCATAGGAAGATTTAATGGTATCATGACGACTTGTACCAAGGCATCACAACAGACCATGTAAACTATTGATGACATGGATTCCAGGAAAAAGGTCTCTTGTCATGTGACCTCCTGTGAGATAAACGTCTCACCTGATTGGCTGAACTTAGACTGCATCTTGAGGATCATTTTGTATTCATGTCATAGACGTGAAGGCCACAACTGATTAATTTTTCCCCCAGTGGATGTGTCCTCTGGTACACGTATTGACTGGTTCAGCCCAATACATGTCTTTTAAAGCAATCTGTTGACCTGGAACATCTCTGAGGAACATGACCTTTGATTTATTGTTTTATGGCTCAGTGTTGCCGTTGCAATAAGCATGTGTCATCATGTATAAAATAAGGATCAAACTACAGGTTGGTAATGGTTAATCATTAAACCTTGGTTTATCGTTTAATAGGAATCCACAACCAATCAAGGAGCCTTGAGTCACACAAAGTAGGGAGTGATCTCCTGGTTACCCTCGCAGATGTGGATTTCAGTGGTGAAGAGTAAGGTTGAACTTTTCAAGTTTTTTCAGACTATCAAATTGCAGTACTTTGTTCATAAGGACAGAACGGGGTGGTGATGGAGACCTGACACGTGAGCCTGTGTTCAAAGTGGAGAGTACCTTCACAGCACCTGTAAGTAATGCAGCCATTGATACCTTCTGTAAACTAGAGGACAGAGACGGTGGATCCATGTATAATTCTGTTCCTCACAAAAGATTCTCTAGTTGTACTAAACCACAGTTGCTGGTACTTTCTTCACGTGTCCAGGGGCCCATTGCAGAGGTGGGACCAAGTCATTGTTTTGCAAGTCACAAGTAAGTCTCAAGTCTTTGCCCTCAAGTCCCGAGTCAAGACAGGCAAGACCAACAAGTCTCAAGTCAAGTCCCAAGTCCTACCGTTTGAGTTTCGAGTCCTTTTAACAACAGAGAAATAATATTTACACAGATCATGTATGCTTTTAAGATCTGTATTTATTTATCAAACCTTTTTTTGCAAGAACATTGTTCAAACACATTTGAAAGAAACAAATGCAAATGTAATTTGCACAAAAAGTGCTGACATTGTATTTCCATAGCATATTGCACTATAACTAGTTGCACAGCAGTTTCTGTCCTGTATTGTATTGATCTCATACCTTTTTGCAAAACCGTTTTCACCTTCAACTAGACAGGTCTTTTTGACTCCTTTCAAAACTTAAATCTAGCCTTAACCTTTTCCAAACATATCACTTTAAAAAAAAAAATCCTCACTCCCCAACAAATTATCTGAATTATCACTTCTGAAAAACTGCACCGACTTTATGGAAGTGTCTTCACTTTTGAAAAATTTCCTTAAGATTCAAGTGTCCTGACTTTCCAAAAGTGTTTGTTTCTGTCTCAAAATATCCTCATTTTTGTAAAACAGTCTTCACCTTAAAACTTAAATCTAGCCTTAAACTAAAAACCATGTCTTCACCCTCAAACAGGTATTTGGATGAAGTGAAGATCACAAAAACCGTCCTCCAAAAAATTTTACTTTTCCAAATGTGTCACCACTTTCTAAAAAATATTTTCCAGTCTTTTTAACTCCTTTCAAAACCTAAGTGTAACCGTAACCTTTTCAAACATGTCACCACTTTATAAAAGATATCCTCACTCCCAAAAAATGATCTGCATTCTATTAAAGTTTCCTGACTCTTCAGATGTGTTCATCTTCATCACAAAATATCCTCAGTTTTGCAAAACAGTCCTAATTTTTTTAGTTTTCAAACATTTTCTCTAAAAATGTCTTCACATCTTCAACATATCCACACTTTCCAAAAACTCTCGTTCCACTCCAGCGTGTTCACATCCTCCGTTACGGTCCTCACAGATATAGAAACACGCACAAACATAAATCTACATGTAATATATTCACGCCTCTATCAGTTCCTGTTGCTCCCTTGATAAAAATCTTTGTATATGTGTATATATATATATATATATATACACACACACATGGAGGCTAAACTGCTAAAATAATTGGTATGCATCCATAGAGAGACTGAGACTGGTGTTTGTGAGAGAGAGAGAGAGAGAGCAAGAGAGAGAGAGAGATTGGAAGGGGGGGCCAGAGGGCAAATACATGAACACAACAATGAGTAGGGTTGTGCTTTTCTATATCAGGGCCCTGTGCTGCATTGCATTTGCAAAAGATCAAATTGGCCAAAAGTCTGTCAGTCATTTGTGCACGATGGGGAAGCAGTATGATGCCACCATGGCTGAAAACTCGCTCCACTGGAGCACTAGAGGCAGGCACCGCCAAGACTCTGATGGCCACTCGGAAGAGTGAAGGAAGAGTCTTCATGTTCAGTGCCCAGAACAAAAGGGCAGCCTGTCCTTCGGCTATGTCAAGGTAGTGACTTAGCTGTAGTGCTGGAGTGGTCCCAACATCCTTCTTCTGCCTCTTATGGTATGCAGCAAACAGCCCTTCTCCTTCCCCAAGATCCTCTTGCTCTTCTTCATCAACCAGAGGAACAGGTTGCTCAGTCTCTGCAGCATCTTGCAGGATCAATTCTGGCAAAATATGTAACAGCAACAGCAGAAACAAAAGAACCCTTATTACCATTGATGTTGGTGATAGTGTTAGACTGAAAAATGAAATTATTGTTGCAGTCAATTAGATCAGATTATGAGGAAAAAATTTGCATTAAAGTCAATAATATTTACCTTTAACTTGTTGTGCCACCTCTGCCTTGATGTCACGATTGACCAGCACATGGGGCTCCACCCACAGCAGAGAAAAGGCTGGATCCAAGGCGGCTGCTTTGAGGTAGACTGGGTCGGAAAAGGGGGCAGTGATCCCATCTTGAGTCCTGGCCATTTTCACGTTAATGAAGATCCCAAGAAATCTTTTTTTCAGGGATACCTGGAGACTTCTGACCAGGCCGCTCAGGAAACGAACTTGAGACTTCAAGGTGGTGATTGAGGGACAAGACGGATGGAACAACTGCACCGATTGTGACGACCTTCACCCCCTGTGTCAAATTAGTTGCTTCTCCAAACGGCTTCAAGATGTCCACCAACTCCTTCAACAGATACCACTCTCGTGGTGTGAATGACAACTCCTTATGCCCAGCCTTTTCTAGAACAGCACAGAGCTTTAGATGATCACACTGGAGAACTGCCTTCACTTGCCTCAGTGTTGAGTTCCATCTTGTGTTGACTGCAGCAGGGATGCCTTTCTGTTCCCCAAATTCACTATCAAACACATCTTTGAATGTTGTGCTTGTGTGCAGCAGTGAGCTAAGTTTAGATAACTTGGAAAGAGAAGGACATACCACTTTTGTTTCTTTCAAACCGTCTCCCACCACCAGCTGAAGAGTGTGCGCAAAACACTGCAGGCACTGTTTCTTTGCAATAGCAGCATCTACCGTTTGCTGATCTTCCAGGGTTAAGTTACACCAGAGCTCAGGGTCATCAAGATGGTCTCCGTCATCATCATCCTCTTGTTCACTGGGGAAGCACACAGTGAATGCCTTTCGCATGTTAGCAGCATTGTCCCTAATAATGTAGTACAATTTATCTTTGTTGTATTCATCACATATTGACTCAAATTGGTCACAGATTCGTTCAGCTGTGTGTGAGCCTTTGAAGCGGTTGCAGGCCAAGAGATTAGTCTTTAGCTGTATCCTCTCTGCCTCTTTCTCTATCCAGTGGACAGTGACACCAAGGAATCCCCTCATCTTTCGGTCAGACCAGATGTCCACAGTGACTGAAACATGGTCAGTGTTGCTCAATTGAGTTTTTAATTTTGAACGTCTCTCCTCAGCGAGGCTTTGTTTTTGATGTCAACGTTCTGCGATACACTGGGCTGTACTTACTGTCAAGTACTGTCGGAAAGTGCCGAAAACTCTTGTTTTCCATAATAGACAGGGGAAAGTTGCAATCAATAATCAAGTCAGACAGTATTGCATTGGTGATAGCTCTATGCTGTGGATGACTCATGCTGTAATGCCCTACACGACCGTCCAGGAATTGTGAGATTGAAGGCTGTTGTGGTTCATTTATGATGCTTTTGTTCATCTGGTATTCTTCAAATCTGTAACAGGTAAGCATATGAAACAGATGTCAGAAAATCCCTTATAGCCACACATGAATTGTATTTGAAACTACTCTTTACTCATATATTAATCATAACATTGTGTTAATATTAATTTTGTGTTAATATTAATTGTATACTGTATTAGTGTGTGTGTTGTAACATTACATCAATAAAATCAATTTCATTGTGATTGTATGCTATATTAATAATATTTTCACTGCTTTACCTTGCCATCAAACAGCCCTTTCCGTCAGGAAACTGAAGTTATATGCTTGTTAATTCACTCTCTCCAGCACACCAGATTCCATTGACAAAAACAGTCATTTTACCTCGCGTCACACAGAAATTGCTGGTCTACTGCTACCTCAATCATTAAGTTTATTTGTGCTATTTTATGTCTTCGGTGATAGTTCAGCTTAGTTATGATTTACCGAAATGACATAAACGACCTCAATGAGGCAGCAGTAAACAAGCAACTCCCGTGTGCTGCAAAGTAAAATGGCTGTTTTTGTCAGTGGAATCTGGTGCGCTGGAGAGAGCAAGATATACTTCGCTTTCCTGTCGGGAAAAACTCGTCTGGCAGCAAGCTAAAATGGTAACGTACATATATTCTTAATATAGAGTACATTTAAACTGACCTTGACTTTTTTAGGTTTGCTTATGTTTTACTGCTGACAGCAGTCTACTGTGTGTGTGTGTGTGTGTGTCATACACTGACTAAGAAGCTTAACTAAGCACCTTATAACAATCCCGCTTCAAACATCCCAAACTGTCCTGTTACAATATAATAAGTATGAGTAAGGGGATGAACCCGCAGTGGATGCAGATTACCGTGTTTGCAAGGTGACGTTAACAGTGAGTTGACACTCATTGATTTAACTATGCAGCTAGCAATTACGTTACTTAGCCGATAAGCTAGTGTTAGCTTTCATTCAAAACTTACCGTTCTTTGTGCAACTTCAAATGTCGAGCGAAGTTCGAAGTTGTTGCGCCTCCGTCCGTGATCTTCGACCCGCATGTTTTACATACTGCAATTCGTTTTTTGTTGACCACCTCGTAATTTTTATACCCAAACGAAACTATCTTTGGTATCATTTTGCCAACTGGCGCCTTGTTATCTGTTATTCTTCATTGGTTGTCCTGTAATTTGATTGGTTGGATGCTGTCGGATCAAAACAACGTGGATCTAATTTGATTGGATGTCGTGCCGACAGCGCGCCATCTCTCACCCACACACACACACGCAGATGCACACGTGTATGTACAAAGAGAGATAGAGCGGTCCATGTCAACATACTTTTTAATCTTTGGGTTTGGGGGAAGTAGCAAGTCTTTTCAAGTCAAAAGGGTCAAGTCCAAGTGAAGTCACGAGTTACTGATGTTAAAGTCCAAGTCGAGTTGCAAGTCTCTTTACATTTTGTCAAGTCTAAAGTCATCAAATTCATGACTCGAGTCTGACTCGAGTCCAAGTCATGTGACTCGAGTCCAAGTCATGTGACTCGAGTCCACACCTCTGGCCCATTGTCTCATAACACGCCTGTGCTCTGGGTTCACATTAACGAACATCACAGCGCGAGCCACAGACAAGACTCCACATCTCCGGAAGCGCAAGATTTCAAGGAAGCCAAATATTTGACTTCTGATTAGAAATTTATTGGTATTGATAGAGTTTTTCCCACCCGTAGAAATAACTGCACTAGCCAGAGTCTCCTGGAAGGTGAAGCACGGTGGATTTTCTATTTGAAGACTCTGAGTCCATTTGGGCGGCACGGTGACACAGCGGTTAACACGGCTGCCTCACAGCAAGAAGGTTCTGGGTTTGAGCCCTAGGGTAGTCCAACCTTGGGGGTCATCACGGGTCGTCCTCTATGTGGACGGGTGGGTGGGTTTCCTCCGGGTGCTCCGGTTTCCTCCTCCCTCAGTACAAAGAAATATAAGTAGGTGAATTGGCGGTACTAAATTGTCCCTAGGAATGTGTGTGGGCCCGGTGATGGCCTGGCAGCCTGTCCAGGGTGTTTCCCCACCTGCTGCACAATGACTGCTGGGATAGGCTCCAGCATCCCCGCGACCCTGAGAGCAGGATAAGCAGTTCAGATAATGGATGGATGGATGGAGTCTGTCTGGTTTGAATGGTGACTTCAACTTGTCATGTTTCCTATAATGTAATTTAAAGCCCTGCTGACGTCTATGATGGACACTGATTCTTGATATGACTGAATTTTTTACTCTGCTGAACATTTGACTTGTGTGCATGGTCTCTGCTTTCACATTGACTGTATGTTTTCTCTGTATGATGATGATGATTACTATTGTTATATATTAATTACGTTTCACACATGCTGTGTTATCCCAATTGGGGTTGCGGGATGCTGGAGCCTATCCCAGCAGTCATCCCACAACCCTGATTGAGATAAGTGGCTTGGATAATGGATGGACATGCTGTGTTTATTATTTGGAGCATGTCTCTTCAACAAAGCTGTGGAGGAAAGTGTTTGCCTAGTTTGGTTGAGGGACAGCGTTTGCGTGGTTCGTCTTCCAGTTAGGCTTAGACTATTGACAGATGTGTCTTTTTCCTGAGCGTTTGCTCTGAGGATGGTCTGAGAGCGAGAGCGTGTTGCACTGGGGAGCACTCTGCACCTTGCTCTTTTTATGTAGTGAAAGTACTTTTCTCTACATCGGTATTTGATGGTGTGTGAGTTGCTTTTGGACTGACTGATCCATAATCATTAAATCTCATCAAAACCTTCATCATCAGTAATCATGACTCTGGTTAACAGCTGTGCAGGACAGTCAGGATTTTACACGGTAATGTCATATGAGGAATAAAAAGAGTTTCCTGCAAACATTTTAACATCTTCAGAGTGTGTTGAAGAGTTTTAACATTCAAATCAAAAACATTTGGTGTATCTGTCTTTTACCCAATACCATGTTATTGTCCAGGAGCAGACCAAACTGGTTTTCATTGGTTTAAAAGGCGGAGCAGCACTGGACAGAGGAGTGTTTCACAGTCATACATGTGAAGTGGAAGTTACAGTACATCAGAGTCTCGGGGTTGGTTTAGTCGAGACAACTCGTTTTGTCAGCAGAAACACACCCTCGGTTTCTTCAGATGAGACGACAGGTAGCAGTGGTGCTTCCTCTGAATTGGAGCCCCCCCCACCATCTGGGTGGGGGAGGTACAAAAGGGCAGAGTGCCAAATTAAAAGCATCACATAGTGCACCAGCAGACATGTCATTATAGTCAGTAATCATAACGGAAATTGATCCATCACACATTATAATCTTCTAAGATAAGCAGCTTATGGACAAGATGTCACATGAGGGGCCACAAATACAGCAGATATTAAGCTGACATCAGACACAGCAAAACACAACAGACGGGCCCATCAGAAAGTCAAGCCACCTTTCTATTCAGTCAGTGGTAGAGCTGTTACACACGGGCATGTCCACATACATACAGATTCAGATCGGCGTAATACAGAACAGTACACATGTCGGCAGGCTGGTTTATAAGAAAGGTTTGAATGTGTGTTGTGCCATTGTGCGGTCAAGGTTGCCTGTGTTTGTGACGGTTTTAAGCTGGGATATCCTCATTTCGAAGCATCGTTTTGTGCGGCCAGCGTATGCTCTCACACAGGGGCAGGTCACCACACACCACATGAGTGCAGCTGATGGACTGTGTGTACTTGAAAGTGGGACCAGTGCAGGGTTGTGTTAAGTGTTGGCAGTTGACAGTGTTGTTGCATTGGACACATCTGCTGCATGCGTAGTTGTCTTGTAGTGAGAGCAGGGTGAGGGGTCAGGTTTTTGGACCGGCTGCACCAAGGTGTGTTTGATGGTGGGCGCTCGTGTGTTAGAGACAGGCGGGGTTTGCTCGGTGTCGGTGGAGCAGGGCTCCGTCTGGAGGACGGACCAGAGTCTCAGGACTGTTTGTCTGATCTGGTCTGATTAAAGCCACGAAGCAGAGGCGGCGCGCGCTGTCTTTACACATCTTCTGTGATAGCAGGGTGGGTCTGGGTGTACGCTTGCTCTATAAGAGAGTCTGCTTTCTGCCTCTAGGGGGCGACGTTCACGATGTGAAGACAGACAGAAGACACTGTCATGTCATGTGTGAAGAAACACCGTCTGTAAATCTGACAGATAGAAGCTGAATGTGTGAACAGAGAAGAAATCATTCTGACCATGTTACAGAATGGATGTTTGAAACCTGCCCCCCTCCCCCCCTCTGTCTGTCTGTCTGTCTCTCCCCCCGTCTCTTTATTATTTGTACTTTCACTTTGTGACCTCATGGTAGAAATGTGTAGCAGCAGGAGCAGTAAAAGTGGGTTGTAATTCACAGCAACACAACAGTCTCATAGTGGGATATTCTTCCATGACTTGGTTTTAGTGGATCTCTGTTGCTGTTGACGTCTTCCTGCTTCATCTAGCGGACAATCAGAATAATGTAAATTTGACTGGACTTTTCCACACCCACTCTGCTGTTTGAGACGACTCTTAATATCTGATGTTTCTGTTCAACACATTGTCAGAATGAACAACTGTTAACACAGCAGTGTCTATGTGACCACGTTAACAGAAGCCGTTTGTTTAATGGCAGATTTGACTGAAACTGATTCAGGAGATTTGTCATCAAGAAAAGACAGAAGAGAGACGAGGCCTGTTGATGAAGAACATTGTAGACCTCTAAAACATGAAGGAGCACTTTGAACGGTTTTAAGGCTCCATAGACATGTTGACTATGTTCATATATCAGTCAAAACAATGTATGAAACAACAGCAAACCATTTATCAAACCAGATCTGTCAACACAGAAACATGAGAGTTTACTGTTGCTCTGGTTTCCCCTCAGTAATAGACTTTATTATTATTTATTATATTCTGTACTGTAGCTGTGATTTTGTGTCATTGTAGACAGATTCTCATAACCACTGACTTTCTACCTCAGCTTCTGAATTTTAAATTGATAAAAGTTTCTCCACCTCACTTTCATTTCTAAGTTTTGAGTCTTTTCTTCAGTCCACTGTCCAAGATGTGATTCTTATCCTCTATCTAGTGGACACAGATAAACTAAACCACCTGACATGTGGTTTGTCTGACACAGACTAGACCTGACCACTGGTTAGACTGGTCTGATGTCATTCTGACATTTCTAGACTTGGATACTGAAGTTATGAGGATGTGATCAAATGTCCACAGACATCCAGGACCCACCAAAGAGAATAAGAAGCATCTTCTCTCTGTGTGTCCTCTACTGATGAAGACAGAAGGTCTGTTTGACTTGATGTGGACCTGAGTTCACCAGGTAACAATCCTACCAGGAAACATTAAATGTATGATGACTCGTCTCCCTCCTATTACTTTGTACTGTATAACTGTATAGTGGAGTTGTACCAGAGGATGGTGGTAAAATCTTTCCAAATGCTTATTTGTTGCTTTCAGATCTGAATATTCATTGGCATTCATTGCGTCATGATTTCCAGCATTTCTGTCTGACTTTGGTGTTGAGATGAACATTTCATGAGAATGTTTTATGTGTTTTCCTCTCAGTGGTATCCAGACAGAACCAACAGCAGCCAACAGGTTATAGTGTGTTGTCTCTCCTCATTCTGTTGGTGAGTTCAGCAGAAAGTCTCACAGCTGCTCTGACAGCCCAGATAAGTTTGACTGAAGTACATTTTATCTACTGTTCATCTACTGAGTGTAAAAAACACTACCGCCTTCCAACACTGAGATCCACTCCCTTTAACACAACCACCTGTTAAACAGTCCAGGTCTCGATGGTCCACAAGGCTCCAAATCCTTCTTTCTGGATGTTTCTGGTCAGTCTGTTCAATGCAGACAGCAGGTGGTTCTAGTATTTTATACACTCAGTGTGTATGTGACATGTTACTAATATGAATGATGACAAGCCTACAAATAACTGATCCTCTAATGAAAATCTTATGATAACGAATGTGTCCAACTAACACAGCATGTTGTGTGTATTTGTGTGAAGGTCTACACTCTGCTATGAATGTGTCTGAGGAGAGAGAGGAGGGAGGTCCTCCCTCTAAAACCACTCTGTCTGGGGAACATGACAGCCAGACCAAAGCTAAGAGGTAAGATGAGGATCTCTATCTGTCCATGACTGGTCTCCATCTCAGAGCTCAGCAGTGATGTCATCGTGACATCATCAGTCAGAGTCAAAGGTCTGTTTGTGTTGTGTTGTATCCCAGTCCAGCAGGAGAGACCAGACTCCCCTGTACCCAGCTGTGTGTCCGTTAAGAGTGACCAGTCTACTGGAATACCTATTACATTCAAAGATGGACACCACTCTACTGAACAGAGGTGAGGTCTATGATCAAATTACTCTCTTGCATTGGAGGGATAATACTGTTCTTTTCACGTGTCCAGTAACGACGTCCAACTGAGATGTTCTCTTTGGGTGTGTGTTCCCATTTATCACAGCATGCTGATTATTGAAAATATTTATTGTGCTGATGTGGTGAATTGGTGAAGGCAAAGTGTTCTGAAATATTTTAAAATGACATTTGTATTTTTTCCAATATTAAGTTGTATTCTTTATGGTAAGAACTGTGTTTTCCTGATACCTATGAGCATTTATATCCATCCATCCATCCCTCCATTATCCAATCCGCTTATCCTGCTCTCAGGGTCTCGGTGATACTGGAGCCTATCCCATTTACAATACTTCCTTTAACCTGTCAGTCAGTTTCTCCACAACTAATACTTAGAGCAACATGACAAATGAAAAAGAATCAAAAAGCCGCACACAATAATTCACCATCAACTGAAAACCCATCACCTGACAACTCCATATTGTGTAATTATTCTTTTCTTATACATTTTCTTAAACTGAAAGGTATTTATACAACCCTTTAGCTCTTTCTCTAAAGAATTACACAGTTTTTCACCACATACCGAAATACACATCTGCTTTAAAGTAGTACGTGCATACTGATGTTTGAAATTAAATTTCCTTCTATGGTCCTCGTCCTCTGAACTAAATAAGTGAACAGTACAGAATTTGCATTACCTTGTAATCTAACACGTACTTTGCCTTGTTCAAAACAGAAATATTCTTAGACACCTTTGTTTTTACATATGCTATGAGACTCCCATGTCAGTTTGTCCTCCATTATTATACCCAAGTATCTAAACTCAGGTACTCCTTCAATATCAACTCCACCTAGAGACAGTAAAACATAAGAATGTCAATAGGAAAATGTTTATTTTGTTGCACTGTCACAAGTTGAACGTGAGATTGCAGTGTTCCCAACGTGATGGTTCAGCTACCAGGCAGCTGTTTTAAGGGCACAGGTTAAAGAAAGTATTGTAAATGGGATAAGCTCCAGTATCACCGTGACCCTGAGAGCAGGATAAGCGGTTTGAATAATGGACGGATAATGGATAATGGATTATATGAAGGGCTCCTTTAACAGGCACACAAAATGAAGATTTTAAAGTCAGTTTTTTCCAAGTCGACTAGTTGGGAGGTTGTCCTAGTGAGTAGTTGACTAGTTGGTCTCAAGGAAGCTCTATCAGTTAGATTAGGTTATACTTTTCCTGGACCCAATTGCTTCAGTGAAGACCTATGATTGTTATTTAGGCCTACACACGTTCACAATAAAGAGATTCATGTGTACAAATTGTTATATCTTTAATCTGTTTTATTTGGACCGTAATTTAATTTGGACCATAATGTGTCACTACAAGTAACACGTCACTTACTAACAACCAGCGATTCCCTTTCAAAACAGTGATTTGACAAACTGACGTAGGACTAATCTACATATATCTGGATGATATTATAGTGGTTATGGGGATACATAATTCCCCTTATTGAGTTAGTAGGAACATTGGTTTACAGCTGCTGTTTTCTCAGTTCGGGTTTGCAGTGATACACTTCCGCTGCGCGGGCGTTTGTTGTTGTTGTAATGGTGGAAGGAATAAATGGTACACGTTGTCTAGCCGAAAGAGAAAGTTGTCACGACTCCTGCTTGAGCCCCTCTACACTGGTGACCCCGACGTTTGTCTCTTGTAGTTATCAGAGACAATCTTTCGAACGAACATGGTTGACGAAATCAACGCGGTTTCTCTCAAATTGCCAGAGTTCTGGGAGTCATCGGCAACGACATGGTTCGCCCAGGCGGAAGCGCAATTTGCTATCCGCAAAATAACAGATGAGGCTACTGAATACCACGGCGCACACACCTGCTCAGGTGCGGGCCGCTTTGGCTAACACCAGCATTACTGATTGCCGCAAGCTAGCTGAAGAAGCTGACAAGTTCTTCCTGGCCAGCCAACAGCAGCACTGCGCGTCCGCGCTCACCCCTGCCCACCCCCACATGCCACCACCTGGTGACTCTATGGTGGTCGCCACGGCAACCCCCGGTCGGCGACAGGAGCCCAGCCTGTGCTTTTACCATGCAACATTCGGGGCCAGGGCAAAAAAAGTGCAACTCCCCGTGCAATTTCAGCTCGTTGGGAAACGCCAAGGCCGGCGCTCACTAGTGGCCATGGGCGTCGGCGTGGAGGACAACAGGCTACTTTTCCTGCAAGACTCCATCTCAGGGCAGCGTTTCCTATGCGACACTGGGGCGCAGAGGAGTGTCGTACCTGTATCGAGGGTGGACGCCCTGTCGGGCGCTCACGGCCCTCCCATGGAAGATGCTAACGGCAGCTCTATCCGTACGTACGGCACGAGGCACATTGACATGTGTTTTAACGGACAGCGGTTCAGCTGGGATTTTGTCACCGCCGATGTGGCATTTCCCCTCCTCGGTGCAGATTTCCTTTGTGCTCATGGGCTGCTGGTGGACGTCAGGAATCGACGCCTGATTGACGCCGTCACCTTCGCTACACATGCGTGTGCACTCAGTGATACAGGCTCCGTCAGGCTTTCCAGCATGCTCTCCAACGAGGACGTGTTTCTCTATCTTCTCTCTGAGTTCCCTGACCTCACTCAGCCCACATTCTCGTCATCTACGACCAAACATGGGGTTGAGCACCACATCGTCACCACTGGCCCGCCGGTGCACGCCTGAACTCGGCGCCTCGACCCGACCAAGCTCTCTGTCGCCAAGGCGGAGTTTGAGAACATGGAGCGCCTTGGCATCATCCGTCGCTCCAGCAGCCCGTGGCCTTCACCCCTCCACATAGTGCCTAAGCCTGGCGGTGGGTGGCGTCCATGTGGTGACTACCGTCGGCTCAATGACGCAACAATCCCGGACCGCTACCCGGTCCCTCACATCCAAGATTTCTCAGTCCACCTGGCTGGGAAAGTGATCTTTTCCAAGGTGGACCTCATCCGTGGATACCACCAGGTGCCCGTCCATCCCGCTGATGTCCCCAAAACGGCTGTGACAACTCTGTTCGGACTGTTCGAGCTCCTGCGCATGCCGTTTGGGCTTAAGAACGCCGCGCAGTCCTTCCAACGCCTCATGGACTCAGTGTTGCGGGACCTGCCCTTCCTCTTTGTGTACCTGGATGACATCCTGGTCACTAGCACCTCCGTGTCCGAGCACTTGTCCCACCTCAGAGCCCTTTTCGAGAGACTCAGCCTGCACGGGTTGATAGTTAACCCGGCCAAATGCCAGTTTGGTCTGAGCACCATCGACTTCCTGGGCCACCGGGTCACCAAGGACGGGGCGGCCCCCCTTCCAGCTAAGGTGGAGGCCGTCGCAGACTTTCCACGCCCACACACGGCCCAGTCCCTCCGGGAGTTCATTGGCATGGTGTCCTCCTACCACCGGTTCATCCCCCGGGCTGCCGAGCTCCTCCGCCCCCTATATGAGGCTCTGAAGGGCACAGCCCCCAAACACACTGTGGACTGGTCTGCAGAGAGGGACAAGGCTTCTAAGAATGTGAAGGCCGCCCTGGCTGACGTGGCGATGCTGGCACACCCTGTGTCTGGAGCGCCCATCGCCATCATGATGGATGCTTCGGACTACACTGTCGGCGCGGTTTACGAGCAGTGGGTGAGCGGTGCGTGGCAGCCACTTGCCTTCTTCAGCCGGCAGTTGAACCTGAGAGAGCACAAATACAGCACCTTTGATCGTGAGCTGCTTGGCCTTTTCCTCGCGGTTAGGCACTTTCGTTTCCTACTGGAGGGCCATCAGTTCACGGCTTTCCTCGACCACAAACCGCTGGTGTTCGCGATGGCCAAGGTGGCCGAGGCCTGGTCAGCCCGCCAGCAGCGACAGTTGGCCTACATCTCAGAGTTTACCACCGACGTGAGGCATGTCGCTGGGAAGTCCAATCCGGTCGCCGACTGTCTCTCCCGGGCCATCGCTGGTGCCACCCATTTGGGACTCGACTACAGCCAGATGGCGGCTGACCAGGCCGCCGACCCAGGAGTGCAGGCATGCAGGACCGCCGTCACAGGGCTGCAGTTGGAGGATGTGGCTTTCGACGACGCTGGCGCCACACTCCTGTGCGACGTCTCTACGGGTCAGCCCCGACCCGTCGTTCCGACTGCTTGGAGGCGGCGGGTCTTCGATACAGTCCATGGGCTGTCTCACCCTGGCAGAAAGCCTTCACAGAGGTTGGTGGCGGCAAAGTTTGTCTGGCATGGACTCAAAAAGGATGTGAGGGACTGGGCTGACACCTGTGTGGAGTGCCAATGCTCCAAAGTGCTCCGGCACATCAAAGCGCCCCTGATACCTTTCACGGTACCTGAGAGGAGGTTCGACCACGTGAATGTGGACCTGGTAGGCCCCCTACCCCCCTCCCGTGGTTTCACATACCTGCTCACCATGGTCGACAGGACCACGCGATGGCCAGAGGCCGTCCTGCTTTCGTCCACGACAGCGCCTGAGGTTGCCCGAGCGTTCATCGGAACCTGGATCGCCCGCTTTGGCACCCCATCTGACCTCTCCTCGGACAGAGGGCCGCAATTCACGTCAGCGCTCTGGGAGGAGATCGCTGCGGATTTAGGGGTGAGGCTCCATCGCACCACAGCGTATCACCCTCAAGCGAATGGATTGGTCGAGAGGTTCCATCGCTCGATGAAGGCCGCATTGCGGGCTACCCTCAAGGACGACTGCTGGGTCGACAAACTGCCTTGGGTCATGCTTGGGCTCAGGACGGCCCCCAAGGAGGACCTCCAGTCCTCATCCGCCGAACTGGTCTACGGACAGCCACTTCGGGTCCCGGGGGATTTCCTTCCCACCGCCACAGCTCCCTGGTCCGCCAGCTGCCAACGGACTGCGCTGCAGGAGGAAGCCAGGGCTTTTGCACCGGTCCCCACTTCTCAGCATGGCGGCTCTCAGTCCTATGTCCCCACGGAGCTGCGGTCGGCGGAGTATGTTTTCATCCATCATGACGCACACCGCGGTCCCCTGCAGCCACCCTACGACGGCCCATTTCGGGTACGGGACACCGGAGATAAGCACTTTGTGGTGGAGGTTGGCAGCCGGCTGGAGCGGGTTTCTGTAGACCACCTCAAGCCTGCTCACCTGGACTTAGACCGCCCTGTTGGTCTTGCCCTGCCCCCATGGCGGGGGCGCCCCCCGGCCCTGCCCCCCTCCCCTGGTGAGCCGCCCCCTGCTTCCCCAGCCCCTCCTTTTCCCCGGTCCAGCTGTGAGGACTCTGCTGCTTCGCCTGCGGTTAACCAGCCCCCAGCTCCTGTTCAGCGGAGCCGTTGGGGCAGAGAGATCCGCCCCCCCCGCCACACTGACTTTTCGTATTAAGGCGAAATCTCGGGGGATGTGTGTAGTGGTTGTGGGGATATATAATTCCCCTTATTGAGCTAGTAGAAACGTTAGTTTACAGCTGATGTTTTCTCGGTTCGAGTTTACAGTGGTGCAGTTCCGCTGTGCGGGTTTTTTTTGTTGTTGTTGTAATGGTGGAAGGAATAAATGGTGCATGTTGTGTACCCGAAAGAGAAAGTTGTCACGACTCCTGCTTGAGTTCTTCTGCAGGAAAATCATTTCTTTCAGTTTTCGGCCTTGGTTTCTCATTTTTGGTTTTCGGTTTCGGCCAAGAATTTTCATTTCAGTGCATCTCTAGAAATTAGTAGTATCTGTGAATGTTCTCATTCTCTCAAGTTGTTGAATCAAGTGCAAAGTAGTAGTTGTAGTAGTTGTAGTAGTAGTATTGTAATTGTGTTTATCCTGGTTCAGTGTTGTATTGTGTAAATTGTGTAAACACAACATCCATTGCACGTTGTGCGTCTTGGGAGAGAGCTCCTCCTCTGGTGCTCTCCCTGAGGTTTTTTCCTGTTTCTTCTCCCTGTTAAAGGGTTTTTAGGGAGGTGTTCCTTATCCGATGAGAGGGTCTCAGGACACGATGGTGTGTTGCTGTTAAGCCCACTGAGGCTAATTTGTAATTTGCGATATTGTGCTTTACAAATACAATTGACTTGTGTGTGTGTGTGGGGGGGGGGTAGAGGGGAGGTGGGGGGATGGTGAGGGGGGGGGCGGGTAGTGTGGGTGGTGGGGGGTTATATGTTATATGATCTGATGCCCCACCCTGCTTGCTTCCTCACGGTCTTCCCTCTTCGCGGTTCTGGTAAGTGTGGTGCTGTGTGTGCTGACGCACTGTGGCATATCAGACTTGTATGGGCTCGCAGGAAAACGCTGTGTTACTTCTCCACCGACTGCTCCCTACATCTGTCTGATGACACCATCAGATATGTGACGTCATCTGACCGCAATTCATTCTCTCTCTCCCCGTGTGTGTGTGTGGCTCTTTCTCTCTCTCTCTCTCTCTCTCTCTCTCTCTCTCTCCCCTCCCTCTCCGTCTTCATTAGTTTTTTACTTTCACTTTGTGACCTCGGGGTAGAAATGTGTAGCAGCAGGAGCAGTAAAAGTGAGTTGTAATCCACAGCAACACAACAGTCTCATAGTGGGATATTCTTCCATGACTTGGTTTTAGTGGATCTCTGTTGCTGTTGACGTCTTCCTGCTTCATCTAGCGGACAATCAGAATAATGTACACTACCGTTCAAAAGTTTGGGATCACCCAAACAATTTTGTGTTTTCCATGAAAAGTCACACTTATTCACCACCATATGTTGTGAAATGAATAGAAAATAGAGTCAAGACATTGACAAGGTTAGAAATAATGATTTGTATTTGAAATAAGATTTTTTTTACATCAAACTTTGCTTTCGTCAAAGAATCCTCCATTTGCAGCAATTACAGCATTGCAGACCTTTGGCATTCTAGCTGTTAATTTGTTGAGGTAATCTGGAGAAATTGCACCCCACGCTTCCAGAAGCAGCTCCCACAAGTTGGATTGGTTGGATGGGCACTTCTTTGAGCAGATTGAGTTTCTGGAGCATCACATTTGTGGGGTCAATTAAACGCTCAAAATGGCCAGAAAAAGAGAACTTTCATCTGAAACTCGACAGTCTATTCTTGTTCTTAGAAATGAAGGCTATTCCATGCGAGAAATTGCTAAGAAATTGAAGATTTCCTACACCGGTGTGTACTACTCCCTTCAGAGGACAGCACAAACAGGCTCTAACCAGAGTAGAAAAAGAAGTGGGAGGCCGCGTTGCATAACTGAGCAAGAAGATAAGTACATTAGAGTCTCTAGTTTGAGAAACAGACGCCTCACAGGTCCCCAACTGGCATCTTCATTAAATAGTACCTGTTAGAGCCTGTTTGTGCTGTCCTCTGAAGGGAGTAGTACACACCGGTGTAGGAAATCTTCAATTTCTCGCATGGAATAGCCTTCATTTCTAAGAACAAGAATAGACTGTCGAGTTTCAGATGAAAGTTCTCTTTTTCTGGCCATTTTGAGCGTTTAATTGACCCCACAAATGTGATGCTCCAGAAACTCAATCTGCTCAAAGAAGTGCCCATCCAACCAATCCAACTTGTGGGAGCTGCTTCTGGAAGCGTGGGGTGCAATTTCTCCAGATTACCTCAACAAATTAACAGCTAGAATGCCAAAGGTCTGCAATGCTGTAATTGCTGCAAATGGAGGATTCTTTGACGAAAGCAAAGTTTGATGTAAAAAAAAATCTTATTTCAAATACAAATCATTATTTCTAACCTTGTCAATGTCTTGACTCTATTTTCTATTCATTTCACAACATATGGTGGTGAATAAGTGTGACTTTTCATGGAAAACACAAAATTGTTTGGGTGATCCCAAACTTTTGAACGGTAGTGTAAGTGTGACAGGACTTTTCCACACTCACTCTGCTGTTTGAGACGACTCTTAATATCTGATGTTTCTGTTCAACACATTGTCAGAATGAACAACTGTTAACACAGCAGTGTCTATGTGACCACGTTAACAGAAGCCGTTTGTTTAATGGCAGATTTGACTGAAACCGGTTCAGGAGATTTGTCATCAAGAAAAGACGGAACAGAGACGAGGCCTGTTGATGAAGAACATTGTAGAAAGGGATGGGTACCGAAACCCGCTATTAAACGGCACCGGGGACAAATTATTTCCAGTTTATTGAGGCTAATTAACGTTATCTTGCACATTTTATCTCACAACTCTGTTTCTAATTTGCAGTAAGAGTAAGACTTCTGTCTGTGACACATTTTGGTTATTTCCAATGCAGAAGCGAGACCTCTCCGAGGGGCTGAGCCATCTCTCTCTCTCTCTCTCTCTCTGTGTCCGTTTCACACACACACACAAACACACACACACACACATGGGAACCCCCTCGGTGAACAGGATCTGGGTGGGCGGGGGTTTCCTGCTTTTGGAAAGATAAGAATATCTTTGATAACGGTGCGAGCAGCTCCACCACAACGAGCCAACCAGCTTTTACCCGACTCCCAGTTCAGCAGCGAGGAGGCCACAACTGGTGCCAAAGCAGGCGGAGCGCCGCGGAGCGGGCGGCTCAGCTTTCCAGCCTCCCTGTTTGTTTTTTTGTTTTTTATCAAGAGACTACTTTTAATATCAAAACACCTATTTTACACAACAATATATTACAAAAGCGTTTTAATTTTAACTATAAAAACAGCCAACCCCAGAGGAAAGCAAGAAAAGTGAATTGGGACACACTGCCATCTGGTGGTCGAAAACTGCAAATCAGGTCTTCCTGAACTACAAACCAGGTACTGAAACAAGGTCATTCTCATTATGGGCACATCTGCATTGCTCAAGTCAAGTCAATTTTATCCGTATAGCCCAATATCACAAATTACAGATTTACCTCAGGGGGCTTCACAGCAACACAGCATCCTGTCATTAGACCCTCGCCTCAGATGAGGAACAACTCCCTAAAAAACAAACAACATTAACAAGGCCTTGTCTCACTTTCCAACTGAACAAAAAAAAGTATATCCTTAAAACCAACTCAGGTGTTTTATTTGAGATTCAGCTCAAAGTGAAAGTGATGACGTTCTAATGTACATATGCGCTTTTGTTTTTTATCTTCCTTTGTCAAACTTCCTCGCTTTTGCTTGATGGTAGTGAATGACACTGGGGTATGGGATTTATGGAGACGACATGGCCATGTTTGCCATGACACTAAAGCTCAGGAATCATTTGGGATTTGTAGGAGCTTGGCAGCTCCCGCCCCTCGGGTGTTGTCATATTTGCCCTCCTTGTCATCGCAGGCGTACGCCAGCAGGGGCCTGTTGGGGTGCCAGGCCACGGTGAAGGTTGGAGAATCACATTGCACCTCCCACAACTTCTCCCCTGTTTCAACTTCAGCGATGTCTATGAAGTGATCCTCTGAAGCTGAGGCCAACATCTTGCCATCATGGCTGAAACTCGGTGTCCTCACAGGCCAGTCAAACCTGGAGAAACAGCAGACACACACTAGCTCCTCTATGTTCCAGAGGCTGACCAGGGCGTAGGCACTTCCTGGAGTGAAGTACGAGCCAGTGGGATCGAACTTGATGCCGATACAGTTGGATGGATGGGCGCTGATGGGCTGAATGGGCTTCCGCTCTGGGTAACTGAGAATATTGATGTGTGTGAATGTTCTCATTCATCCAGGTCATGGTTATCCAAAGGAGATGAATCAAGTGCAACTGGACTTGGTATATATCCGTGAAGACGTTTCGCGTGGCAAAACATCGGTACACAAAAGAGCCACTCATATCTATGGTTCTGTTAGCGACGGGCGTTGGTAAACATCGGGACACAAAGAGCCATGGACATCTATAGCTCTGACAGCGACTCCTAGAGGATAGATTCTGAGTCTCATCACCAGCCAGTCAGACCAGCTTGGTCTAGTCAGAAAGGCACGAACTGAGGAAGCCTCTTGGATGAGAGGCGAAACGTCTTCATGGATAAATACCAAGTCCAGTTGCACTTGATTCAACTCCTTTGGATGAGAATATTGATGCCTCTATTGCATTGGTAAGGAAGAACGTGTCTTGTCATCGTTCCAGGAGATCTTGTTCACCTATAATTTGAACTGCTCTTCAGCCTTGGAGTGGTGTGTCTTTTTTTTTTATTCAATAATCAAAAAGCCATTTCACAGCTTTCAAAATGACAGTTGCAAATACAAACAATGAGCAAATACAACAATCATACAAAGGAAGTTATGAACAAAAATAATAAATCAGCCAACACAAAAATAAAATAAAAAACAATTGGTCAATCAGGAATTAAAGTGCCAAGATTCTCAGAAAGACACTGGGCTTTTCTTGATTTTATCAGTTTTGCACATCTCTCATATATTTCCATCTCATTAACAAATCCATTAAACGGGGGGGTTGTTTTCAAGACGTGACATTTGTGTCGAAAGAACTTTGCTAATATAATTAGGTTATTCTACATGAATTCAGCTTTTCTGCCCCTATTAAAAGACCAAGTTTTATATTTTCATATCTTAACTGCGGCATAATTAGATGATTATTTGCTATCCAAGTGTGGCATGCTTCCCAAAAGGTGCTCGTGACCTCGCAGTCAAAGAACAGCTGTTCTGCCGGTTCAGCGTCTGATCCACAGAAACCACAACTGTTCCAATCAAAACTGAATCTATGATGCAGGAAATCATGACATGGGTAGATGTCATTAACTGTCTTGAAATGCACTCCTTTTGCTTTGGGTGGGACAGGAAAAGAAAGATATCTGGTCCTTGTCTTGACTATAGAGCTTCTAGTGTAGTCTTGAAACTTGTGTTTCCTCTTCAAGGGCGAGGGAAAACAGACTGTAGTGAAGCTAGTTCTTCAAAATCTGTTACTGCATTTTATATCTAAAACATCTAATCCGGCTACAACTAACGGGGGGATCTTTGCTGTAACAGTAGAATACGTCAACATGCCTTTGATTAAAAGCATCCCTGCCTGTGGGGTTGCTTTCATTACATTATTGTATTGTCTGTTGGTGCAAATCACATCATATGTTTGAATGAAGATGTCATATCGTAGCAGATTTCCATTATCTTCCATTACGTCTTGAATGGACCAGATACCCTTCTCCATCCAGTCTTTATAAAAAAAGCTTTTCTTTTAATTAAGATGCATCTATTGTTCTAAACTGGCATATTGTGCGGGGTAGAGTTATACATCGATGCCAAGACACACCTTGGAGCGTTGTGTCTTGGCATCGATGAAGGTGGACGGCCTCTCAGTGCTCCAGCCCCCTTGTTAAGACGAAAGGCCCTTTATGTGTGAGCCGAGGGGCGGGGCCGGCTCTCTCTGCCTCCCCCTCACTCACCCACTCACACACGCAGACCCACAGAGCGTGCTCTTAGTGGCAATGGTGGAGAGAGAACTAAACAGTCAGAAGTCTGGTTAAACGTCACTAGAGTTTATGCTGGCAATACTCGTTGCCACAAGTGCAGCAAGTCTTCTGCATGTCAGGGCAGAGACACGAGCAGTCTGTCCAAACATCCAGCGGAAGTGCATCAAATACAGGTGAAGAAATGCAGCTTTCGGCTGCCTAGCTCGTAGTTCATCTCTCGTTGCCCTTCTGTGGTGATGCTAAGGGACCGCTCCAAGACACTCGTCTGTTAGCATTTGTTTTTTGTTGCGTTTTTCATTCATGTACAGATCAATCTCACAAAAAGAAACAGAACATAAAACAACAACAACAAGACAACAACATGGGGTATCATACAACAATCAACAGGGCACTAAACAAATATATTTAAGGCTTGGGGGGGGGCTCTCTCTCTCTCCCTCTCTCTCTCTCTCTCTCTCTCTCTCTCTCTCTCTCCCCTCCCTCTCCGTCTTCATTAGTTTTTTACTTTCACTTTGTGACCTCGGGGTAGAAATGTGTAGCAGCAGGAGCAGTAAAAGTGGGTTGTAATCCACAGCAACACAACAGTCTCATAGTGGGATATTCTTCCATGACTTGGTTTTAGTGGATCTCTGTTGCTGTTGATGTCTTCCTGCTTCATCTAGCGGACAATCAGAATAATGTAAGTGTGACTGGACTTTTCCACACTCACTCTGCTGTTTGAGACGACTCTTAATATCTGATGTTTCTGTTCAACACATTGTCAGAATGAACAACTGTTAACACAGCAGTGTCTATGTGACCACATTAACAGAAGCCGTTTGTTTAATGGCAGATTTGACTGAAACCGATTCAGGAGATTTGTCATCAAGAAAAGACGGAACAGAGACGAGGCCTGTTGATGAAGAACATTGTAGACCTCTAAAGACATGAAGGAGCACTTTGAACAGGTTTTAAGGCTCCATAGACATGTTGACTATGTTCATATATCAGACAAAACAATGTATGAAACAACAGGAAACCATTTATCAAACCAGATCTGTCAACACAGAAACATGAGAGTTTACTGTTGCTCTGGTTTCCCCCTCAGTAATAGACTTTATTATTATTTATTATATTCTGTACTGTAGCTGTGATTTTGTGTCATTGTAGACAGATTCTCATAACCACTGACTTTCTACCTCAGCTACTGAATTTTAAATTGATAAAAGTTTCTCCACCTCACTTTCATTTCTGAGTTTTGAGTCTTTTCTTCAGTCCACTGTCCAAGATGTGATTCTTATCCTCTATCTAGTGGACACAGATAAACTAAACCACCTGACATGTGGTTTGTCTGACACAGACTAGACCTGACCACTGGTTAGACTGGTCTGATGTCATTCTGACATTTCTTGACGTTGATACTGAAGTTATGAGGATGTGATCAAATGTCCACAGGCATCCAGGACCCACCAAAGAGAATAAGAAGCATCTTCTCTCTGTGTGTCCTCTACTGATGAAGACAGAAGGTCTGTTTGACTTGATGTGGACCTGAGTTCACCAGGTAACAATCCTACCAGGAAACATATTAAATGTATGATGACTCGTCTCCCTCCTATTACTTTGTACTGTATAACTGTATAGTGGAGTTGTACCAGATGACGGTGGTAAAATCTTTCCAGATGTTTATTTGTTGCTTTCAGATCTGAATATTCTTGGCATTCATTGCATCATGATTTCCAGCATTTCTGTCTGACTTTGGTGTTGAGATGAACATTTCATGAGAATGTTTTATGTGTTTTCCTCTCAGTGGTATCCAGACAGAACCAACAGCAGCCAACAGGTTATAGTGTGTTGTCTCTCTTCATTCTGTTGGTGAGTTAAGCAGAAAGTCTCACAGCTGCTCTGACAGTCCAGATAAGTTTGACTGAAGTACATTTTATCTGCTGTTCATCTACTGAGTGTAAAAAACACTACCGCCTTCCAACGCTGAGATCCACTCCCTTTAACACAACCACCTGTTAAACAGTCCAGGTCTCGACGGTCCACAAGGCTCCAAATCCTTCTTTCTGGATGTTTCTGGTCAGGCTGGTAGATGCAGACAGCAGGTGGTTCTAGTATTTTATACACTCAGTGTGTATGTGACATTTTACTAATATGAATGATGACAAGCCTACAAATAACTGATCCTCTAATGAAAATCTTATGATAACGAATGTGTCCAGCTAACACAGCATGTTGTGTGTATTTGTGTGAAGGTCTACACTCTGCTATGAATGTGTCTGAGGAGAGAGAGGAGGGAGGTCCTACCTCTAAAACCACTCTGTCTGGGGAACATGGCAGCCAGACCAAAGCTAAGAGGTAAGATGAGGATCTCTATCTGTCCATGACTGGTCTCCATCTCAGAGCTCAGTAGTGATGTCATCATGACATCGTCAGTCAGAGTCAAACGTCTGTTTGTGTTGTGTTGTAGCCCAGTCCAGCAGGAGAGACCAGACTCCCCTGTACCCAGCTGTGTGTCCATCAAGAGTGACCAGTCTATGCATCTACCTATTCATTCAAAGATGGACACCACTCTACTGAACAGAGGTGAGGTCTATGGTCACATGTATAGTGACTATCAGTTAACAAAGTTGCTATTACTCTCTGGCATTGGAGGGATAATACTGTTCTTTTCACGTGTCCAATAACAATGTCCAACTGAGATGTTCTCTTTGGGTGTGTGTTCCCATTTATCACAGCATGCTGATTATTGACAATATTTATTGTGCTGATGTGGTGAATTGGTGAAGGCAAGGTGATCCAAAATATTTCAAAATGACTTTTGTCTTTGTTCCAATATTAAATTGTCTTCTTTTTGGTAAGAACTGTGTTTTCCTGATACCTATTATCATTTACAATACTTCCTTTAACCTGTGACCTTAAAACAGCTGCCTATCACCATCACTTTGCCATCTAGTGTTCAACTTGTGACAGTGCAACAAAATTACCGTTTTCCTATTTACATTCTTATATTACACATTACGTGAAGGGCTGCTATAACAGGCAGAAAGATGGCGAACTCAGTTTGTTCCAAGTCGACTAGTCGGGAGGTTGTCTGAGTGAATAGTCGACTAGTTGGTCTCAAGGAAGCCCTATTAATTAGGCTCTACTTTTCCTGGACCCACTTGATTCAGTGAAGACCTACGATTGTTATTTAGGCCTACACACGTTCACAATAAAGAGATGCATGTGTACAAATTGTTATATCTTTAATCTGTTTTATTTGCACCATAATTTAATTTGGACCATAATGTGTCACTACAAGTAACATGTCGCTTACTAACGACCAGCGATTCCCTCTCAAAACAGTGATTCGCCAAACTGATGTAGGACTAATTTACATATATCTGGATGGTATATTTAATTACTTCAAGAGATTAAGAAAAACTAGTCAGATCCATCAGGAACATCGTAATAAAAACAATCAACAAGCTACTTATTTACTTTATCTTATTCACTTACTTGATTGTATTTATGTTCTGTTATTTTATTATTATTACAATATATTTTTATCCATCTTATCGATTTTGTCTTTGTTTTTTTTGTTTGTTTTTTTTTGTCTTGTTTGTTTAAACTATTTTATCTACTTTATTTGTCTAGTTTTATTCAAATCTATTTTATTGTCATTAATCTCAAATTGTCTCAAATGGATCTCTTATCGGCTTGTCAGTAATCTGTGAGGCACTTTGAACGTCACTAACCTGTATGAAAGGTGTTATTCAAGAGTGACCAGTCTATACAAATACCTCTAAGATTCAAAGATGGACAGCACTCTACTGAGCAGAGGTCAGAATTAAACAGCTGATATGAACAGATGGTTTGGTTGTTATCAGACTCTACTGAACAGACAGAGGTAACAAGTCATGACACATAGAATTGGTCTGAACCTTCTGTTGGTTTAGTTTCTTCTCTCAAAACATCTCATGTAATAATCACATCAGTATTTACAGTGGTGTTCACCTTGTGTTTCTACCTGCATCCATCAGGACACAACACCTCAACCTCCTGTGTGTGTGTGTGTGTGTGTGTGTGTGTGTGTGTGTTTCCAGATTTGAATAGCCCAATCAGAGCCCTGAACAGGGCTGCAACTAACGATTATTTTGGTAGTCGACTAATCTGTCGATTATTTTTTCGATTAGTCGACTAATCTAACGATTATTTCTTTCACACCCTCCATCTCTGCTTCCTGAGGGCGCGGATCCTCTTCCGGGCTCCAGTGCATGTTTTACCTCACATGCTTAAGTCTGCACACCTGTGAATGTCGCCCTGTGTCTCTGCCTTAACATAACACGATCCCATAGCGAATTAAAATAATGACTCATGAAACATTTGAATTTGGAACTTGTTTTGGAGCTACTTGTTTAATCAAATGCATCATCAATCATAATGAAAACTAAATAAATACATTAAATAATACAAATGAAAGTAAATGCATTATCAATCATAATAAAAACAAAGTAAATAAATTAAATAATGCAAATTAAAGTGCAAGTCAAAACGTAAAGATAATGTGCAAATAATGTTTTAAAAGTAACTCAAAATAGCAGCCTCTGCCCCAGCACCGCGGTTCTGATGGGGCTGTTAACCTGGTCCAGGAGGGGGACGTGGATCCACTCACTAGGCTCCACCATCTCCAACAGGAGGGGAGGATGAGTCAGATCAGACAGACTTGTAGGTCTTTTGTTTGCTGTGTGTGAGTGAGAGGAGCTGTGTGTGTGTATATGTGTGTCTTACTCTGATCTCATGCAGTTCATAAATGCTTTAAATTGCAGTGCAGGAACGTGAGCATGTCGACGTGCTCTGGAGTGAGGCTGGCTCTCTTCTTTGAGGCGATGTTCCCAGCTGCTGAGAAGAGACACTCAGAGGGAGTAGAAGTAGCTGGAATACACAAAAACGATTTGGCTTGTTATGCAAGGGTTGGATACTTTGCCTCATTCAATTTCCACCAAGACAGGGGACTTTCTGTCTTTGAGAGGGGCTGCTCTCCGAAGTACATCAGCACTTCATTACTGATCGCTTGGTTGCGTGCATCCTGTTCATCATTGGTCTCACTGTCACTGTCTGTTGAGTCACATCCAAGCAGTGAATCGAGAGCTGAAAC
Source organism: Lampris incognitus (assembly GCF_029633865.1). Taxonomy (NCBI): domain Eukaryota; kingdom Metazoa; phylum Chordata; class Actinopteri; order Lampriformes; family Lampridae; genus Lampris; species Lampris incognitus. Next base: position 50,316,392 of record NC_079211.1, on the reverse strand, counting down.
AGACCTATTTGGAGTTCCCTCAGCTGAGTCTGTGGCATCCTTGTCAGCTGATGCTGCTGTGGCTTCTTCATTCCCACTGGTGTGCTGGTTATTCACAGTACTCCCATCCTTGGACTGTAGGGCCAGAGCTTGTACTTTATTCTGAACAGTAAACCTCTCCTCTGGTGTCAGGAATTTCAGTTTTCGAAATCGTGGGTCTAGTGCAGCTGCAATGATCTGTTTGCTTGGGTCATCATCTGTGATGGTGACCTCTCTTGACCAGCGTGCAGTGGTCTCCTCTGAAGCAGCCGCCTGGAAGGCCTGCACAGGAGCTGTATCATAGGCAGTGTGGGTGGACTTCAAAAGCCCTCTGACTAGTGGAGGCAGGGCGGAGACTGTCACATAGCTTTCACCACTCAAGTAGACAGTGGCACATTCAAAGGCCTGGAGAGCTTTGGCCAGTTCATCTAGCAGGGTCCGCTGATCAGCTTTGAGGTCTAGGTATTGTTTCCCTCTCTGTTACTGCCGGGTCAGACAGAGTCGCAGTCAGTGGCCATCTCTGTTCCAGCATGCGAGTCACCATATAATAGGTGCTGTTCCACCTGGTAGAGACATCTTGGACAAGTTTGTGTTCCGGGGTCCCCATCTGTTTCTGCTTTGTCTTAAGCTTGCTTGAAGCCAGTTCGCTCCTTTTAAAGTGCTCGACGAGACACCTCGCTGCTCCCAGTGCTTTACTGATCTGAGGGTGTTTCAGTGCACGATTGATCACCAACTGTAAAGTGTGGCCTGCACAGCGGATAGACACCCACCCATGTTTTTCCTGCAAGATGTTTGCAGCCAGTACGACATTGGAGCCATTGTCATGAACAACTGCCACAATCTTGCTTGGAGGGATCTCAAACCTTTCCACAGCCTGCTCAATCCATGCAGCAATGTTGGGTCCAGTGTGCCGTTCTTCGAGTGGCATGGTTGTAAGGCAGAAGCTAGTGAGCTCCCAGTCATCACTTATAAAGTGACAGGTGATGTCAAGATATGCCTCTGTCGCGACACTGGTCCAGGCATCAGTTGTCAGGGCAATCTTGTTCTTGGTTGCTTTAAGAGCATCTTTAACCTTACCAAAAGTAGCTTCATACTTTCCCTCCATAAGCTTAGTAAAATGAGTTCTGGAAGGTAAGGTGTAACCTGGATGGAATGTGGTGACCATCTGCTTAAATCCCCCATCTTCAACCATGGATATTGGTCTCATGTCATTGACGAGCATGTTGAGGATGCTCTCTGTTAAGACTCCAGCCATTTGAGGGGTGCATGAGCCTCTCTTCAGGATGAACTCATCCACACGCCTTTGCTTAGTACTAAAATAGAAAGAGAACAAAACAGAAAGCTGTATTAATTATCATCACAAGTTGTAGGCTATGGTATCAGTTTATCTTAGTGTACTGCCTAATACCAATTAAACCATTTAAATGAATAAATATCTTACAACTGAATTATTGATATGCTCCAACCCAGTCTAACTAGCTAACGCTACGACAAGCTACAGCTGATTAGAGCGCACTGTGAAAGCTAGTTGACTGTCTAGGCTACAGACAGCTCACGTTAGCACCGTGTCGTGTTTTTGCAGACTGCAGATTGACTAGCTAAGTAAGATAGCTAGCTAATGTTAGATGGTGTTAACGTTCCCCGTCTCTGCAGTCTTGCCTGCGCTTTAGCCCAAAAAGTTCAATTTTTTTCAACTGAAAAAAAAGAAACCTAGAGCTCATAGCGTAAGTTACTGCAGAGTCAGTGAATGTTAGAACTCGTTAACATTTAGCTAACGTTAGCAATCTTAACTTAGCTAGTTAATACTCCAGTCTGCAAAAACACGACACTCGGTGATAAATGACGGAGCTAAACAACTCTAAGCTGTAGTGTGCTATGCTGCAAGCTTGGTGCTGTTTAGCTAATGTTACATACAGCTCGTTGGTGGATACGCAGAATCCACATAACTGAAATAGCGTTCGCTTAGCAAGCATCACCCTTGAGACGTACTGTTTTCCAACATGTAACTTAAGCTAACGTAAACATTACGATACTGTGGCTAACTAGCTAAACTTACCCATGATCCGAAGTAGCAATCATCGTGGCTCCAGGGTGCTTGCGTTTCAAATTGCTCGTGCATCGCCGTAGTGCTGCTGTGGAATGCCAATTCGGCTTTGCATATTCTGCATTTAACTGACTTCTTTGGCTTGTCATCTGTGAAATACTCCCAGACTTTTGATAGTCTCGGTCTCGCTGGTTTTTGCTCTTCATTAGCCTCATTCGCTCTCCTTTCCGCCATCGTTCATACGCTTTCTTCTTCTCTTCGTCGTTCATGCAAAATGCAGTTATATCAGACGATGGAAGCGATACTGCCCCCAGCACTTCCTATAGGGCATTGCAGTTACAAATGAACATTTGTGCGGTTTTGAGTTAACGTTACTGGCTCTGATTGTTTTTATACGACGCGTCGAAGCTAAAATTCTGCGTCGACGAGTTTTTATGATCGACGTCGTCGATTATGTCGACTAATCGTTGCAGCCCCGGCCCTGAACCCACCCAAAAATAGCCCTTTTTTTACTGTTTAGTAGAAAGTTTCTCTGTTTGTCCGGTGTATGTATGTAATAATAATTATGTTTATCAGAGCCATTTTTACCCACTCAATCAAATAAAAAGTATCCCAATCTGCCAATGCTGCGGTCATGTGTGTGTGTGTGTGTGTGTGTGTTGATATCTAGAGACCTAACATGTCATGTGTTCTCCACAGAGACCACCAGGAGAGGTCAGAGGTTCTCAGTGGTCAGTCTGTCCAGGAGCATCAAACAGACCTGGACTCCATATTTATGGTGTGTAAATGTACATCAACACCTTTTACTTCACCTCCAAATGAAATGAAAAACAACCATTCTGGTCATAATGGTCTTCATGCTCCACTGTTTACATCAGTGGGTTTTAATCAGTGACAGATGGGCTTGATGTTTTGTTCCATGAGTTTAACATGAAAGTTTAATTCATATACTGATTCATTTCCAGCTGCTTGAGGAGAACATTGTCACTTTTGTGAAGAAGGAGCTGAAGAGGTTCCAGAAGGATCTGAGTCCAGATTACCCAGAGTGCTTAGAGAGACAGAGGGAGGAGGAGGAGGAGCAGAGGAGGAGTCCCAGAGAGGCACTTCTGAAGATCACACTGCACTTCCTGAGGAGTATGAAGCAGTAGGAGCTGGCTGACTCTCTGGAGAGCAGTAAGAGACTCTTTATTCAAAGGCCTCAACACCATGTAAAAAGTCAATAGAGACAAAGTGGGAGGTGGAATTGTTTTGAAACCCTGCTGAAAATGTAGACTTATCACAGGAGGTTCAGACAGTTTCCATTTGGATGGTAAATGAAAAGAAATCTAATGGATAATCTGGTTAAACTATTGATTGGTTAATGAGGGTGTAAAATGCTGATGACATTGGTTCACATCAGAACAATAATACCAGAGAGAACCTCTTTAAGACATCATCACTGTCACCATAATCCCAGTAAAGATCTCCTATCTAATGCATGGTTACTACAAGAGATGTGATAATAGCCATCAAAATATTATTACAGTAGAAATGAATTATTATTAATGAACATGTTTTTGTGGAAATGTATTTGGATAAATCTACCCTTTATATAAATTATATACATGTCTTCATTGTTTGTTTTAATTAAAACCTGCATGTCCATCCACCAGTGATGAGCTGAATTAATACTATGGAGTTTGGTAAAGTTTCTGTTTCTCACATTTACAGTAACATCCACTCACTGATTCCCTGGTTTGTTTATTCAGAAACCCCTGTTCCCTTGTGCCGGAGTCACCTCAAAGCAGCTCTGAAGGAGAAGTTTCAGTGTTTGTTTGAGGGTGTTGCTAAACCAGGAGAGTCAACACTTCTGAATCAGATCTACACAGAGCTCTACATCTCAGAGGGAGGGAGTGGAGAGGTCAATAATGAACATGAGGTCAGACAGATTGAAACAGCATCCAGGAAACCAGCGAGACCAGAAACACCGATCAAATGTGAAGACATCTTTAAACCCTTACCTGGACAAGATAAACCAATCAGAACATTGATGACAAGGGGAGTGGCTGGCATCGGGAAAACAGTCTTAACACGGAAGTTCACTCTGGATTGGGCTGAAGACAAAACCAACCACAATATACACTTCACATTTCCATTCACGTTCAGAGAGCTGAATGTGCTGAAAGATAAAAAGTTCAGCTTGGTGGGACTTCTTCATCACTTCTTTATTGAAACCAAAGAAGCAGGAATCTGCAGCTTTGACCAGTTCCAAGTTGTGTTCATCTTTGATGGTCTGGATGAGTGTCGACTTCCTCTGGACTTCCAGAACAATGAGATCTGGACTGATGTCACAAAGTCCACCTCAGTGGACGTGCTGCTGACAAACCTCATCAAGGGGAAACTGCTTCCCTCTGCTCGCCTCTGGATAACGACACGGCCTGCAGCAGCCAACCAGATCCCTCCTGAGTGGGTTGACATGGTGACGGAGGTGAGAGGGTTCAATGATCCACAGAAGGAGGAGTACTTCAGGAAGAGGTTTAGAGATGAGGAGCAGACCAGAAGAATCATCTCACACATCAAGACATCACGAAGCCTCTACATCATGTGTCACATCCCAGTCTTCTGTTGGATCACTGCTACAGTTCTCGATCACGTGTTGAGAACAGATGAGAGAGGAAAGATGCCCAAGACCCTGACTGAGATGTACATCCACTTCCTGGTGGTTCAGTCCATCCAGGGAAATGTGAAGTATCATGGGAGATCTGAAACAGAGCCACACTGGAATACAGAGAGCAGGAAGATGATTGAGTCTCTGGGAAAACTGGCCTTTGAACAGCTGGAGAAAGGCAACCTGATCTTCTATGAAGCAGACCTGACAGAGTGTGGCATTGATATCAGAGCAGCCTCAGTATATTCAGGAGTGTTCACACAGATCTTTAAAGAGGAGTGTGGGCTGTACCAGGACAAGGTCTTCTGCTTTGTCCATCTGAGCATTCAAGAGTTTCTGGCTGCTCTTTATGTCTTTCTCTCATTCATCAACACTGGAGTCATTCTGCTGTCAGCAACACAGTCAACCTCCTACTGGCTTAAACTATTTGGAAATAAACCAGACCTCTACCTGACAGCAGTGGACAAGGCGTTAGAGAGTCCAAACGGACATCTGGACTTGTTCCTGCGCTTCCTCCTGGGCCTCTCACTGGAACCCAATCAGAATCTCCTACGAGGCCTGCTGAGAAAGACAGGAAGTAAATCACAGACCACTCAGCAAACAGTCCGGTACATCCAGAAGAAGATCAGGGGGAATCTCTCTCCAGAAAGAAGCATCAATCTGTTCCACTGTCTGAATGAACTGAATGAGCATCCAACAGTACCTGACATCAGGAAGACTCTCCACAGACCGGCTCTCTCCTGCTCAGTGGTCAGCTCTGGTCTTCATCTTACTGTCTTCAGAAGAGGAGCTGGACGTGTTTGACCTGAAGAAATACTCTGCTACAGAGGAGGGTCTTCTGGGGCTGCTGCCAGTGGTCAAAGCCTCCAGTACAGCTCTGTAAGTTTCTGGATTAGGCCTTTTAAAGTATTAAATATATTATGTGTTATTATTTTTCATTGGTGATAAAATATTGTTTTATTACACTGATTATTGAAACTGTTATTGGCGTTACAGGTTCTAAAATCAAAAGTATTAGAGACATTAAAATGATAGAATAACTACAACTATTAAAACAGTAGTTGTAATAGTTGTAAGTAGCAGTAATCATAAAAGAAGCACGTAGTAGTGGAATTAGCAGCAGTAGTAACAGCAGTAATAGTAGTAGTAGCAGTAGTACTAGTCTAGTAGTAACAATAGTATTAGTAGTCACAGTAGTTGCAGTAGTAGTACAAATTGTATTATAACAAGTAGCCGTCACAGTTAGGGTAGGACTAGTAGTAAAAGTAACAGCAGTAATGCAACTCTTGTAGTAATATTTTGTTATTTCCATGTTTAGATGAGTACTATAATAAAGTACTATTATCCAAACTGTTGTAATGATGAAAACAGTAAAATCAAAAGTATTAACGCCATTACAATGTAATAGAATGATATATTTGTGTGTGTGTGTGTGTGTTGTGTGTGTGTGTGTGTGCGCGCGCGCGCGTGTGTGTGTGTGTGTGTCCATTCAGGTTGAGTTCCTCTAATCTGTCAGACAGAAGCTGTGAAGTTTTGTCCTCAGTTCTCAGCTCCAACTCCTCTAGTGTGAGAGAGCTGGACCTGAGTAACAATGATCTGCAGGATTCAGGAGTGAAGCTGCTCTCTGCTGGACTGGGGAGTCCACAATGTAGACTGGAAACTCTCAGGTCAGTATTCCTAAACTTCTACAACACAGGACCACTTCAGTCCTCATTTACATCCACTTTAATGGCAGTCAGTACATCCTAACCTGGGTGGTCTTTTCTCTGACTGGAGGAATTACAGACCAGTTGTAGTAACAAGCTCTGGTTCTACTTTCTACTTCCTGTCAACTGCTTTCCATGAACACATACACCAGCAAAGAGGACATGTCAACACATTACACATCAATACAGTTTGGTTTTCAGAGAAAAAGGTGAAATAGTCTAACAGGCATAGCAAGGCCTTCCTTCTGACCATATTTCAACTATATATTTATAATTCATATTTCTTGTTGCAGTTTGCAGTGTAACTCTATTTTCACCTGAAAAATACTGCACTGGTTAAGATTATTTACATAGACTATCTGCTGTCAGAGAGGTCTGCTTGGAGCTGCCAGCAGCAGGGCCACAACACACACCTTTCTGGACCCCCACCATGTTAGACCACCCCTCATTATTAGAGATGGACAACTTCTTTACTGGAGGATCTTCTGGCAGAGATGGATGCCCTCCTGTCCTTTTTAGTTCACTTTTTTATTTTTATTTTTATTCAGTTTGGTGCAAATCATATAAAGTGTTAATGTGTTGTACAGTAGCACACATTCACACCACTGAAAGAATAAGGACAGGGAATACTGACCACTTTGGATCATGTTTTATATTTAGTCTTGATTTGTATCTAAGACCTCTTCATACAACTAGGGTTGCAGCTACTGTAAAGAATAACAAAGAAAAGTGTGCATACCAACATGCACCCTAGTCTGATCATGTGACCTGAGTTGACAGAGGAAGTTGTTGACCACCGTCATGATACCACAGGGCTCCAGACTAACTTTTTCCACTAGGAGCACTGCTGCTCCTTACTGACAATTTTAGGAGCACCACTTAAATCGACACACAACGCAACACATGGATATTTTCCCGTCTTAACCGTATTACTGATCAATGCTTTGGTAATAAATAGACCACTTACAGAAATAACTATATGGTGTTTTATTTTAAATGTCACCAAGGGAGGTAGTGCTTAAGAGCAAAAAAACAATAAGTTAAATAAAACGTAAACCCGAAAGTGTTTTTTGTAAACATAGGCACCAATTATAACATTTATAAATGTAAACATAAGGTATGTGGTCAGTAACATTACTGTCATTACAGCACCAGAACCACAACAACATAAGTCAACACTGAACTCATGCAGTATACCTCCCCTCGCCTTCCCTGTAGTTTAGAGCACATCCCCCTGAGGACCACTAGGAGGCTCTACCCAACCCTTGTAATTGGGCCTTCTAGCTCTTTTACCCTGACTGAACCACATCTGTACAGCCTCCTTGGCATCAAACTCACTGTGGCCCTGTAATAACCCTGGAGCAGTAAAATACTCACTGTACCTACAAATAAATATTTTAGTAATAGAGTGCAATAAATATGTGCCTCTCATGTGTGAACAAGCTGTATTATACTGTACATAACCCCCTACTGACTGTACAGTAACGCTTGTTACAGTATTTACCATCACTCCTTCACTTCTTTGCACTCTATCCTGTTTACATGTCACAGAAACGGTTTCCCCTGTATATAGTCATTCCTAGTGTGTATTTCTGGAGGTTGTGTGTTCTGTGTGCGAGTACACCGAGCCAGACCGGAGTCAGAGTGCTTACATACCTTGAGCATTTGGGTGCTGGCCTTCCACGTGGCCCATCAAAACATTCACCGGCCTCCTCTGCTGCAGGATCCGTGCATACACAATCTCCATTCCTTGGCTGACACGTCCGTGTGGTCATCAGTCATGAATGAGAGCTACATGGAGTCCGCTGGTTTTTTGCCGGTCTTCTTTTTAAGCGTGTCAGCTGTCATGCCGTGCACCTGCCCTGCACAGTGTGTACTTCAGGATGTTGTTGTGGGGCAACATTGTGGGGGGGGGGGGGAGCCTGCACGCGTGCTATCCCCCCCAAATGCTGTTTTGTCTTTTTTTTGGTCATGTCACGAGAGCCTCGCAGTAACTCCTCTTTATCACACACACACACACACAAACACACACACACACACAGGCCAAGCCCACTCATTCACACACAAGTTCTCCTCTTACTGGTTTTCACATGATTACAAAAACACGGTAATATTGCAAGTGGCACCATTGCGCCTAGGTTTAAAATCTACTTGCACCGATGCCAAAACTCGGTGCAAAATGTGACTAAATGGTCGCACTCTGGAGCCCCGTATCAGTTAACTCAGGTTGGGTTGGTTTGCTGGCAGCCATACCAACATCTACCCAGGCTCTGCTCAATCACAGAAGCTAAGCAAGTGTGGGCTTGGCTAGTACTTGGATGGCAGACCTCCCGAGAAAACTGAGTTGCTGCTGGATTTGGTGTTGGTGGGCCAGTAGGGGGCAATCTTCCCTCTGAGCCTTGAAAAAAAAAAAGCCAATGCCTCAGTGCAGTGATGGGGACACAGTGCTGTAGGAGATGTCGTCCTTCTGATGAGACGTTAAAACCGAGGTCCCAACTCACTGTGGTCCTTAAAGACCCCATGGCACTTACAGCAAAGAATAGAGGGTCCCCCGGTGTTCTAGCAAATTCCCCAGCCTGGCTCTCTCCATCTGGCCACCTAATCATCCCCCAGTATGATTGGCTCAATGGTTCCTCCCTCTCCACCTTAAGCTGACGTGTGGTGAGCGTTCTATTGCAAAATGGCTGCCGTGCATCATCCAGGTGGTGCTACACATTGGTGGTGGATGGGGTGAGTTTCCCCCCTTCTCTGTGAAGTGCTTTGGGTGTCCAGATAAAACCCTAAAAGTATAATCCATTATTATTGTTTGGTTTAGTGAAGCTGAAGCTTATTCAGGAACCTGATTATGTTGAACATGTTTCATGAGACACTCTTACACATCAACAGCTGAAAGATAGTAATCTGTGTGTGTGTGTGTGTGTGTGTGTGTGTGTGTGCAGGTTGTCGGGCTGTCTGGTAACAGGGGAAGGTGTTTTTTCTCTGCTCTCAGCTCTGAGCTCTAACCCCTCCCATCTGAGAGAGCTGGACCTGAGCTACAACCAGCCAGGAGACTCAGGAGGGAAGCTGCTCTCTGCTGGACTGGAGGATCCACACTGGAGACTGGACACTCTCAGGTATGGACAGGCTGGATGACACTCATTCATCATGTCTTCTACAAGGATTTTCTCCTCCTACTCTGATGCTGGATCAGACTGGTTCTTCTGTAACAGTGGACAGGACTGATACTGGATGGAGGTTTATTAGATGGAGGATGTGCTGGTGTGACTGTGTTTCTCCTCCACCCCCAGGCTGGACCATGCTGGAGTGTGCAGGTTGACACCAGGTGTGAGGAAGTGTAAGTGTGTGTTTAGTTTCTTCATGAGAACAAAGCAGATCACATTCAGCTGTTTAGATGGAAAGTGCGTCCACACAGCAGTGTGTGACATCCATTCATTCACATCCTACTGTGGAGGAAGATGATGGTGGACATGATGTGTCTTCATCACACTGCTGAGAAATTAACAGTCATTAGGTCTCATTTATCAAGGAACTTCAGCACTAATGTGTGTGTGGTTCCTTCATACTGAGGTTTCTACATGAAAAGTGGATTTATGAACTTTTTCACACATCTGACAGAAATGTATGAAAACCTGAGACCACACGTAAGATGTGTGTCCACTCCTCACTTCTACTTTTATGCAGAAACTTTCACTTTTATTTATTAAATAGTCTTATTTGAACAGACTTTCTACTCGTATATGAAGATAGATGAACAAAAGACTTGAGAAAAACATGTTTGCAAACAATATTGAAGTGAGATAAAATGTTTAGAATGATTAATAGACTACTGGAAAGACTTCCTGTGATTGTCTCCTGTGTAATATTCATTTAATTACTGAAGAAGAAGATTTAAAGGGACACAATACTGTAAAGTCCACATGTTAAATGGGCCGACCTTGTCTTATAGAGGATTTGACAAGAGCGTCTTTTCAGGAAAAGGACAGATTTTTGATTTTTTTTCACTGAGAATGACGAGTGACTTTTGAGTTGATTCTGATTCACCAGAGCCTTGCTGTAAAAGACTATTAAGACCACTATTAAGACCACTATCAAGGCCACTATTAAGACTAATATTAAGACTAACATAAAGACTAACATAAAGACCACTATTAAGACTAACACTATAACCATTATTAAGACCACTATTAAGACCAATATTAAGACCACTATTAAGACTAATATTAAGACCACTATTAAGACTAATGTTAAGACCACTATTAAGATCACTGTTAAGACTAATATTAACGCCACTATTAAGAGAAATATTAAGACGAATATTAAGACGGCTATTAAGATCAATATTCAGACCAATATTCAGACCACTATTAAGACTAATATTAAGACCACTATTAAGATTAATATTAAGACCTCTATTAAGACTAATATTAAGACCACAATTAAGACTTAAATTAAGACCACTATCAAGATTAATATTAAGACCTCTATTAAGACTAATATTAAGACCACTGTCAAAACTAATATTAAGACCACTATTAAGACTAATGTTAAGACCACAATTAAGACTACTATTAAGACCACTATTAAGACTACTATTAAGACCACAATTAAGACTGGTATTAAGAACACTATTAAGACTAATATTAAGACCACTATTAAGACTTAAATTAAGACCACTATCAAGATTAATATTAAGACCTCTATTAAGACTAATATTAAGACCACTATCAAGACTAATATTAAGACCACAATTAAGACTACTATTAAGACCACTATTGAGACCACAATTAAGACTGGTATTAAGACCACTATTAAGACGAATATTAAGAACACTATTAAGACTAATATTAAAACCACTATTAAGACTAATATTAAGACCACTATCAAGACTAATGTAACCCCTTTTTAACTGGCGGGCAACGCCAAGCACATTTAAACAAGACAAAAGCCTAATGCTACCAGTTACTAAAGTGTTATAATACAAATCAATAGCGCAACAGGATCCTGAGTTCTCAGCGGTGGAATGGTGAGCTGGCTGAACCTCCTGTGTACTAACTAGTAGGCTAGTGCCACTAATGACAATTTTAGTGATGATTGATAATAGAACTAATTAACCAAGATAATAATCAATTTAGTAGCGCGGTGCCTCCACTGGGTAAATACTACACTTACCTAAGGCTAGTGAATGGTGTATCTTCCCAGAATTAAACAAACATGTGGTTAATGCAGATCTTATAACCCTGCTGTGTACTGAATTACTGTACAAGCTTATTACCAGCACTCTAAAAGTAACCTAGGCTTTGCATAAGCGGAAAATGAGCTGCCAATACACCCGAGATATAATTAATAATAATAGGATTTATTTGATAATAATGAGAGAGAGAGAGAGAGAGAGAGAGTACCACATGAGGGTGGTATTTTTGATTAAATAAACATTAATTGAAATTACACAGGGTGTGACAACCGGTCACAATAAACAGGAAGAAAGTAAAAAAAGAACACAAAAATACCCAGCGCTTTCCGTTGGGGCCCGTTGGTGCACATAAAGCAGCTCTCTGAGCGGAGGGCAAGGCAGCCACCCGCAAGATGGCCACAGGTTGCAATGTTCAGAAAACCCTGGCGAAGATGGTGGTCGTCTGGTGGGTCCAGATGAAGCGAGTCCTCTTTGAACAGCAGACAGGTCCCAGGAATGGAGCAGAGCGGCTCCCCTAGTTAGATCACCGTCCAGCGCAGCCCGATGACTTCTGGCTAGCCTCCACAACTCTAGTCGGCTAACACACTAGCACTGGATGCTAAATCCACTTAGCTAGCTAGCGGCGACACTGGCTGTGGGGCATAAACAAAATAATCGGACTAAAACAAACCTCACCAGCAAGCATACGGCCGCGGGCCAATCGCAACACTCCTGACCTCAAATGCGGGCCTAGTACACGGGCTGTGTATAAAGTCTCTGCGAAACAGGTACTTAGACGGAGCAGCAGAAAAATGGCCGTCTCTCTTGGTCGTACTCGCTCAGACTGCCTAACTCCTCCCTCTCCGTGAGGAGATCGACCGTTGCGAACTTCGTGATTTCGTGGGCATAACAACTCCACACCACATCATTGGCTAATAACAAAATTCAAATAAAAATACAAAGAGCAAATACATTCCATTGGTTTACATGTTTAGAAACGTATAAGAACATAGGAAATGTTTAAGACACAAAGCATGCTGGTAAATGAAGTAGCACAAAGTATGTACAGTAGATTTTAGAGGTCCTTACACTAATATTAAGACTAATATTAAGACCACTATTAAGACTAATGTTAAGACCACTATTAAGACTACTATTAAGACCACTATTAAGACTAATATTAAAACCGCTACTAAGACCGTTATTAAGATCAATATTCAGACCACTATTAAGGCTAACATTAAGACCACTATTAACACTAATATTAAGACCAGTATTAAGACCACTATTAAGACTAATATTAAGACCACTATTAAGACTAATATTCAGACCATATTAAGACTAATATTAAAACCACTATTAAGACCGCTATTAAGACTAAAGTTAATACCACTATCAAGATTAATATCAAGACCTCTATTAAGACTAATATTAAGACCACTATCAAGATTAATATTAAGACTACTATTACCACTATTAAGACTAATATTCAGACCACTATTAAGGCTAATATTAAGACCACTACTACTACTACTTTCGGCTGCTCCCGTTAGGGGTCGCCACAGCGGATCATCCGTTTCCATTTCTTCCTGTCTACTGCGTCTTCCTCTGTCACACCAGCCACCTGCATGTCTTCCCTCACCACATCCATAAACCTCCTCTTTGGCCTTCCTCTTCTTCTCTTCCCTGGCAGCTCCATATTCAGCATCCTTCTCCCAATATACTCAGCATCTCTCCTCCACACATGTCCAAGCCATCTCAATCTTGCCTCTCTTGCTTTGTCTCCAAACCGTCCAACCTGAGCGGTCCCTCTAATATAATCGTTCCTAATCCTGTCCTTCTTCGTTACTCCCAGTGAAAATCTTAGCATCTTCAACTCTGCCACCTCCAGCTCCGCCTCCTGTCTTTTCGTCAGTGCCACAGTCTCCAAACCATATAACATAGCTGGTCTCACAACCATCTTGTAAACTTTCCCTTTAACTCTTGCTGATACCCTTCTGTCGCAAATCACTCCTGACACACTTCTCCACCCACTCCAACCTGCCTGCACTCTCTTTTTCACCTCTCTACTGCACTCCCCGTTACTTTGGACAGTTGACCCCAAGTATTTAAACTCAAATGCCTTTATCACCTCCACTCCTTGAATCCTGACCATTCCACTGTCCTCTCTCTCATTCACGCATAGGTATTCCGTCTTGCTCCTACTGACTTTCATTCCTCTTCTCTCCAGTGCATACCTCCACCTCTCCAGTCTCTCCTCAACCTGCACCCTACTCTCGCTACAGATCACAATGTCATCCGCGAACATCATCGTCCATGGAGACTCCTGCCTGATCTTGTCCGTCCACCTGTCCATCACCATTGCAAACAAGAAAGGGCTAAGAGCCGATCCTTGATGTAATCCCACCTCCACCTTGAACCCATCTGTCATTCCAACCGCACACCTCACCATTGTCACACTTCCCTCATACGTATCCTGCACCACTCCTACATAGTTCTCTGCAACTCCTGACTTCCTCATACAATACCACACCTCCTCTCTCGGCACTCTGTCATAAGCTTTCTCTAAATCTACAAAGACACAATGCAACTCTTTCTGGCCTTCTCTATACTTCTCATTCAACATTCTCAAAGCAAACATCGCATCTTTGGTGCTCTTTCGTGGCATGAACCCATACTGCTGCTCGCTGATCGTCACCTCTCCTCTTAACCTAGCTTCTATTACTCTTTCCCAAATCTTCATGCTGTGGCTGATCAACTTTATACCTCTGTAGTTGTTACAGTTCTGCACATCGCCCTTGTTCTTGAAAATCGGTACCAGTATGCTTCTTCTCCACTCCTCAGGCATCCTCTCACTTTCCAGGATTGTGTTAAACAATCTAGTTAAAAAAAACTCCACTGCCATCTCTCCTAAACATCTCCATGCCTCCACAGGTATGTCATCAGGACCAACTGCCTTTCCACTCTTCATCCTCTTCATAGCTGCCCTCACTTCCTCCTTGCTAATCCGCTGAACTTCCTGATTCACTATCCCTACATCATCCAATCTTCTCTCTCTCTCATTTTCTTCATTCATCAGCCCCTCAAAGTATTCCTTCCACCTTCTTAGCACACTCTCCTCGCTTGTCAGCACATTTCCATCTCTATCCTTGATCGCCCTAACTTGCTGCACATCCTTTGCAGCTTGATCCCTCTGTCTAGCCAATCGGTACAAGTCCTTTTCTCCTTCCTTAGTGTCTAATCTGTCATACAACTCACCATACGCCTTTTCCTTTGCCTTTGCCACCTCTCTCTTTGCTTTACGCTGCATCTCCTTGTACTCCTGTCTACTTTCTTCATCTCTCTTACTATCCCACTTCTTCTTTGCCAACCTTTTCCTCTGTATAATTTGCTGTACTTCCTCATTCCACCACCAAGTCTCCTTGTCTTCCTTCCTCTGTCCTGATGACACACCAAGTACCTTCCTAGCTGTCTCCCTCACTATTTCTGCAGTGGTTTTCCAGCCATCTGGCAACTCTTCACTACCACCCAGTGCCTGTCTTAACTCCTGCCTGAACTCCACACAACAGTCTTCCTTCTTCAACTTCCACCATTTGATCTTCGGCTGTGTCTTCACTCGCTTCCTCTTCTTGGTCTCCAAAGTCATCCTACAGACCACCATCCGATGCTGCCTAGCTACGTTCTCCCCTGTCACCACCTTGCAGTCTCCAATCCCTTTTAGATGGCATGGCGCCTTCTACATAAGATATAGTCCACCTGTGTGCACTTTCCTCCACTCTTGTACGTCACCCTGTGTTCCTCCCTCTTCTTGAAATATGTATTCACCACAGCCATTTCCATCCTTTTCGCAAAATCGATCACCATCTGTCCTTCCACATTTCTCTTCTTGACTCCATACCTTCCCATCACCTCCTCATCACCTCTGTTCCCTTCACCAACATGTCCATTGAAGTCCGCTCCAATCACCACTCTCTCCTCCTTGGGTACCCGCTCCACCATGTCGTCCAACTCGCTCCAGAATTCTTCTTTTTCATCCATCTCACACCCAACTTGCGGGGCATATGCGCTGATAACATTCAGCAATAAACCTTCAATTTCCAGCTTCATACTCATCACTCTGTCTGACACGCTCTTCACCTCCAGCACGCTCTTGACATACTCTTCCTTCAGAATTACCCCTACCCCATTACTCCTCCCATTCACACCATGGTAGAAGAGTTTGAACCCACCTCCGATACTCCTGGCCTTACTCCCCTTCCACCTGGTCTCTTGCACACGCAGTATGCCTGCCTTTCTTCTTTCCATCATGTCAGCCAGCTCTCTCCCTTTACCAGTCATAGTGCCAACATTCAAAGTTCCAACTCTCACCTCCACATGCCTACCCTTCCTCCTCTCTAGCTGCCTCTGGACATGCTTTCCCCCTCTCCTTCTCCTTCGCCCAACAGTAGCATAGTTTCCACCGACACCCTGCTGGTTAACAGTACCGGTGGCGGTCGTTGGTGACCCGGGCCTCGACTTATCCGGTATATAAGTCTTATTTATGTTCCGCATATTTGATTTGGCAAAGATTTTACTCCGGATGCCCTTCCTGACGCAACCCTCCCCATTTGTCTGGGCTTGGGACCGGCACTAAGGATGCACCGGCTTGTGCATCCTCAGTGGCTGGGTTTAATATTAAGACCACTATTAAGACCACTATTAAGACTACTATTAAGACCACTTTTAAGGCTAATGTTAAGACCACTATTAAGACCACTATTAAGACCTCTATTAAGACTAAAATTAAAACCACTATCAAGATTAATATTAAGACCTCTATTAAGACTAATATTAAGACCACCATTAAGACTACTATTAAGACCACTAATAAGACTGATGTTAAGACCACTATTAAGATTGGTATTAAGACCACAGTTTAGACTGTTATTAAGACGAATATTAAGACAACTATTAAGACCACTATTAAGACTAAAATTAAGACTAATATTCAGACCAGTATTAAGACTAATATTCAGACTATATTAGTACAGTCCATTATCTCAGAGGTGGACTGAACAAGGAGCAGTTATGTTAATTCATGGTAAATAAGGTCATGTGACGTGCTTCCAGTTTATGAATGATTGGTGTTCATCATAATACACACAAGAGTACGATGGAAACTTCATACCTCAGAACATGTGATAAATACAGCGGCAGTATAATTCATAACATGATACGAGGGAACTTACACATTTATGAACATGTTGATAGATGAGGTCCAACCTGTGACTAAATCAACACAAACCAAACAGAAGAGGAACTTTAGATCAACAACCGCTGCTGTATTGTGTCTTGTTGTCTCCATCAGATGCCTGTGAATTCACACTGGACCCAAACACAACACACAGAGACCTCCTTCTGTCTGAGGACAACAGAAAAGTGACATGGTGGAGAGAGGAGCAGTCGTATCCTGATCATCCAGACATATTTGACTCCTGGAGACAGGTTCTATGTAGAGAGAGTCTGACTGACCGCTGTTACATGGAGGTACAGTGGAAAGGATATGTTCGTATAGGAGTGACTTACAGAGGAATCAGAAGGAGAGGAGGAGGTGATGACTGTCTGCTTGGATATAATAAAAAGTCCTGGAATCTGTCCTGCCGTAGTGATAGATACAATGTCTGTCAAAATAATAGAGTAACAGAGATACGTATCTCCCCCTCCTCCTCTGACAGAGTAGGAGTGTATCTGGACTGGTCTGCTGGAACTCTGTCCTTCTACAGAGTCTGCTCTGACACACTGACACACCTCCACACCTTCACCTCCACATTCACTGAACCTCTCCATGTTGTGTTTAGGTTGTGGTCACGTGACTCATCAGTGTGTGCGTGTGTTAGATAGAGGAGGTAGAGACGCCTCCTGTGTCCTGGAGGAACACTCACACTCCTGCCCAAACACACCTAAAGAGTGATAGATCACTCTGTACACACACACACACACACACACACACACACACAAATACAGACAGTGTGACCAAAGATGTGTGTTTTGGGGTTGTAATAGTTGTGTGGTGTGTTTAATGTGTGTTGGATGTATGCTTCATTGATTCAGTTTCTGCATTTTACTCATGCTTATCTACTCATATATTTTCGTGATGTGTGTGTGTGTGGTGTTAGTGTAGATAGCGGGACCGAAAACTAAAGCACTTACGATCCTAATTCTTTTTGGAGGTGGTAGGTATTGTTCCAGAGAGTAAGGGAAAAATCCCAGAAAATTAAAATTATGCATAAATATGCAAAATGTGCATTTTTTCTAAAAATGGCTAAAAACCACTTTTCTCGTCATTTCAGATGATTCTGAGCATCTTTGATTTTTTCACCTATATACATTTTTTTTCTGGGACTTGTTTTGGCATTATGCAAAATAGATGCATTTTTTGCAAAAATGCACTTATGATCCTAATTTTTTTTGGAGGTGGTAGGTATTGTTCCAGATAGGACCAGAAAAATAGCAGAAAATTGAAATATAGTTATAATAATTATGCATAATTATGCAAAATATGCATTTTCTAAAAATGGCTAAACACCACTTTTCTCGGCATTTCAGATGATTCTGAGTATTGGGGGGGGGGGTTGGAGTGGGAAGGGGGTTTAGGGGCAGGGGGAAGGCGGTTAGCTGGCAGGATGAAGAGGAGGGAGATTTAGACGGGTGGATAACCAAACCGCTACATTGTAGTAGGGTTCTTCTAGTATTCTTATATTTAGATTGTTTATGTTACCTATGTTTATGTAAGCTTTATGCCTATATTTGATATGTTGTCTTCTAATGTAAAGCACATTGAGCTTACTTGTAATAAAATGTGCTACATAAATAAAAATTCTAAAATATTCAATTGTTATTCAGTTTTTTATTGTATTGGATTAAATATATTAAACAACTTGTATTTTTTTATATTTGTGTATAATTTATCAATGCAGAACAACTGAAGAACCATGAACACACACAACCACATACTCACACACACACACACACATATGTTGGCTGAACCTGTGTGAAGTCCCTGCTGCTGTGTTGCTGTTGCAGGTCCAAGTGGGTCCATGAGGCTCAGTGCAGCATTGGTTGTGCGCTCCATTGTGTTTGACAGTGACTCGTTCATCTTCTGGCTGTGCTGGAGGAACTTGTCGTCCCATGTCTCCTTGTACTTCCTGTTCCCTGTGGAACAGACACACTATTAAAATGCAGTGTTCATGTGGTGCAGCAGCAAGGTGGAGCTTTGTTGTGTGTAAGTCTATTTGGACTCATCTGCAGCTCTGTGGTCTGTTCAAACTCCACTTTATTGTCATCAGCAGCTGTGTACATGTACACAGTTAGATGAAGTAGTGATTCTCCATGACGACAGAGTGAAAACACCACACAAGACAATGTCCACAAACAGCTGGACAGTGTGGTGGAGGAGCCATGTGTGTAGCAGGACTGTTAAGTGAGAAAGGAGCAGCATGGGGTGGAGGTGCAGTCATGTGCAGCACAAAAAGCAAAGCAGCATATGAGTAACTGGGCGGCACCATCACAGGTGGTCTGTGTTGTGTTGTGTGAAGTGTGTTTACCTTCTGGTTCCAGTGCTTGTTGATGGTGTTGGAGACGGTGGTTCACTGCCAGGTGGTGTTGAGCTGTTGTCATCACATGTGACGTCTTATAACACAACATGATTATGAAATGAGTGTTTATGTGCAGTAAATACTGAACCCCACTTACTGCACATTACAGCTGCTCACCCACTCAGCTGTTTGTATTTTCTATATAAATTGTGTATTATTACACAATAAGTACACATGTCTTCATTCATCAGCCCCTCAAAGTACTCCTTCCACCTCCTCAACACACTCTCCTCGCTTGTCGGCACATTTCCATCTCCATCCTTGATCGCCCTTACCTGCTGCACCTCCTTCCCAGCTCGGTCCCTCTGTCCAGCCAGTCGCTACAAGTCCTTTTCTCCTTCCTTAGTGTATCAGGAGGGAGATGGTCTTCAGAGTCCACTTTAACACGCTTCATTCTGAACCGGTTTTCATGAAAGGTCATTTGTAATAAAGGTGAGGAATTGAACATTTTACTGGTTCCTTATTGGAATTAAACTCAGTTACTGGGGGCAGATCTAATCCACTCTGCCCCAAAACACCACCTTTCTGAACAGCCACCTCCTCCTCTGGGAGGTGAGGGTTTGTGGAGTGTCGGAGTCAGTCTTGCTGTCAAGAAAGCAAGGCTGTGGGATGAAGACTCAAGCAGGTGACTGTGAGAGTGAAGACCTGACTCACTGATATGTGATGAAGGGTAAAGCAGGTGTGTGTCCACATTCACAGCTGATTATGAGGCCAAACTGACAGGTGACAGTTTATCTGTTGGTTCAAGACTCTTTATTTGTTATGTCTCATTATACAAGTACAAGAGAGTCACATTCTTGTGTTTCAGCTCCTCAACACTGCAGCAGCAACAACAATACAATAACAACACAACACAACAAAACAGCAGCAATAACAATAAATAGTGTGTGGTGTATGTAAGGTGCTGTGTCTGTGTGTGTGTGTGTGTGTGGTGTGTAAACTGATGATCCACTGAAAACCATAGGTCAGTACCAGTCAGTCCGGCACCAGGCTTAGTGTCTTTAATGGTCTTTGTTCAAAAGCCTGGTTGCTTGGTGGTAAAAGCTGTTCTGCAGCCTACTGGTCCGGGCTTTGAGGCTGCGGTACCGCCTGCCTGATGGTAGCAGTTGGAACAGTCCATAGTTGGGGGGGCTGGGGTCTTTGATAATCCTACGGGCTTTGCTGACACAACATCGTTGTATATGTCCTGGATGGAGGGAAACTCACATCTACTGGTGTCCCGGACCGTCCACACAACCCTCTGCAGGGTTTTGTGGTTGTGGGCAGTACAGTTCCCATGCCAGGCGGTGGAGCATCCAGTCAGGATGCTCTCGGTTGTGTCTCTGTTGAAGGCCCGTAGAATCTTGGGCCCATGTTGATGACAACAGGGGATTGTTCAGTCGTTGTAGAGCCAAACTAATTTTTTCAAGGCATTTACAATGAACTGCTGTATGTAGGAGTCCACAAATATTGTACAGTATTTAGGCTCAGGGCCAGTCCTTGTCTTATGTTACCATCTAGTGGTTGGCTGGTGGTATTGCTACTTGAGGTGACCAGAAAAAATAAATGGTACAATGCAATGTGACAATGTTAAGTTAGTTTGCTGACTTGGGTTAATTTACCCATTGAAGGGGGGGTCACCTTAGCCATCATTGCAACAATTGCCCCCCTGACAGAGGTGGCAGGAGCCACCACTGTTGCAGAGGCAGGGTGGCGCGGTTCGTCTGGTCGCCACGGGAAAAACATGTCTGTATGAATGCGTGTCTGTATGTGTGTATGTATGTATGTATGTATGTGTGTGTGTCCTTCGATGTTGTCAAACCGCTCATCCAAACAACTTCACTCGACACTGCACTTCCGTGGGTCCTCAGCAACACACCCAGCGAGTGTGAAGTCGATCGGATGAACGGTTGTCTAGAAGACTGAAGGACAGACAGACACAGACAGAGTTCCTTCCATTATAGTATGATAAGCAACTGTCTGGATGGTGTGGTAAATACAGGATCAGCTGGAAACCATGTGGAATAAATCTTACTGCACTTTAGAGAGAAAATTAACAATCCCTGATAGATAAAATCACACCCGTCACATGAAAACAAGAACAAGTCTAAAATCATTCATTGTGTTGAGGATATTTAATATCTTTTAAATATATATTTTTACACACACACACACACACACACTATATGTACAAAAGTATTGGGACACCTGGCCATTACACCTACAGGAGCTTTCATGACATCCCATTCTAACTCCATAGACATTAATATGGAGTTGCCCCCCCCCCCCCTTGCAGCTATAACAGCTTCCACTCTTCTGGGAAGGCTTTCCACAGGATTTTGGAGTGTGTCTGTGGGAATTTTTGCCCATTCATCCAGAAGAGCATTTGTGAGGTCAGGCACTGATGTTGGACGAGAAGACCTGGCTCGCAATCTCCGTTCTAGTTCATCCCAAAGGTGTTGGATGGGGTTGAGGTCAGGACTCTGTGCAGGCCAGTCAAGTTCTTCCACACCAAACTCACCCAACCATGTCTTAATGGACCTTGCTTTGTGCACTGGGGCACAGTCCTGCTGGAACAGAAGAGGGCCCTCCCCAAATTGTTCCCACAAAGTTGGAGGCATAGAATTTTCAGGGGTTGGGCTAGGCCCCTTAGTTCCAGCATACCAATACATTGGGACGATTCTATGCCTCCAACTTTATGGGAACAGTTTGGGGAGGACCCTCTTCTGTTCCAGCATGACTGTGCCCCAGTGCACAAAGCAAGGTCCATTAAGGCATGGTTGGGTGAGTTTGGTGTGGAAGAACTTTACTGGCCTGCACAGAGTCCTGACCTCAACCCCATCCAACACCTTTGGGATGAACTAGAATGGAGATTGCGAGCCAGGTCTTCTCGTCCAACATCAGTGCCTGACCTCACAAATGCTCTTCTGGATGAATGGGCAAAAATTACCAGCGACACTCCAAAATCCTGTGGAAAGCCTTCCCAGAAGAGTGGAAGCTGTTATAGCTGCAAAGGGGGGACCAACTCCATATTAATGCCTATGGAGTTAGAATGGGATGTCATAAAAGCTCCTGTAGGTGTAATGGCAGGGTGTCTCAATACTTTTGTACATATAGTGTGTGTGTGTGTGTGTGTGTGTGTGTGTGTGTGTGTGTGTGTGTGTGTGTGTGTGTGTGTTTATATATATTTTATTTTTTTTTATGATTTTTTTTTTTTTTTTTTTTTTTGTAGCTGGCTGGCTGTGATGGTGTGCTCAGTTTAGTTTAGATGAAAAAACTAAAGCACCCCTTCTTCTTCTTTGTCTTCTCTATCTTGGTCAAACATTTGAGCTCCTTCTTCTGCTCTTTCTCCATTTTGGCCGAGAGCTTCTTTTCTTCCTTCTCCCTCTTGGCGAGGAGTTTAAGTTCAACCTTCCTCTTCTTTGCCAGCTCCTTTTCATTTTTCTTATTGGCCTTAGATGTTGATGCCGTAGAACATGTTAATGGCACCTTTTCCTCCTCCTTCTCACTCAAAAGAGCTGCCCATCTCTGCTCCTGCTCCTCACTGCTCCATTTCAGCAGCTGTATCTCCTCCTGAGCTTGGAGCAGGGCAAGCTTGGTCTCCTCCATGGTTTTGAGGAGACCAGCTTTCTCCTGCTGCCACTGGTCACGGTGGGTCTTAAATTGTTCCTCCACCTGGTGGAGGGAGGCTGCCATCCTCTGTTCAGTTTCCTCCTTCAGCGAAGAGAACCTGGAGGTGAAGTATTTCTCGACCGCTGCCAAGGCCTCCTCTTTCTCTGCAGCATGCCGTTCAAGTACCTCACACTCCCAGAGGACGGCGTCTTTTTTCAAGACCTCCACCTGCTGTAGTAATAATGATAAAAATAATAATAATACCTATTTATATAGCACTTTTCTAAGACAAAGTTGCAAAGCGCTTTATAAAGAAATAAAACTAGACAAGGCAAAAATAAGAGTAAGCCCAAATAAGTAAGAGTAAAAATAAAACAGTATATATAAATAGATAAAAACAAATATCACACATCTGTAAAAGCTTTCACAAAAGAAAAGTTTCAAGACAAGAGTTAAAAGAAGCTAGAGACTTGGTTTGTCTTAGTTCAGCAGGAAGAGAGGACCAAAGTGTGGGGACTCTAACAGCAAAAGCCCCATAACCCTTAATCACAAACCCAGACCTGGAATCACCAGCAGGGCTCCATCTGCAGGTCTTAATGGTGGAGCGGGCATATGCCAAGCCAATAAATCAGATATATATGTAGGAGCAGGACCATTTAAAGTCTTAACAGTGAGCAATAACACTTTAAAACAGGAGATCATACCTGTAGGAGGATATCATTGCTGTTGAGAAGAGTCTCTTTTTCCTCCTCCCAGATCCTGGTGCTGGCATCCTTATCTGTGAGTGCTTTGAGGATCTCTGCCTCTCTTGAGAGAGAGTCACTATGAAGGACCTCGTTTTCATACAGGAGTTTGTCCTTCTCTTTAAGGAGAAGCTCCTTTTCCTCACACAACCTCCTGTAGCTGGCCTCCTTCTCCTGGAGACCCCTCTGCAGCAACACAGTTTTATCGCAGGTGTAGTCGAGTTGTCCAGCCAAAAACTTCACCTGGTATTCCAGCCGATTCACTTCTTCACTCCTCTTTTTCTCCGCAAGAGCAGGAGAACTGGGTCTCTCCCTCCTGTAGTCTTTCTTTCTACTCCAGGTCTTTTCTCGCTCTCCGGAGGTGAAAGGTATCTCTCTCCTTGTCTCCTGCTGTCTCATTGTACACTTCAAAACAGAATAAACCAGAACAAGGTCAGTTGGCATCAAACTTGTGTATAAAGTGGTGTCCTCACTTTAAAGCAGCACTGTTCAGGTGTAGCGTGACTCACCGGTCTGCTGCCTCCCTGCACAGTGATTTGCAGGCCTTCAGGCTTTTTCCCTTGACTGTCAGGTTGGTGGAGCTGACGAGTCTTAGGGGGCTTTTTCTTATGTTTCTTGCCTTCAGGCTTGTGGTCAGGCTGCTGTGACTGGTCGTCAAGCGGGCAACGATGCGCCACCGCCGGCTCCTCATCAAGGAAGAGGGTGGTGGGATCCTCCTCCTCAAACACACGACGCTCCTCACTCTCCTCGGAAACAACCCATAACTTGGAGGGGGGCGCCATCAGGACGCCTATTTTCTGGTGTTTATTAAATGTGCACTGCGCCAGAAAATGTCTGTTGAAAAACATGAAAGTACTGTCAGGCTGACAACAAACTGCCAAAAATAGTAATTATCTTTACATAATTAACATCTATTACTGTCATTTTACAAGAAGTTTCCCTGTAATTCCATGAAGCCTTTTACATTTAGCAGATATTGATTTTTGGAATAGTCATGCACCACTAAAAAAACATCATTATCTTAAAAAAAGATAAAGAAAAGCGTAAGTACAGGTAATTACTAGTATTGTTATCATAAAAGTACCGTAAATCTAAGACCACTGACATGTAAAACAAACATGCAAGTCATTTTACTTTGCAAAGGCCCGAGTTTAAATGAAGTGTCAGAACGAGGACAGTGATGTACACTATGTTTGCTGTACAACAGATGGAAAACATCAATGAATATCTGCTGAGAAGGTGCTATGGCATCAGGTATGGAGAAGCTAAATTTCCTAAGATTTTAAATGAATGAATGATGATTTTTTTCAAAAATGTAAATAGGCACGATATAGCATACAGATAAACAATTAACAATATTCTCAAGTGATCAACAAACCCACACATCAAACTCAGTGAACAAATCTCTGTGTAACACCTGTCCCACGTAGCTATATAGTTTTCACTGTATACCTGAGGTTTGTAGTACGATGGGCGGGGCCCTGGGTACTTTTAACAAATGGCTGCCCTGCTAACCTGTGCACAATAAATGAAATTCCTAAACTAACCCTTTTTCTTTTATACAAAAATGAATTTTAATTGGCAACGGTGCCTCCACTTAGCAGCAATATAGATATACTACTTTTGTTTAATCCTACTAAGAATTATGTTTTAAAGTATTTGTTCCCTCATGAACAATTTCTTTAATCAGTATTTATACTTCTAACCCAAAATACACCTTCATGAAATGTAAACATGACACACACAATACTTTAAATGCAAATTATGAATTTAGTAAATGTAAAAAACAAATATCTAAATCAATAATAAAAAATAACAATTCTTCAAAGGACAAGATACTTCACATCACTTAAATGTATTGACCTTTTGATAATGGGCTTTCTAATTAATCTCCATTTGACTTTAAACACTTTTCTTATTTCGTTACCTATATACCTCCTATCCAAAGGGCCCACACACTCTCACACACACCCTCAATACTGCAAAAAACAAACAAAAGAATGTCTCTTTTTTCAAAATAAAACGTTGCAGGCCTGAGTCGATGCTTGGGAGCGTGGTGACCAAAAACAAATGGCCGTTTCACTTGACTACGTCACGCAGCAAAATAAAATAGTAGGTGCATTGGTTATTGTTACACACAGACCATGAGTTGGAACCAAGCCCCCACGAACCGGCAGCCATCTTGAAGTCAGTGCGCGATTACTGGCCAAGCTCAGTACTGCAGTTTGGGGCCGGAAAGAATGTGTGGGATGTGCTTGTGAACGCGCTGGCCCCAGCGGTGGCAAGGACGTTGGTCAGAAACAGACCATAATTAGCTGACATACCATATTAAACAACAGATTTATATTAAATTAATATACATCTGTTTTAATGGACATCATTGTATAGCCTATATTCGAATTTTACCTTGGAATACACTGTGGCGATCGCTGGAGGGTCGGTGATCAGCGTGGATGGTGATCAATGACTGATCAGCTGGGCGCGCGTGCATGCAGGCTGGGGCCGGCAAGATCGAGCACATCAACGGCGCCCAGACGTAGGTTCCTAAAGGTAGGTGGTGAATTAAATGGCGAATTAAAAAAGAAAGAAACACTCAGATGTCAAAACCTGACGATATACAGAGATGATTCCGACTTTGGTTAGTAGCCACAAACAGTTTCCTTCCTCGTAATTATTGTCTCTTTCCCCATGCTGGCGGACGTGAAAAAGTCTTTTTGGCCCCAGGTGCAGTACCGAGCTTGGTCCCTATTAAATGCGCTACTGAGCACTGGCTTCATGCGCCATTGAGCAACTTCCATAGGAATGAATGGGGGGGGGGCGTTCCCCGTGGTGTATCCAGTCTATAATACATCCATGGCGGGAACCAGGGTGATGGCTGACGAATGAAGCGAGTCAAGGCGATGAAAACCACGAGTGAAACACAGGCGGGAAATCGTCAACATGTCCGGATGAAGGGAAAAGCTGAGTGGAAGACATCTACTTGTCTTTAAGGTCCAAGGAGTACTCCCTGGTCCTCTCGGTCTTCGGCAGATTGTACGCGTCCTTTCCACATTGGAGAACTCTGCATTCCGCGGGTAAAGCACATGACGCTCCGCTCTCTCTCTCTCTTGCTGTTTTCACTACGTCCTTCACACAGCTGTCTGCTTGTCGTCTGACTCAGCCCCTGAACCGGACCTACGGGGTCAACTGGAGTTTTCCGCCCCTCCGCCATTCTGATTGGCTTCAAGTTGGCAACAACCAATGCAATTAACACAATATCACGACAGACAACCAAATACTGCCAAGAGTTAGTTTGTGAACTGTCCACGTTTCCCCTTGGTTTGTATAGCCAAACAAACTATTTAAATCTCCATCAACTTTATTGACACTACAATGAACGTAACGCAATGACATTTATCAGCCTATATTGCTTTTCTTTTTCTTTTTGTTATTCACATGAACTGTATTAAACATTCATCTCAACTGATTTTAATGAAATACTGTTTTAAACGTTATGAAGTCATATATATTTGTCTGAAATGTCAGGTTTTTAGACGGGGCTACATGTGTATGCATCAGCTAATTTGTTACATGTTTGAAAAGGAGTAGGAGGATGAACACACATATTTTCATGAAAACAAAACAAACAAAACCTCAACCCAACACTGGACTGGCACTTAGAAATAAGAAAGTCCACATCTTGCTAAAATACCATTCAAGGAACCTTGTTCAGCTGTGAGCCTTTGACTCAAAATTACAAACAAATGTCCCATTAGGCCTACACCTTAATTAACAGGGGGAATACCGCCCCCTAGCCTCTCAACAGCGCCGCCTATGATTAAACGCGTTTCCATCATTTCAACGATCAGTGACAAACACGAAGTGTGTCGGTATCAGTACAAGAAGCATCTCCAAATGTGGCTCACCTGGTACCAGGCTTGGCCTGGTTCTACCTGCCGGTTGGGTTTGGGCTGGCGGGAGTCTTGGTTCAAACCAGATCTCGTGTTGTAACGTTTCTCTTGCGCTTTCTTTCCTTTCTCGCTCTTCTGTCAATCTCATACAACCTCTTCTCTTCGCAGTCAAACATGGAATGACTGTCCGCGGCCGCTGTGCGCTCTTATATACACCGTGGATTCCACAACGCCGCGGGGGGTCAGGTTCCAGAACGCTGTCACTCAAAAAGAGAAAAAAAGAAAAAAGCTTGGCTCGGCTGGCTGTCAATCACGCGGCGCCGTGGAACTGGTTGAACAATGAGGCTTGTAAACGACAATAAAGCCACTAAAGACAACTTGTGGCCATCTCAGAATGGCCAAATCAGCTCTCATGTTTAATTAGCCCCTTTCTTATCGTGGACTCGCGCGTCTTTAACACCCTTGCTGCGTTGTCATACACGCTGCACGAGGCAGCCTGCATGCGCTGCTAACGTGCAGGACAACAGAGGGTCTTTGTTCGCCTTTATTTCCTCTAAAATTGTGGTCGCTCACATATGGACGACCTGAGGGGGGCGCCAGTAATACCCGCTCCTCCTGAACACGCGCTCCGGACTCTTTGATATGTTAACCATATGCACTTCTATATTCCCCTGTGTGTGTGTGTGTGTGTGTGTGTGTGTGTACGTGTGTGTGTGTGTGTGTGTGTGTGTGTGTGTGTGTGTGTGTGTGTGTGTGTGTGTGTGTATGTGTTTGTGTGTGCGTGTGTGTGCCTGTGTGTGCCTGTGTGTGTGTGTATGTGTCTGTGTGTGTGTGTGTGTGTGTGTGTTTGTGTCTGTGTGTGTGTGTGTGTGTGTGTACATACACACAGGGTGTTGTGATGCGTCTAGTGCAGCAGTGTGTAGTTGGAGGGAAGGTGCACGTGTTCTTCCAACCCGCTTGTGTCCTTCCTGCCCTTAGCTTGCTGCCGCTGGCTAGCCTTTGTGGCGAATAGGGAAGCATCCTAGCGTGTAAGCCTTCCCTTGCCAGTACATAGCCTCTCCTTCACCAAGACTCCTGCCAGGCCTCCCCGTGGCCACACATGGTAACTGGGGTCTTGCGGCTCCAGGCTAACTTGGCAGGGGATCTCGGAGCAGCAGTGGGCCCCAGAGATATGGTGTGCAGGCCCACCCTGGTGGACACACCCTGGCACCTATCAACCACTGCCCCGCTGCCTTGTGGGTGAGTCTGGAAGACATAAGGCTAAGGGAGCTTACCCCAACAGAAAAGCCAGCTGTGGCGGCACGCTTCGAGGCGGTTTCCGAAAAACTGGATTTCCGGCAGCCCCCTGCAGTTGTGTGGAGGTGTCGGTCGTCTAGGGATCCCCCTTGCCATCGGAACCATCTCCTCTACAATCAAGTCATGTGGCGTTGGGAGAAGCGCACCCCCCATGCCACTTTAAAAACCATCTCTGCGCAGGTATCTTCTGCTAACTGAGTCCTCAAAGGACCCACAAATAGAAGAAGATGGTCATCATCGGGCACGATGGACAACCAGCAAGCAAGCAAGTGTGTCTGTGTATGTGTGTGTGTGTGTGTGTGTCTGTTTGTATGTCTGTGTGTGTGTGTGTGTGTGTGTGTGTGTGTGTCTGTTTGTATGTGTGTGTCTGTGTGTGTGTCTGTGTGTGTGTGTGTATGTGTGTGTGTGTCTGTGTGTGCGTGTGTCTGTTTGTATGTGTGTGTGTGTGTGTGTGTGTGTGTGTCTGTTTGTATGTGTGTCTGTTTGTATGTGTGTCTGTGTCTGTGTATGTGTGTATGTGTGTATGTGTGTGTCTGTATGTGTGTATGTGTGTGTCTGTGTGTGCGTGTGTCTGTTTGTATGTGTGTGTGTGTTTGTGTGTGTGTGTCTGTTTGTATGTGTGTGTGTGTCTGTGTGTGTGTGTTTGTGTGTGTGTCTGTGTGTGTGTATGTGTGTGTGCGTGTGTGTGTCTGTGTGTGTATGTGTGTATGTGTGTCTGTGTGTGTGTGTGTTTGTGTGTGTGTGTGTGTTTGTGTCTGTGTGTGTGTCTGTGTGTGCATATGTGTGTGTCTGTGTGTGTGTGTGTGTGTGTGTGTGTGTGTGTGTGCTTGTGTCTGTGTGTATGTGTGTGTGTATGTGTGCGCGTGTGTGCGTGTGTGTGTATGTGTGTATGTGTGTCTGTGTGTGTCTGTTTGTATGTGTGTGTGTGTCTGTGTGTGCGTATGTGTGTGTCTGTGTGTGTGTGTCTGTGTGTATGTGTGTCTTTGTGTGTGTGTGTGCGTGTGTGTGCATGTGTGTATGTGTGTGTGTGTGTGTGTGTGTGTGTGTGTGTGTGTGTCTGGGTGTGTCTGGGTGTGTCTGTGTGCTTGTGTCTGTGTGTATGTGTGTGTGTATGTGTGTGTGTGTGTGTGTGTGTGTGTGTGTGTGTGTGTGTGTGTGTGTGTGAGGTCTGGCAATGTGATGGCGTGAACACGTGTAGTGTTTCAGAAACAGAGAAGAAGTCCTGCACTGAGCTTTGGAGGCGTCGAGACAGACAGTCTGTAAGTCTGCAGAGAGAAGCAGAAAGAAAGGAGGCTGCAAACATACAACCTTGCTGAGAAGGGGGGAGATCAGCTGCCCGGCACTGCAGGTCTTACAAAGTCATATCTTGTAGTGCATCTTGTGCACTTTGTGTGTTTGAACATGAGCTGTGGAACCCGCGTGTTCGATCTCTGTGCAACTCTCTACACCCAAATAGTCCATGGGCCAGACGATATTTCGGTACACTCAAGGTGGCAAAACTTACTTATAATTTTTGAAAGGATCCATGTCTGTAGATGATATTTTGGTATGCTAACCATTCCTGAGTGGCAGCTGTATCACAGTTATCAGCTCATGAAGTTAACCACCCGCTAAACTAAATTGCATTTTAGACGCTGGTGCATATCCTGGTTTAGCCTCATGGTCAGGACATTTTTCAATGTTCTATAATATTGTCTTTGGTATCATTTTAAAGGGGACCTTCTTAGCTTTCATTCAAGCCCTGTTGTGGATATTTCTCACAAATATAGAGGTCACTTGAGCTCTTCAACCCGTCAATAACACACATCTTTCTGCAATTTTCGCCTAAACTATATACTTTCTTTTAGCCCTGTGGCATCTAGGAATATCAGGGACACAAAACACAAAAACTGGAATACTCACAGGACTGTAAAGATTCAGGAAATGTATAATATACCCATACTATTTCATTGTGTGAGGTGATTGTGAGCCTTAAATGAGAACTAGACCAAAGCCAGTTAGGTCACAAACTGGTCTCTATACATTTGTTTAAATACACAATCAAAATACATGATAAAAAGGAATACCATAGTGAGGTAATGAACTGTTTTAATATTTTAAACAACATTGACACTTACATATACTTAGTCAATGATACATGTAATCCCATATCATTAGTGGGTATATGTAATGGTAATGGGTAGGGTAATTGGTATATGTGAATATGGTTACATTATTGTTATCAAGCTCTGGGTAACCAAGTCCAGAATCAACATCCTGTGCATCAGTAGACTACTACCACAGTAATACCATCAGAATCATCACACTGTCATTCATCAAACTGCTCGTTTCTCTCATCATCTGACTCCCCAAGTTCAAAGTCCAGTTCTGGACCATCCTGCTGTTTTTGGTTACTGCAGGTCTGTAACCTGCACATGTCTGTGCATGGAAGTCCATTTGACAGGCACATGCAGCTTGGCATTTTGCATGAATGCACGCACTTGCATGTTAGCATTTCCAAGACCACATCTGGTGCAGGTGGGGAGCGCATCCAGTAAATGGCCAGCTTGCCTTCATCATCTGTCCATCCATACTCAGTAGGGCTTGGCACCACAGGGTTAGCCTGCAGACAGCACTTCCATATTGCTGCCTGATAGTTGGCTGGTTGAACATGCATAAAGAGACAGTCTCTACATGGTGGCAGCTGGCTGGACTCAACCTCTCCCCTTTTGGTGCAGAAGAGCTGGTAACGCAGTTTGTTTACCTCAGCAGTGCTGCTATTAGCAACATACATCCGACAGGTGAACTGCTCAATTTTCTGGAACAGCTCATCACTCACATTCCATGTCTGTCCCAGTTGACTAAAAGTCTCTTGGCAGGAAGTGTGCTTTCTCACTATCTTCAGGGCATTCAGCTTCCCTCGACCAGCGAATGCACTGACAGTGTCGCAGCCTGTGAAGGCATGTAAGCCAATTAGGCTGTCACAGATGCTGTCTCCAAGTGAACTTGCCAGTTTGGTGATGTCGACAAACCGTGTGCGGTTCTGAGTCCCACACTTCTGGTAGATGGGACAGGTGATGTCCTTCTGGAAGCCAAGACAAAGCACCATGACATCAGTGTCCTCAGCTGTGATGATAACTGACTTTGAGCCCGCATTTGCTGCATGCAATGCATGCAGGAGCAGACGGGTGTCAGCTTCTTCATGTGTGGAGTGCAGTTCTGCTGCTTCCTCACACCCATCTTCTGTCAACTTGTAGCAGGTTTCCTCACAGGTCATGTACAACACCTTGCCATGCAGCATAGCTCTGTATCGTGGGAGTTTCCACTCTTCCACCAGAAACTTGATGAGACTGGTCTTGTTGGAGGAACTGCACAGAAATTTTCTCCACTGCTGGACGTGGTGTCCCCCTGCAAGATTCTTGTACTGGAGAGTGATGTCTCCACCCCGGTTCAGTCGTTCAGCATCTTTGATCGAAGTCTGGTGATAGACATCAAAAACAACATCAAACCTCCCACTCTGTGCTCCCTCATGGAGGACCTGGGTCAAGGCTGACTCTGCCACCTGTGCAAAGGTTTTGTTGTTGCCATTCATTTTTTGGACAAGGCTCATCCCATCAATGATGGAAGTAGATGGGATTGGGATGTCTTCTGCAGGAGATACATTCTTTTCAAGCTCTCTGGCAAGTGCAGCCATGTTTGTTTTTCGTAAGGACCCATCAGCATTTGCCAGTGCCCATGGTAGTGGGCCCAATGGGTAGGCAAGGACATCCTTCAGATTCACCTTCCTGCTTTCAGCCACCAGGATCATGTGACTGAAAAGGTTTCTATCTGCCTTCAGAACCACATCCTGTGCTTTCTTTCCATGAGCTTGTTTTGTGCTGACATTGGAGAATGTTTTCAGACTTTGCTTGGTCATCTTGTCGTGGAATTTCACAGGTGGTGGGTCTGCATCTAACCTTGTTTGCTGGAATGCTTGGTAGGCCTCTTCTCCTTTCTCAAGAGCTCTCAAGAGATCTATGGTCACATCAGGTGGAGCCATGTTGCCAGTGGAGAGGCTAACCAAATCAATCTCATCAGGGGACATAGGATTGAGCCAGTTATTCTCCATAAGGTCCATGAGAGACTGGACATCTGCTTCATCTCTCTTGATCCTTGGACTCTGTAGATCTGGATGAGACCATTTGCACCTGCCTTGACCTGTCAGGTCTCTCAGCTGTCTGAGGTACATGCTTCTATACTCAGCTGTGAGATAATATTTGGTCACAGCTCCTGGCTTCAAGCTGAATCCCTTTGTCCCTCCAGCTGTTTGGGTGTCTTTGTTCACCGTTTCTTCTATAGCTTGGTCAACAGGGATTCGGCCAAAGGGATTGGTGGAGCCCAGTTGGACTGAGAAGCCTCCTTCCATGAATTCTGTGTACACATCTGGGTGTGTGATGGGCAGCTCAGACATCTGGGCGTAGTAGTAGGGGAGGTAGCGTGCATAATTCATCCTGTCATAAGCAAAGCACCATGGGATCATTGCTCGAATGCTAGCCAAGTGTAGCATCCAGTCTCCCTCTCTGGATGCTCGGATGAGCCCCAACAAGATTTCAACCATGTCCAAATAGGACATCCAGAAGTTCGAGAGGCTGCCGTTTCCACCTCTAAGGAACTCACGGTAGACTTCAAATAGATCCATGATGCGTGTACAAGAGCTGTTCTCGAGGACCTCCTTCAAAGCATGTTGTGAGACTTCTTTCCCAAGGCTGTCACTGGTCTTCAGTGTCTCATTCAGGTGAACCATGTCATTCCTGTGAGTTTCTTCCAACCAGGGCAGGAAACCATTCAAGGTCAGTCGCATGAGAGCCTCATACAGGAGCTTGTGTAGTCGCACTGCCCTGTTGTACTTGCGGCCATCCATAACACCAGCAATTGAGCCTTCTGCAATCATGCCAGACTCAATGCAGAGGTCTTTGAGTCCAGCATCTTGGAAACGCTTTCCTATTATTGCCAGCAGTGTGCAGATGGTGTGGAATACCCCAAGCCTAACGATGATATCATGGAACTTGTCATGGTGTTTCCATGTGATCTCGACAGCCTTCGCATACAGGGCTTGGTCAAAGACACAGACAATCTTCCTCAGGCCTAAGCACTGCATGATGCTCAGTGACTGGTTAAGCACCTCGTTGACAGTAGACATTTGTGTCGCTGGAGCATTGATGGTAGGCAGATAGCCTATATTGTCGGGGATGACCGTCATCTCTCCTCGAGTCAGGATGTTGAAGCCTGTCCAGCTGCTGACTGACTGTTCTTCTTGTTGTGACATGCGTACTAGGACCCAAAGAAGGTTTTTCTCTCTGGCAAGCTTAGTATTGGCTGCAGTATCGGCATCTGACTTTTGCTTTGTGGTGGCCCTACCCGTTGTCCAGCATTGTAAGTTGGTAACATTGGTGGGGGTCCATCAATGCTTCTCTTCTTTGTTTTGGGAACAGTGGGCATGGGTTGGACAGGAAGTGGGTTGACTGGCTTTGCTTGCACAGCAATCCCATTGACTCTGTGAGATGTTCCCTCACCACTGACAGTTTCTTCAAGACGGTCGATATTGTCCCAGGCTAAAGTTGTGAATATGCCAGGATGGATGTTAGCTGGAAGGGCAATGCCACTCCCTGATGATGAGAGTTTCTGGAGACACAGGGCAGTGTTGATCTCTTCCATCTGTGAATAGGACACACTGTGACCAAGTCGGTTGAGGATGTTTATCAACTCTACATTTCCTGTCAACGATTTGACACTGAATGGCAGAACAATGTGCTTGGAAGGCTTGGTATTTCCACATGTCACTGCATATACTATGTCATGGCCAAATGACTGCAGAAGGCACTGCACTCTCTGGGATGCATGATCAGGATCATTTGAGCCTGTGAGTAGAGAGTACAGGAAGATAATGAGCGACTCTGGAATGGTAGGACATTCTGCTTCTGGTTTGACTTCAGGCGGCCAGGTTTGAGGAACATCTTGACTTTTAATGTCTGCTCTCAATTTGATGGCTGCTTTGGCTATAACATCTTGTGCACTGACACTTTTCAGGGTCTGCAGCTCCCTTTTGAGAGACTGATTTTCTTTGGCAAGTTCCCTCATGGACAAGTTATCGGGATAGAGGAGGAATTTTCCTTTCTCATCAGGGAATATCTGCAAGGCTCCAGCAAACTCACTCTCCAGGTTTCGCCTTATGTGCTTCTTGGTTGATTCCTTGACTTGGGCAATGCCTTGGGAGTTCATTGAAGCTACCAGTCTAGAAGAGAGATCAGTCATTGTCATCACTTGAGGATTGCCAAAAAGCTCCATCCTGATGAAGAGGAACAGCTCATTGTATGCCTTATTCACAGCAGCTTCATACTGGGCTGCAGCATCATCATCTTCATTGCTGGCAACCTCTCCTTTGGAAACCTCTTCTTTGGTGTAAAGTCTATAGCATGACCTGTGGTAGTGCCCTTCAGCTGCTACAAGGTCTCTACTCACAATGGCAAGGATTCTGCTGTCCCTTTTCTTTGTGGCTGCACTGCTGATCTTTGCATCAGCTCGCAGTTCTCGACACTGCACCAGTACTTCTCTCGTATTCTGTCTCTTGGAATATTTGCTGTTTTTCTGACAAAATATGCACTCTGCATCATAAGTCCTAGATGTACTTGGAGCATGTCGAGCTACTCTCTTAGATTGTTTCTCTTCAGCAGAGACACAACTTTTCTTTTCTTTTGCAAGGAGGCCATCAAGAATTTGCTTCATAGTGAAGATACTGCGACACTTTCTGTGGTAGTAGATTGCTGGAATCTGTCCCTCAGGAATGTCTTTTGCCAGTTTCAAAACTGGTGCATGATTTCGTATCTGAGCTGCCCTGAGCAGAGTTCTCCATGAGTCGACACTTTGTAGTGAAACCAGCTTATCTGTGTCATCAGAACAGTGGATAATGCACTCCACCCGTGGGCGCTTTGGTATTGGGTAAAAACTTGCTTGTTCACCAGTGGCCATATTCAGTCAGTTTTCACCTGCCACATACAAACAAATACATGTAACTTAGGTGCATGGACACTAGTAAAACAAAGTTTACTTTGCTTCACCAGCGTCATATTACCATTATTTATCTTACATAGCCACAAATAGATACATTACCTAGTTGCTATGCAACAGCTGTATTTTGTCCACACGAGGCCGCTAAAATCAATACAAGATGAAAGTTCCTCGTAGCCACTTTAACTAATCATATTAACATATACATTAAAAGAACATGCTAACATTATGGGAAATTAGCTTACAATCTTCTCCAGAGTGAGACAAGAAGATAGATACCAGTTTCCTCTATATGTGTTTAGTAGAAAGCTATCTGGCTGCACGTTAGCCTAGCTTAGCACAATGAATGGAAGTACACAGTACTGGTTATCCTTGGTTGTTGGCCAACTAATAACTGTCCCAGAGTTTAAGCTAGGCTAATCAGTACCAGGGGTGTTGAAATGCTATATTTGTAAAAATCTGGGCAAATACACAATCGTGAGAGGCACAGAAACAGGTTTCCTGAAAGAAAAATGAAATAGCTGCTCATTTGGAAAGGTTATCATGTATTATTTTACTTCTGTTAGTGTACCAAATAAAATGGCACCAGTGAAGTTGTGTCACCTTGGGTGATATCGATATCTGGTCTGACCCATGGACTAACTGGCTTTGGTCTAGTTAGTTTCTTAGTAATAATGCCCTTCTAATTTAAGGTTCACAATCACCTCACACAATGAAATAGTATGGGTATATTATACATTTCCTGAATCTTTACAGTCCTGTGAGTATTCCAGTTTTTGTGTTTTGTGTCCCTGATATTCCTAGATGCCACAGGGCTAAAATAAATTATATAGTTTAGGCGAACATTGCAGAAAGATGTGTGTTATTGACGGGTTGAAGAGCTCAAGTGACCTCTATATTTGTGAGAAATATCCACAACAGGGCTTGAATGAAAGCTAAGAAGGTCCCCTTTAAAATGATACCAAAGACAATATTATAGAACATTGAAAAATGTCCTGACCATGAGGCTAAACCAGGATATGCACCAGCGTCTAAAATGCAATTTACTTTAGGGGGTGGTTAAGTTCATGAGCTGATAACTGTGATACAGCTGCCACTCAGGAATGGTTATCATACCAAAATATCATCTACAGACATGGATCCTTTCAAAAATTATAAGTAAGTTTTGCCACCTTGAGTGTACCGAAATAGGAAATTTTGGGCTCTGGCCCATGGACTAAAAATCACGGAGACTGTTTGCATCAGGAGACACTCTAAAGGAAGTCGTCTCTACAAAAGACCTTACAAAACACACCCCCTGAAGACTCATACGTGGGTAGTGTTCAAGTGGGTACTGGACCTCACACTGATACCCACAATATGCCCTTATACAAAGTGTCCGTTAAAAGAGAAACCCAAGGAAGAGAAATGATAATGAATCCTGTTCTAAACATAAAGGTGTGAGGTGGAGGACTCGGGCCTGTTAAGGGGAGCAGCAGTGTCACTGCAGAAAGACCTCCTACTGCTCTGGAATCCACATGAGTTCCCCTCACAACACAGCTGTAAATCCAAAAGGTCCAGTTTAAACTGGAAACCTCTCAAATGAAAACGTGTAAGACAGAAATGCAGTAGAATCAGAACCGACCGAAGGTTCCAAGGAGCCGGTCCATTATCCAAACCGCTTATCCTGTTTCTAGGGTGACGGGGATGCTGCAGCCTATCCCAGCTGTCATGGGGCGGCAGGCGGGGAGACACCCTGGACAGGCCACCAGGCCATCACTAGGGACAATTTAGTACGGCCAATTCACCTGACCTACATGTCTTTGGACTGTGGGAGGAAACCGGAGCCCCCGGAGGACACCCACACAGACACGGGAGAACATGCAAACTCCACACAGAAAGGACCTGGGGTGGTCTGGGGTTCGAACCCAGGACCTTCTTACTGTGAGGCAACAGTGCTAACCACTGGGATGCCATGCTTCCCCAAAAGTTAGTCTAATCATGGCTTCAAGGAGAACACATTTTTATGGAAGAGGCACTTGGATGATGTGTTTTGTTTGTTTAAAGGGTCCAAAACCCAGGTTGAGTCTTTTTTTTTCCTTCTTCTTTTTTTTACAGACCTCAACTCATGTTCTGAATTTCTGTCATTTACTCGTTTTCTAGATGTAGGGATCATTGCAGAGAATAATTACTTGCAAGATCTGTTCAGAAAAAAACTACTGCTAGATATAATTTAGTAAGGGAAGACTCTGATCATCTCTTACCATTAAAAATAGTCTCCCTTTAAGTCAGTTCTGCAGATTAAACTGAATTTGTCAGAAAATGTATAATTGTGACAGGTATATGAGTGAAATGAAAAAAAAAACTTTAGGGGTCCGCGGTGGCGTAGCGGTCTAAGCATCGGCTTGGATGTCGATGCAGTTGCCCACTGGGGACTGGGGTTCGCGCCCCGGTCTCGTCAGATCCGACTATGGCCGGACTCGATGAAGCAGCAATCATTGGCAACGCTGTCCTCGGGAGGGGGGCGGAGTCGGCTTGTGTTCGTCATGTGAATGCGTCTCTGTGTGTGTCGGAAAAACAGTGGTTCGGCTTGGATTCGCCTTGTCACGAAAGTGGGGAGGCGTCTCCTTCGAGACTGCCGACCGGAGAGATGCAGTTGGCGAACGCATGCAATACGAGGGTGGGTGTTTGAATTAAAATAGGGATCAATTGGCCACTAAATTGGCAGAAAAAAAGGGAAAAATCAGAAATAAATTTATTAAAAAAAAAAAACTTTCAACAAATATTATATGATAAATCTGTCCTAAATGATGCTGCCACTAAAATAAATACAAAAACAAAAAAAAACCTAGGTCTTTTTGTTTAAAAAATAAACATACGGTGAAATCAAATTGTATAATGTTTACAACAGAATATTCTAAGGGTTCAGAACAGATAAACGAAATAACAAAACATTGGCCTATACATATGTGCTTGCGAGGAGTAGGTGTGAGGAAAGCTGAGCTTCAGCAACCTTTTGAATCAATCAATTGATCTAATCAATTATGATATAAGACTTAGGACAAAAGAGTTGAAGGCAAAGAAGTATATATATACATATACATATATATATATATACATATACATATATATATATATATATATATATATATATATATATATGTGTGTGTGTGTGTGTGTGTGTGTGTGTGTGTGTGTTTGTGTGTGTGTAGCCCGTGGAATTAGATACCACACAGGACACAATTACTTCCGGGGTTCTTGTAGCTTTAATTTTATTGTTTGAACCTTCGAATGCAGATCGTTTTACTGAGTGCATAAATTCCTGTGTCTTTCGAGCAAACAGCTCATAAATGTTCACAGATGTGGCAAGTTTAACAGAAAAGATTTTAAAAGGAAAATAAATACAACATACAACATACGGTGCAAAATACGGCAGTGGACTATGTATGTTAAACAGGGTTTAACAAAGACATGTGGAACTTCCTGAAGATCGCGCAACTTCTCACTCTGTCAGTTACCTTTAAACAGAATTAAAATGCATATAAAACCTTTACATCCCAAATACAATGGCATGGTGTGGCTTTATGCACGCCAACATTACCTTGTCATGCCTGCAATGGCGAACAGTGGTCGACGGCTCGCGCCCAAAATCACCGAACATCAACTCCAGTAGCGTCTAAATCAAACCATCTTGTCAAATTACCGACATACAATATTGTTTGGAATAATGTTACAGGTATATTTCACAAGATATTTACCCTTACTTACTGCGGAGTCAGAGCACCGTCACACCGCAATCTTCAGGTGCTCCACACAAGAAAAAAAGAAAGAATACCCAAGATGCACTTGGATAACTTGCACGGAGTTACAATAAAAGTCCGCAACACTGCCACTTACTGGTCAAAACATGCAATGACAACCAAAACTATAAAAATACACTCACAATCTGCTTCACAATTTAACTACATCAAATGACATTTTACATGGCTTGACAGTGTAACAATTACATATATTAACAGTTAAACTATACTCAATTTAAGTGGAAAATCATTTAACATATTTAACAGATTTACCACCCGGCTACATACTCCCCTGCAAATATAGTCAACGTCCTCGGTGACTACGAAACATGAACTGACTCAAATACTCCCTGCAAGGCCTTTTCAAAGAGAGCAGCACCCAGGCTTGTCAAAACCTTAGAGACCATGTCTGTGCTGACTGAGACTGCATTACAGGCTGACTTTGGCAGATGAAATGGGTTTGAATGAGATCCAGCCATTTCCCGCTTGCTTTTCCTAATGGCAGGTTTAGGTGCATAGGTTCTACGTCCTGCCTCACCAGCATCATCTGTTAGTGCGGGCCTGTCCCTGTTTTCAATAATGGGCAAGTCACTGTCGCTAACGTCTGGATGCACATCATTAACACATTCTGTTTCTGTGCCACAATTTCTCATATCTGAATAACCTTCCTCAGGTCCTTCACCGTCACTCTCATCTGTGGGTGCTGTCACATGTAAACTAACACTTTCTGCTGCAAGAGGCAGGTTAGGTACTTGCACAAGCCGGCGAGGGATGACTTCCTCAACAATAACAAAATCAGCCTCAGGTGACTAGGGCTCATCCTCAGCTACAGGCTGTGTAGTGGTCTGTAACCTAGTTCTAGTTCTTGGTTTGGGAATTGGTTTTGCACAAGGTCGCAACTCTGACCTATGAACTCTTTTAATGGGACCTCCCTCAAAAGGTTCAACAGTGTGTGTGGTACCCTGGATGTCAACTACCTTGTAGACTGTTGAGGTCCATGTGTCCTGAATCTTATGTCTACCTGGGGGTCTGTGACGTAGGAAAACCAACTGACCAATGTCCACAGGAGGACAATACACCTTCTCATTTTGCAGTGAGATCCTCTCAGCTGCCTTCTGCTCTGAGTACTCTCTGGCTCTCTCGTGTGCCTGTCGGAGTCTCTCCTGATGAACAGACAACCAATCCTGTTTCCTGTCTGACACACACTCACGCCCTAATAAAGCATCTACTGGGAGATGTGGCTGTACCCCGAAAAGCAAATAATAAGGCGAGTACCCTGTGGTGGAATGAGGAGTGACATTATAGGCATATACTACTTCAGACAGATGCTCTGGCCAACGCTTTTTTTTCTCTGGTGGGAGTGTCCTTAACAAGTCATGGAGTGTGCGATTGTATCTTTCACACTGACCGTTTCCCTGTGGCCTGTAGGGAGTTGTCCGTGTCTTTTTAACCCCATAGAGTTTGCACAGCTCTGCTATAATTTCACTCTCGAAATTTCGACCTTGGTCTGAGTGCAGTCTCTCTGGGACCCCATATTTCATGAACCACTCCCTGAGCAAAACTTTAGCTGTAGTGTCAGCCTTCTGGTCTTTGGTAGCATACGCTTGTGTGAACTTTGTAAACACATCGGTCACAACAAGGACATTTTCACGGCCATCTGAAGCTGCCTCCAACACTGTAAAATCAACAGCCACCACTTCTAGAGGTCGGGAGGCCAGGAATGCCTGAACTGGAGCATGGATTTTTGGCTGAGGCATCTTGGTCAAAATGCACCGCTCGCAGTTTTTAACCCAGCTTTCAACATCCTCGCATAGCCCTACCCAAAAACACCTCCCTCTTAGCAAGTTTACAGTGCACTCTATGCCCTGATGTCCCATGTTGTTATGTACATTTTCTAGAACTTGGTCCCTCAAACAACTAGGCACGAGTAACTGCCACACTTCTCCATGACGTGGGTCTGTGATAACCCTGTACAACAACCCTTCTCGTTGTTGTATGCATCTCCATTGTTTCAACAATCTTTTCACTTGACTAGACAGGGCTGCTCTCTCTCTGGGACATGGCCTCCTCCCCCGATCCCAAAATGCCCTAAACTCTTTTAGGGTGGGGTCACCGGCCTGAAAACCTACCAGCTCCTCTCTGGTATAACCTGGCAGTGTGGGGGTGTTGCCCTGTTTAGTACCTGTCTCACCAGACCTCGACTCCCCAGCACGGATCTGTCTCACTTTGTAACACTCCAGACCTCTAGAGACAAGACCAGGATCCAGAACTGTTCCTCGCTCAATCAGGTTACACACAGTGATACAGTCGTCAAAATCCGAGTCAGGGTCTGTTTCAGGCTCCCCTGCAAACTCCTGCCTAGAGAGAGCATCTGCGGCGGCATTACTGCAACCAGGACGGTACTTAACCTCGAAATCAAAAACAGACAGTTGCGCTACCCACCTCTGCTCTATAGCACCTAACTTGGCTGTCTTGAGGTGGCAGAGGGGATTGTTATCAGTCAGGACAACAAACTTTGAACCAAGCAAGTAACCCCTGAATTTTTCAGCAACTGCCCATTTTAAGGCAAGCAACTCCAACTTCATGCTACTATAATTTCGGTCATTCTTCTCAGCCTGGCGTAGTCTGCGGCTAGCATATGCTAGGACACGTCTGGTGTCACCTTGCTGCTGACACAATACAGCGCCTAATCCATGCTGACTATCATCTGTCTCAACTACAAATGGTTGTGTGAAATCGGCAAAAACCCAAAATGGGAGCAGAGGTAAGTTTTTCCTTTAACTGCTCAAAGGAAGAGTCACACTCTGGTGTCCACATGTTACAAAACTGGTGACCTACATTCCCTGTTTTTTTCACACCTGAACATTTGTTGACTAGGTCATGCAGTGGCCCGGCAATCTGTGAGAAGCCTCGAATGAATCTACTGTAGTAACTACAGAAACCCAAGAACGACTGCAGCTCTTTGGCAGTGGTTGGGACCTTCCAGTTCTTAACAGCAGAGACCTTGGAGGGGTCAGTTCCTATACCTTCTGCTGACACCTGATGACCCAAAAACTTTACTGACGGTTGTAGAAAAGCACACTTCTGCAACTTCACCTTAAGGCCCGTCTCTGCCAGTCTCTTAAACACAGTCTCAAGTCTCTCCAAATGCTGCTCAAATGTCTCTGAAAAAACCAAGATGTCATCTAGGTAGACCAGGAGTATCTGAAAAAGGAGATCATTCATAGTAACTTGCATAAGTCTCTGAAATGTAGCTGGACCGTTACAAACACCAAAAGGCATTCTCACGTACTCATACAGACCAAACGGTGTAGTAAATGCAGTCTTAGTCCGATCTCTCTCATGCATAGCTACCTGGTGGTATCCGCTCGCCAGATCTATGGTCGAAAAGAACTTTGCCCCTCTCAGCGCATCAAAACTCTCATCAATTCTCGGGAGCAGGAATGCATCACGTCTTGTCTTTGAGTTGAGTTTCCTGTAATCGACACATAGCCTCAGACTACCATCTGCCTTTCTCACTAGTACTATGGGCGAAGCATAAGCACTAGAGCTTTCTTGAATGACCCCTTTTTTAAGCAGCTTGCCAATATGTTCCCTGACTTCACTGTACTGTGTGGGTGGGAT
Organism: Lampris incognitus; assembly: GCF_029633865.1. NCBI lineage: Eukaryota > Metazoa > Chordata > Actinopteri > Lampriformes > Lampridae > Lampris > Lampris incognitus. The sequence continues at coordinate 50,273,227 of NC_079211.1, read as the reverse complement.
TCGTCTGTATGGCTGTGTTACAGGTATGCCATCTGTCAGATGGATCTCATGTTGTACTTTGTCAGTGTGGCCTAGATCTTCATCTTCTGTTGCAAACACAAAAGAGTACTTCTCCAGTAACAAAGTCAGCTGTGCTTGCTGTTCTGGGCTACCACAAAAATTGAGCTTGCCGAGAATTTCCTGCACATCTGTCGGTGTTTCGGGGTGTTCGCTGATACTCACTTGTTCAGTGTCTGCTGAGATTCTCTGGAACTGTACCTCACAAAGCTAATCACTTTTCACACAGTCTACCTGAGTCAAAACCCCTAGCCTCGTCCGTGGCCCTAGCCAGATATCTTCATCAGACATGTTCATGACTCGGACTGGAAAAATGTAATTGCCCGATGAAACCAAAGTAGGCACAACAACCAAACCTCCAGGAACGGGGACACCCACAGACTCCAGCAACAAAAAAGAACCATCCTCACTCACGGTCCTGAGTCCCCTAGCCATAACTGTAGCAGCAGATGAAGCAGGTATATGGACTACATCCTTACCAGCTACCCTAGCGAAAGAGAGTCTGTCTGTTGCATGTACTGCATGAAGATGATTAAAAGCCTCTCTCCAGTTTGAGTCAAACCTCTCCTGCAGTGTGGTGTCAAACTCAGTGTGTACTAGCTCTCTGCATTTTTTGACAATGTTCATCCCTATTAGACCTGGAACAGAGGAAGAGTGTTCAGAATCTTTAACTATCAGAAAACCTCGCTCTGGGATAGTCAGACCCATGGCTTCTACATCAAGCTCCACATAGCCCATATAGGGTATGTCTAATCCATTAGCTGCAGTGATCTTTAACCACTCAAATGCCGGGTGAATGTCTTCGCCTTTCACTGACAGGTGTTCCCTGAAAAAACTCTCAGAAATTGTACTGACCTGGCTACCAGTGTCAAGTAAGCAGGACACTGTAACACCTCATAGTTTCACCTCAACAGTTTTACATTCTCCGACTGCACGCTCTAAGATCCTGCTCCTGTCTGGAGTCTCTTTTGGTGAGCCAGCTTCCTCCCCTCGAGTTGTGTGGCTCATGACAACTGAGGGTGCGAGTTTTCCTGCACTACATAAGAACTAGGTGTTGCGTCCCCTTGACCCCCTCTGGCCTGTGAGCATTTTCTTGCAATGTGACCTATGCCTCTACACTTGAAACAGATAGGCTGACCATCTGGTGTGAACTTTGGCTGGGGTCTAGGTCGTGGCTTGGGCTCTAGGAATGTCTGTTGAGTGCTGCGCTTACTCAGTTCACCTACAGCAAAGGCTAGATCAGCAAGTGTTTTGCCTAACTCTGCTAGCTGTTTTTCCTGATGGGCTACTGCTCTCCGAACATCATTTAATGCAGTACCTTGGTCATTGTTTGTTTTAATAATAGAGCACTGGGTTTCTGGAACCTCTGATGTAACTTGGTTGCTCTTTATGACCCTGGGACGATGAGACCTGCTGTCCTCCATCTCCCACTGGAGGGCCTCGTTCCTCACATCTAGAAGACTGCTCTCTGGTTTGTCCCTAACCATTTTCCTGAGTTCACGCCTGAGTGCTGCTTCTCTTAAACCCTCAATAAACCGGTCTCTGAGCACAGTTTTCTCATTAGGTATTACATCTGTGGACTGTTTCACTACAGAGCTCAAAATCTGGGATAGTGCATGGGAGTAGTCACGGAGGTCTTCTCCATCAGTTTGGTTACGGTTGTAAAAGGTCTGCAAAAGCTGTGTGGAACTGCGCTTTTCCCCAAATGCATTGCTCAGGTAAGAGTATAAATCACTTGGCCCCACTGACTGACCCCTAATGCATAGTCGCACCTCTTCCAATGCAGGGCCACGCAATAGAGATAGTATATAGTCACATTGTTCTTCTGTTGTTTGCTCTCTGTATCTTAAAACCCTTTCAACCTCTTCAATAAACTCTTCGACAGATCTCCTGTCTGTACCACACTCCCCACTAAATGCTTGGATCTGGCGTTCTCTTGGAACGTAGATGTATGAACATGTGGGTGCACTGTTATCACTTGCTCTCTGAGCCCTTGCTTCACCATTTAACCTGGTGAGCTCATCTCGCAGTCTGGCGAGCTCTTGCATGGTGGTCTGCATTTCTTTTGTAGCACCTTCACCTATACCCGTTATGCCACCTGAGGTGTGGCCATTATCATTACGTGAACTCCCTTCATCACCAGAATCACTAGACATAATGATATATTAATCTTTACTCAGTCCAGTATAAATGAGGATATTTAGTTCAAAACCTGGTTCAAGGATAATACTACAAGGACAGTCTTTAACTTGGAGCCTTGCTGAATCTTGGTCTTTGTAGCTGAAGTTAGCGGTGGAGTCCTCTGCGCTGGTACGGCTGAGTCGTGTGACATAGGAAGCACCAGAACCTCGTAGAGCCCCTCACGTCGTCTCTCGCTGGTCACCACCTCCACAGCAGGATGGCTTCAGACTCAACACCAACGGACGTCACCAGCAATCTTCACCACTGCCGTATTTTTTTTTAAGTAAAAATAAGCCACTCTGTTGCCAATTTTAAAAAAAAAGTTTTAGCTACACCCCACTCCTGGTACCAAAATTATGTAGCCCGTGGAATTAGATACCACACAGGACACAATTACTTCCGGGGTTCTTGTAGCTTTAATTTTATTGTTTGAACCTTCGAATGCAGATCGTTTTACTGAGTGCATAAATTCCTGTGTCTTTCGAGCAAACAGCTCATAAATGTTCACAGATGTGGCAAGTTTAACAGAAAAGATTTTAAAAGGAAAATAAATACAACATACAACATACGGTGCAAAATACGGCAGTGGACTATGTATGTTAAACAGGGTTTAACAAAGACATGTGGAACTTCCTGAAGATCGCGCAACTTCTCACTCTGTCAGTTACCTTTAAACAGAATTAAAATGCATATAAAACCTTTACATCCCAAATACAATGGCATGGTGTGGCTTTATGCACGCCAACATTACCTTGTCATGCCTGCAATGGCGAACAGTGGTCGACGGCTCGCGCCCAAAATCACCGAACATCAACTCCAGTAGCGTCTAAATCAAACCATCTTGTCAAATTACCGACATACAATATTGTTTGGAATAATGTTACAGGTATATTTCACAAGATATTTACCCTTACTTACTGCGGAGTCAGAGCACCGTCACACCGCAATCTTCAGGTGCTCCACACAAGAAAAAAAGAAAGAATACCCAAGATGCACTTGGATAACTTGCACGGAGTTACAATAAAAGTCCGCAACACTGCCACTTACTGGTCAAAACATGCAATGACAACCAAAACTATAAAAATACACTCACAATCTGCTTCACAATTTAACTACATCAAATGACATTTTACATGGCTTGACAGTGTAACAATTACATATATTAACAGTTAAACTATACTCAATTTAAGTGGAAAATCATTTAACATATTTAACAGATTTACCACCCGGCTACATACATATATATATATATATATATATATATATATATATATATATATATATATATATATATATATATATATATATATATATATATATAAGTTGCTAATGGTGATGTGGGAAAAAATGAAGAACGAACTGACAGATCAGTGGGACAATCCAGCTGACTCACCTGGGAACCTCATCATGGACAATGAAAGTGCTAAAGATGAGGACCAGCATGACATGTTAATGCTCTATAATTAGAGAGGGGATAAACGCTCCAACAGAAGAAAAAAAATAAACTACAGCCTCTACTTAACTCCATGAAAGCCATTTGAATGAATAAAACAAAAAAACTCATGGAGGTAGAGCAGGCCCTTTCAAGTATGCAGGGTCAGATAACCTTGCTGGAGACTCCAAAGAGTTATTCCAAAAGGAGAACAAGGATTTGAGAGAAAAGGGCCAAATGTTTGAAGTCCCACAAAGGAAAGTTCAATATATGGGTATTTGGACTGAGCCGAGATGTTGAAAAGGGAAATCCCACCACTTTCATGGCAACTTTCTCCAAAGAGGTATTCAAGGGGAAAGACATCGTCCGATGTGAGCCTGAAGTAGAAATTGAACAGTCAGGTCAGTAACTGAATCGGTAGCCAGAGCGATGACAGTGAGAATGCAAAGATATTTGGTCAAGGAAGCTATTTTGAAAATAGCGAAGAAGGAGAGAGCGATGAACTTTCAAGGAATGAAGTTGAGGATTTTCCCAGATCTGACAGCGGAAATGGCCAAAAGAAGAGCCCAATGCCGAGAAGTCAGAGCAAAATTATGTGAAGCTGAGATTAAACATGGGATAATCCATCCAGCCACACTAATCACCTTCAATGGAGATACTAAATACTTCCGGGATCATAAGGCTCCAGAGACTTATTTCAGCAAGGTGATCAAATCCACTTTACCAGTGTGATAAGGTTGATACTGGAAAAGGGACTTGCTTATATCAAGATAGACAAGACATAAAGGAAATAATGACTACTAACTAAAATGGAACTAGTACTGGGTAAAGTGTGGATTCATTATTTAAATTGAATTGTGAATTAGCCTATTCAATGTATTTGTTTCAATTATATTACTTATTTTAACTTCATTGTACACTTGATATATTTTCAGTATTTTAATATGCATAGGCTAATCTCTAGGAGAGACCCAATGTCTAGATTAAAGTAGACATTTTTGTTTTGTTTTAGAAAGGGTTCATTTTTTTGAATAAGACATGGGTCTATAAATAGGATAGTTATACATTATATAGTATGTATTGTGTTGAAACTATATATTAAAACAAATGGAATTATTTCAATATGTAGAACCTCAAGAATAATCTACTGTTTCAGTGTTCAGCTAAATTACTATACTTTTTCCTTTTTTTTCACAAATAATTGATTAATTGGAAAACATAGAAATAGCCGAATCATTAATTAAAATGAAAGGAATTACAACAAGATGGTCAGCGTGGAGGTCAGGTTACCCAGGCCGGGAAACATGGATGTTTGGTGTGACAGGGCGAGTGAATGTGTTTGTATGTGTGTGTCTTTAATTGATGTGTGGCTGTCTGTATGTTTTGTGTATAAATAAAAGTTGCCTTAGTGAGAGTTCTGATGTCTACTGGTTATTAGATGAAGAGCAAAGTTATTATCATAAGTTTATTCAACTACCTAAGAAGGGACTAACAATAGCCCACATACACATTTGTAGCATAAGGAATAAGGGAAGTAAACCCAGGGAATCAAAGAAAGTTGAATCAGTTCATCTGGATACAATGTTCACTGACAGATACATTTCATCACTCATCTGAGTGAGCTGCTCTTCAGGTTAGACGGAAGATATCGCGTAACACTGGAAATGAAGTCACTGGATTTCATATATTTGGGTTATTGTAGTGTCAGAAGCTTCTCTTGTCTCTGTATGTGTCCTAGTGTTTGCTCTGTTTATTTTGTTATGGGAGGTGTCATGATGCTGTCACAGTGTAAAGCTTTTTTTTTTGTGGAGCAAAGGAAGAATTGCTAATGGGGATCTCATTAAACAAACAAAAATACTCAAATCTGATTGTCAACTCAATGGTGTATTGAAAGAACGACCTCTTATGGTATATAAAAGAGGAGAAAAAACACACCTAGTACACTCCTATTTACCTCCTCCTAAATCCGTACCAGCCCAAGCTACCTTAGCACCTCTCCCTGAGGGCTACTGCCACTGTGGTGGTTGTAGTCAGTGTAATTATATTTACTGCTGTAACAGTTGTAAACATGCTCACACAGATGAAGGTATCACTATAAAAGCAGTTATTTCCTGTTAACCCAAGTCGGCCACTTATCTTATCACTTGCTCTTGTGGTAGGTCATGTTGGAAAGACAAGTAGAACATTGAAAACTCATATGCTGAACATAGAAACACTATATTAGATACAAAAAAATGTGAATTAGCCAGTAAAAATGTAATTTCCTGTCTAAAATACTGACCTTTAGCGAACGCTCAGTCAGGAAGACTATATTTTGCAATGCATAGTTCTGTAGTTATATTTCTTATTTTATCCTGCCGTTTTCTCATGCGTGCTCACTCATATTCTCCCTCGCTGTCATTGTCTGGGGATATTAATTGAGTTATCAGCTGAACACGTCACCCGTTCTCATCTATCCAATAGCATGGTGACACACCTGCACGGTGAGCCTATCATCTTGCTGCTATCTTTTCAAATATGTTTATCTCTGCACCTCTAGGCATTTGTGCCGCTACTATATGTGTCCGTCCACCTCCCCACCACCACTTAGTCCTTACAGATCATAAGTTTTATCTCTTCATCAGCCTTACCAGCCTTATGGGGCAGCATGGTGACCCAGTGGTTAGCACTGTCGCCTCACAGCTTGAAGGTCCTGGGTTCGAACCCCAGGCTGTAAGAGGCCCTTTCTGTGTGGCGTTTGCATGTTGTCCCCATGTCTGTGTGGGTATCCTCCCACCATCAAAGACATGCATATTAGGGTTAATGCCCCTGACCTAGGCATGGCAAGATGAACTGGAATATCTGTCTATCATCTCAGCTGAAGTCATACGCCACCACCACCACCAGTGTCTGGACTCTATGGGGGATATGCTGTATTATGCTGCTGCTCAGGGCTGATGCCCCTCAAATACAAAATCTCCCTGATGAGTCTATGTGCCTAAGACTTTCTTGACATGTATTGATTTCTGCTAAATAATCTGTTTTAGTAAATAATCATATTTAATTCATTCACTATGGCTCTCCTGATTGAACTATTGGTGTTGAGAAGGTATCACTCCCCTCAAGAGGAGGTAACTTGGATGTTTTACTTTCCAGGTGGGAACACTATTGGATCCACCATCTGAGGACCCTGTAACCTCATGGACTGAATATAGACAGCAGCTGTGTTTCCATATTGTATTTTTATGCACATTTTGAAGCACCTCATCAGCAAAGGTTCATGATAAAAAAAATTTAAAAAGTCAATTTCGCAAAAAAAGTTTGTACACTCGCTTGAGGTGGTTTTTGTCTTGTTGGAAAGAGTTAATGCGCTACATGGGATATGGAAACCCCTTTGCAGAAGAAGTTCTGATGTAACTCACATGACTGATCAGCAGTTTCCGCTGTCAGCATCTTCCCATGGCCAATAATAGCTGACGTGAAAGAACAATTACAACTTTCCCAATGGAAACAATTCCTGAAGACCTCTCTCCACTTTCTCTCATAGATGGCCAAGGTGACTGGTTGTGTTTCCGGTTCAATCTACTCTGCTTATTACAGCCATGATAATGTAGCCTATACCACCAACTTTTAAAGAAACTGTGCTCTGTGCAGCCTAGTTGACTCACTCCAAACCAGTTGATGGAAGTGTGCCTAATTTGTTTGTTTGTTTGGTTTTTTTTTGGTGACATTTTGAGAGCCTGCTTAAAATTCGCTTGACCATTACCGGAGTGACGGCTTATGACTTGAAGTGTTTTCTGTAATGTACCTATATTTATTGGATATTTAGATTAAGTTGTTTATGATGTTCATCTAAAGCCGAGGTTTAACTCTTCTCTCTACCTATTAGAAATCTATTCAAAATAAATGTATTTATAATATTTTTGAATATACTTAACCAAACGTTGTTATATAAAATGTAAATCTCTATATGTGGTATGAGACATAATGGTTCTTGTCACTTTGTCTGAAGTGATTTGATTGGCTGTAGTTCCTGTCACTGTTAAGAGTTTTGATTCACTGAAGACCTCTTGATTGGTTTTCCTTTTTTGATTTTTTCCCCCCTATTCTCCCCAATTGTACTTGGCGAATCACCCCACTCTTCCGAACCATCCCGGTCACTGCTCCACCACCTCTGCCGACCTGGGGAGGGCTGCAGACTACCACGTGCCTCTTCCAATACATGTGGAGTCACCAGCCGCTTCTTTTCACCTGACAGTGAGCAGTTTTGTCAGGGGGACGCAGCACGTGGGAGGATCAAGCTATCCCCCCCCTCCCCCGAGAGGCGCCCTGACCGACCAGAGGAGGCGATAGTGCAGCGACCAGGACACACACCCACATCCGGCTTCCCACCCGTAGACACAGCCGGTTGTGTCTGCAGGGATGCCCGACATAGTCGGAGGTGACACGGGGATTTGATCCGGTGATCCCCATGTTGATAGGCAATGCAATTGACCGCCATGCCACCTGGATGCCCATTGATGGGTTTTCTCCCCCTAGTGGTGGAACATGATGGTCTAATCACCATCAGAGGTGTTACTAGTGTGTGGCCTACACAGCATTTCAGTGCCTGTGTCCTACTATTATTGTTGATTTTGGAGAAGGCCTGAGGGCCGAAATGTAATCAAAATAAAATAGAAATAAAACGGAGATATACATGTGGAGCCAGTGTTTTTTCCTACTTGCAACTCTACTTCTAGTGAGCAGCACCACTACAGCCGATGGTGTGTGTTACTTTTCCATTATATAGTTAACAGTAATGGCGTTAACAGTTAACAGTATCGGCGTAAAATCTTTGCCAAATCAAATATGAAGATTATAAATCAGATTTCCATTCCGGATAGGTCGAGAGACAGGCTACCAACGACCGCCACCGGTAATGTTGGCCAGCAGGGGGCTGGTGGAAACTATACTACTGTTGGGTGAAGGAGAAAGGGGGGGGGGCATGTCCAGAGGCAGCAGGAGAGGAGGAAGGGTAGGAGTGTGGAGGTGAGAGTCGGAACTTTGAATGTTGGCACTACGACTTGCAGGTGGCTGGTGTGACAGAGGAAGATGCAGAGGACAGGAGGAGATGGAAACGGATGATCCGCTGTGGCGCCCCCTAGCGGGAGGAGCCAAAAGAAGAAGTAATAGTAGTAGTAGTAGTTAACAGTAATGGACCATCAGCACTAAGAGAGCACTGTTGTCCCCCCTTGAGAACATTTGGCTAATTTAGACCCTTTGGTAAGAAAATAACATGACTATTGATAAATCTCTATCTGACAGTTATGGGCCAAGTTCTTTCCAGGTTACACACCAGCAAAGACTATTTCTTGTCCAAATTGTCTCTCCTCTTACTGTTCATATGTCCATGTAGCTTAATTTGGACATTGTCATAAAAATAACTAGTTTGCATCAATAAAGTGAAATGTTTGAACACCATCCTTATCCTGACAGCTCCAACAATGATGCAATATCTAAACAGTAGGATAGTGTGAGACCTTAAGGCCTCTTGATTTAATTTACAATTATGACTTCATTAGGGGAAAAGGCAGCACCAGGGAATGTAACTTGCAGCTATATGATTCACACAATGAGATCCCGGTCTTAAAAAACGAAAAAAATGAAAATAAATATGGGCTCCCTTGATTGAAATGGCCTCAAGATAAAAAAGAGCTCTTAATTGCTTAAGATGAGCAATGAGCAACAATATTTCTTCAAAAAACCATGATAATAGACAAATAATTGGCAAAGAGGTGAGATGCTGCACGCAATCAAGCAAAACCAATTCAGCAGCACCACAGCCAAACTTCAGACTCACACATACACACACCACCATCATCATCATCATCATCATCGTCGTCATCATCAGCGGTCACATGGGTTGAGTATGACCGTCCTCCCTCTGGGTCTCTCTGGGTCCTCAGGTGGGTGTAGATGCTGATCCTGGAGCCACATAATGGGAGGACTCCTGCAAGTGACAGCTTACGTGGAGTGGCTGATGTGCCTGCAGCCGCCACACGGTCCTTGGCAGGGAGAGACCAGAGTCCAATGTCATGGAGAACCAAGACGACTGGGGAGCACCCTCTGTTGCAGCCTTCATCCAGCTTCACTGCCGTTGTGGCCTGGAGACATCTTCCACCAGTTCCACCGTTGAGGTCTTTGTTGGATCGTGCTTTGTCTGGAACCTCCCACTTGACCTATCCACCTTGGGTGACCCTACTCTCATATCACCTGACACTGGGCCGGATCCACCCACAGTCCGGCAGATCCACATAGGAATCACATCCACCCATAGACCGCCCCCCGCCTCTGTGCCGATTCCGGCAGATCATTATAGCAATCACATCCGCTCCTAGACCGCCTGTGGGTCCGTACCAGCTTTGGGCCAGGTATGGCCCAAAGCCGGTACGGCTCCGTAAGCCGGATCCACGTCCGTATTGGCCCCTTGGCCAGTTGATGTGATACATCCGGCCCAGATCTGGCCCAGTTTCACCAGCTCCGGACGGCATAGCTACTGGGATCATCGGTACATGCAGGCTTCTCCACAATGGCAAGGTAGCGATCCAGGAGAAGACACACATGTACACACACACACACACACACACACACACACACACACACACACACACACACAGCAAATCTGTTGTTGTGTAGCCGCCCTTGTGTTTGCATGTGATTGTGTGAGGTATTGATTTCTTCCTTGGCCTCCTGCCCTCTCTCCCGTCACCATCCTGCCCAGAACAGAGGGGAGCACAGCAGGACTGTTGTGCGACTGTATGTGCTGTAGACAACATGACAACGGTTCAATATGAGATAATATTGTGTTGTCCTATGCAGACGTAACACCCTGCCGTCTCTCCCTCCCAGCAGGAGAAATATGATCCAGTAGCAGGAAGCCGTACCAGCTACCAGCGGAGATGTCAGACCAACTACAGATGGTTAAGAACGATTCGTGGACTGGTTCACAAATACACACTTGCCTGTCAAGCCCCAACAAACAAGCACATAGTTTATGAAGATGTCTGTGAATGTTCTCATTCATCCAGGTCGTCATGGTTACCCAAAGGAGGTGAATCAAGTGCAGCTGGACTTGGTATATATCCGTGAAGACGTTTCGCCTCTCATCCAGGAGGCTTCCTCAGTTCCTGCCTTTCTGACTAGACCAAGCTGGTCTGACTGGCTGCTGATGAGACTCAGCATTTATCCTCTAGGAGTCGCTGTCAGAGCTGTAGATGTCCATGGCTCTTGTGTGTCCCGATGTTTGGCCGCGCCCGTCGTTATCGGAGCTATTGGTTTGCATGTGTTTAGCAGCGACGGTGGTTGGGGGGGTTAGTTTCCACTTCATTGTTCAGTGGTCATGAGGGTCGTTGGAGCCGTTAGTGAGCGACTGGTGTTCTTGGAGGCGAGGCTTCTTGAGTCTCCTGGGTGGAGATGAGAGGATGGCGTTGTAAGTGGGAGGTAGGTGGTGTGGCAGACCTCCTCCTCTGTTGAGGGATGGTTTTTCCAGTTTTGCTTAGATGGCTTCCTTCACCCCTCTTTCAAACCATCTATCTTCTCTGTCCAAAAAGTGTACGTTGCTATGAAGAGCTGTGCATTCATAACGTGGTGGGGCAGGGTACGAACCACCTGGTCTAGCTGGGCAACCATAGCAGCTGGACTTGTTAAATATGGACTACATCTATCAACACGTACTAGAGTTTAAATAAGATGTGCTTCTAGATTTGTCAAACCTGTGTATTTTTTATTTTTTTATTTTGGGGGGGGGGTATTTCCCCCCTTTGTTCTCCCAGATTGTACTTGGCCCACTCTTCCGAGCCCCCTCTGCCGATCTGGGGAGGGCTGCAGACTACCACATGCTTCCTCTGATACATGTGGAGTCGCCAGCCGCTTCTTTTCACCTGACAGTTGTTGTAGGGTAATGTTATGCAACCAACAGCTCCCCCTGGGGGCACTGATGGATCTATACTTGCCCTCTGTAACATGCCTCAGTTCTGTTATGGGCACAGCCGGTGAATACATGTTACTAAGCGACACAGCCCGACTCTGTCTGTTATTCATATGCACCTACACTTGCAACATGGTGTCAGAAGCTGTATTGGAACCCAACGTGAGTCTTACGTTGCCTGTTGCTTGAACAGCGAGCGTTTATTTTTTTACTAAGCGTAGCTAGAAGTTTCAGTTAGCCTGCTAGCATTAGCATCGAGCCAAGACGATGGCTTCCAATATTCCGCCGCCGGAGCCCATGAAGATGACTGGGGATCTTCACAGCAACTGGGCTAGCTTTCGATCAGAGTTTGAGGATTATGTGCTTGCGACCGGGATCGATAAGGCAGAGAAGCCGGTGCAGGCAGCGACGCTCCGGAGGCTAATGGGGAAGGAATGCCTCCATGTTTACGTGCACAACCTGGGGCTCACAGCGGAAGAGCAGAAAGACGCCGGAGCGATACTCGACAAACTGGGGGAATACTTCACACCTACCAAAAACGTCATCTTTGAGAGGTATGTTTTTGTCAACCTTAAACAAGAGGAAGGAGAACCTGTGGATGCTTTTGTCACGAGACAGAGAAAAGGCTGCCACATGTGAATATGGAGCAATAAGAGACGAGCTTATAAGGGACAGGCTTGTTCTTGGAACAACTGATGAGGGCGCCAGACGACGCATGCTAAGAGAAAAGGAGCTTAAGTTGGAGGGAGCTATTGACATTTGCCGTGCAGCGGAGGTGTTGGACAATAAGTTAAAATCCATGTCACTTAGCGGCTCTGTGACTGCGGAGAGCATCAATGTAGCACATGGACAGCGACCATGTCGGAGACCTACCAGCAGGCCATCCGAGCCCACCAACACATCTGCACAGCCACAGAGAGGCACAGGTGAATGCAAGTACTGTGGCACACCGCACAGACGGGGGCGAGACCTGTGCCCCGCATTTGGAAAGTCATGTCGCTTGTGTGGCACTGCTAATCACTTTGCCAAAGTATGCATGAAAAGAGGCCAGCAAGCACGTCAGTTGAACGCTGTGGATGACCCGCCGCTAGGCGACCCGGAGGACAGCGACCGCGATGAGAGGGATGTGTACACGGCTGAGAGCGTGGGGGCTGTGAACACTCAAAGGAAAAAGTGGTTTGTAAACCTGCCACTGCACAGAGGGGTCCAGAGGTGCCAGCTTGACTCTGGAGCCACCTGCAACGTGATGAGCTTGAAAGACAAGATGAGACTGGCGCCTAGAGTGCCTCTTCAGAAAAGTCTCACCAGGCTGAGACTCTACAACAGTGAGTGGATGAGCTCAATGGGCGTGTACAGCACACAGTGTGTCATCAGGGGCAAGACGCACAGACTGGACTTTGAGGTTGTGCGCACCAGCCAGAAGCCCTTGCTTTCAGGGGAGACATGCGAGAGACTTGGCTTGATACGCTTCACCATTCCCGAAGAGCTGAATAAAGTGGAGCACTGCAAGACAGGTGAGCTAACCAAAGGCTGTCTCATTAACACTTACAATGACGTGTTCACCAGCCCAGTCGAGTCACTGCCGGGTGATGTTCACTTCGAGTTGGATAGCACTGTGGCCCCTGTCCAGTGCGCACCAAGAAATGTCCCGGTGGCCCTCAAGGCAGCTGTTAAGGCGCAGCTGGACCAATATGAAAAGGATGGACACTTAACCACAGTCACTCAGCCCACAGACTGGATTAGCAATCTGGTCATAGTGAAGAAGCCAGACAAATTGAGGCTTTGCATCGACCCCAAGCCACTTAACCGAGCCCTGAAAAGGTCCCATTACCTCATGCCCACTTTAGATGACGTGCTGTACAAGCTGCCTAAGGCACGTATCTTCACCCTAGTGGATGCGCGCGACGCATTCTTGCAGTGTCGCCTTGATGAGGAGAGCAGCCTGATGACAACGTTCTGGACGCCGTGGGGTAGAAAGCGATGGCTGAAGCTCCCTTTTGGCGTGTCAGTCGCACCAGAGCTGTACCAGAGGAAACAACATGAGCTGCTGGCCGGTTTGAAAGGAATTGAGCCCATAGCCGATGACATCCTCATAGTCGGCTGTGGGGACACGGAGGAGGAGGCCGTTCGCAACCACGACGCAAACCTCATTGCTCTGATGAACAGATGCAGGGAAGTGAAGCTGAGGCTGAGCATAAAAAAGCTACAGTTTCGTGTGAGGGAGGTCCGCTTCCACGGCCACATACTGTCGGTGGAGGGCCTCAAAGCTGATCCCGAGAAGGTCAGGGCTGTCCTGGACATGCCAAACCCCACGGATGCAAAAGGCGTTCAGCGGTGTGTCGGCTTCGTTAACTATTTATCGAGGTTTATGCCCCGCTTGTCAGAGGTGTGTGAACCGCTGAGAAGGTTGCTGGACAAAGGTGTGCTGTGGCACTGGTTGCCCAAACATGATGCTGCTATGAAAGAAATCAAGACGCTGGTCACGGCGGTGCCAGTACTACGTTACTATGATGTCAGCAAGCCAGTCACCATACAGAGCGACTCCAGTCAGACCGGTTTGGGCTGCTGCCTGCTTCAGGGGGGACAGCCGGTCGCGTTCGCCTCCCGCGCGCTGAACCAGACGGAGCAAAACTATGCACAGATTGAGAAGGAGTGCCTGAGCATCGTATTCGCTTGTCAACGCTTCCACTACTACCTATATGGGAGGGGTGATGTGACTGCAGAGACCGACCACCGCCCGCTGGTGTCAATCTTCACTAAGCCCCTTCTCAGTGCACCAAAGCGCCTTCAAAGCATGCTCATCACACTTCAGAACTACTGCCTCACGGTGATGTACAAGCCAGGCCCTGAAATGTACATCAGTGACACGCTCAGCAGAGCCACCACCCCGCCACAGAGAACGGACACTCAGTACAGACGTGAAATGGTCTGCAGCATGCAACAGGTGCAGTACGACACGGCAGCCATTCAGCAGGCAGACTATCTAAACGTCACCAGCCAACGCCTCGCACAGATTCGAAAACACACAGAGGAGGATGTGTGTCTTCAAACACTCAAGTCGGTCGTGCTGGAGGGATGGCCAGAACACAAAGAGGAGAGCCCCATAGCCGTCAGAGAATACTGGGCCATCAGAGATGAAATAAGCGCACAGGACGGTGTGCTTTTTAGGAGCCAGCGTGTCATCATTCCGAAAGCTATGCGTCCTGAGATGCTGAAACGGATCCACTACAACCACGTGGGGGGTGAGGCTTGTTATAGACAGGCCCGGGATACTCTCTACTGGCCAAATATGCAGGGGGAAATCAAAGACTATGTGCAGCAGTGCTCAGTGTGTAACGAGTATGCACACGAGCAACAAAAAGAGACTATGATGTCACACCCGCTCCCCACACGTCCCTGGCAGCTGGTGAGCATGGACTTGTTCAGCTACGCAAGGCAGGACTTCCTGCTCATGGTGGATCACTATTCAGACTTCTGGGAGATTGATCTACTCCCAGACCTGTCGGCAGAAACGACCATCCGAAGGTGCAAGGCGCAGTTTGCACGGTACGGTATCCCTGACCGGGTCATTTCCGACTGCGGAGGTCAGTTTGATTGTGGAGAGTTTCGGGCGTTTGCGAGGGAGTGGGGCTTCGAACATGTCATGTCCTCCCCGAGACACCCAAAAGCTAACGGCAAAGCAGAGTCTGCAGTGAAGATTGTGAAAGGCCTATGCAGAAAAGCAGACCTGGCCGACGAGGACCCCTGGAAGGCTTTTCTACACTGGAGAAACACGCCCACTGAGGACATGCGCGGCAGCCCAGCACAACGGCTGATGTCACGGAGGCTGAGAACTCTTCTCCCTGTGGCCGACCAGCTGCTAGCACCTCAGATCATCACTGGGGTCACAGACAAGCTGAGGGTGAAGCATCAGGCAGCGAAGTTGACATATGACAGAACTGCGAGGGATCTGCCAGAGCTAAACGTCGGCCAGCCTGTCAGGATGAAACCAATCCCGGGTGACAGGACGGGCCGATGGAGGAGAGGAGTATGCCTGCAGCAGGTGGGACCGCGGTCCTATCTCGTCAATGTGGAGGGAACCACGTACCGTCGCAACAGGGTTGATCTCCGACCAGCGGAGGTTGCCCCTCCACAGCCGTCAGCCCACACAGAACGGCCACCGGAGCAGCCTGTGGGCGCGTGTGCAGCTGAAGGGGGCCATGTGGGCGGGGGCAGCATGGAGGAAGTCGTCAGCAGCCCTGTAATGTCTCCAAGGTCGTCAGCCCCGAGGTCGCCGCCATCTCCCCCACAGGCTGTGACCACACCATGCCGTGAGTTACAGGGCCGGGCCTTCTCCCGGAGCGGGAGGCAGATTAAGCCTCCAGAAAGACTTGACCTCTAGGTCATACACTGTACTGAGATTGACACACACACACTCACACGCACACGCACACACACACACACACACACACTGGACTGTGGACATTAAAAAAAAAAAAAAAACGAAACAAAAACTGATGTTCACTTCTAATGTTCTTATTCAGTGGTCTTGTGGATGCTCTGATGCTACCATTTTGTCGTTATTGTTCTGCAGAGGTTTTGGTTGATATTGACTTGCTGTTCCTTCTTGATGCACTATTTCCAATGCACTACTTTAATATTGGGATATGAGCACTAATGTTCTAATGGCTAATACTAACCATTATATTACTTAGTATTGTATTCTACGAAAGGAAGGGAGATGTTGTAGGGTAATGTTATGCAGCCAACAGCTCCCCCTGGGGGCACTGATGGATGTATACTTGCCCTGTGTAACATGCCTCAGTTCTGTTATGGGCACAGCCGGTGAATACATGTTACTAAGCGACACAGCCCGACTCTGTCTGTTATTCATATGCACCTGAACTTGCAACAACAGTGAGGAGTGAGGAATTTCGCCGGGGGGGGGGGGAGCGTAGCGCGTGGTGCAGCGACCAGGACACATACCTACATCCGGGTTCCCACCAGCAGCACACACAGCCAGTTGTCTCTGCAGGGACGCTCGACCAAGCCGGAGGTAACGCGGGGATTCGAACCGGCGATCTCCGTGTTGGCAGGCAACGGAATAGACCGACGCCGAACCTCTGCAATGTTTGTGTGAAATACAATCAAAATAAAAATAAACTTCCGCAAATCGTTCTGCATTACAGTTGGTCTGCCATCTGCACAGCAGCTTCTTGTAAATCTGCAGCGTTTTGAAACACAACATCAAACCCGAGGAGAAAAAACCAACTCATAAAGAAAACACCGTAGAATACAAATCCACACATCAGGATATATCACACGCTAGGAAGCTACGAGCCGCTGGACGGGAATACCAAACGGATATTGAACGTAATGCGTCTTTACCGCAGCAGGGCCGGTCCTATGCTATTCTGGGCCGGGGAGCAACCATCGCTCACCGCCCCCCCCCCCCCAAAAAAAACTCACAGACATGCACGAGCGGGACGCGATATTATGAACCCTACATAGGCCTCGCCAAAATCCCGTTTCTGGCTTTGTCACGTGTGCGCCACCGTAGCAACGCGAAAATATGTTGTTATGGGGTTAGCGCTCATCAAGGAAACGCTGTACACCCACAATTTAACCTGTCTAAGTTATCCACAATCAACATTAATATAATACCAATAACGTATCCAAGGAGCAGAGGCAGACCTTGTAACCTAAAATTGTTAGGTTAGTCAACTTAAGGCTATTCTTTCCCTCACAATCATAATTTCAACCCAATCGACAGATATGACTGCATGAAATGGCGAGTGGGTTCGAGATAGCAGTGTAAAGATGAGATTTGGACTGTGGCAAATCAATACGGTAACAACAGTGAATTATGACTGCCACAATATGGGGTAACATGGTGAGCAAAACAATCAAAACGAATATTTTCAAATGTTTTGTTGGTTCATCTTTAAATAAGTGTCAGCTTATTACACTACACTACTCTTAAAAAAATACTTGCACCTAACCTCGAGCTCTTTTGCTTTCTCCTCTGCAATCTGAGTGGGCTTGCAAATCTGACAGCAAAGAATATCTGCCATTTCTGTAAAGCAAAAGGAAGTAGGGGATGAGCAGACAGAAAGTGTGTGTGTGTGTGTGTGCGTGCGTGCGTGCGTGCGCGCGCGCGCGTGCGGGTCGAGAGAGAGGGGGCGAGAGAGATAGGAAGGGACTTATGGGTGTGCAGCGAGGGGAAGTTCATTTGGAGTGCGCGTTTTGGCATGTTAAACCTCACTTTCCTTCACAAAGTCAACTCTACTTGTGCAGTAAGTTAGCTAGCTGGTAAATAGTGAGATTGCTTTTTATACACAGGTAACAACTTACTGATCAGCTTTCTTAAATGTGAGAAAGTCTATTTATTAGATATATGTTCATTTTCAGACAACTAACGTTACTTACCTCCGTTCTGTTGTTGACAGCCAGCAGTCCAAAATTACAAAAGCAGCCAGCTGTCCAAAATTGCGAAAAATACAAAATTACAAAATTGAAGGTAGCTAACGTTAGCTTTGCTTCGCACCGAGTTGATAGTCGATTGTTTCCTTAGCAACGCAGCGGAAATCCGGCGTCCGTTCGCGAGATTTGGGACAGGGTACGGGATTTTGGCGAGGGCTATGTAGGGTTCATAATATCGCCATCCGCTGACGTTTCACCGGGACGTCGTTTCCGGCATCGCGTACGGTGTTCAGGGAAAGCCGGTGGACCGTCAATATTCTCTGCAAGTTCTTCTGCTTTTTCAGCAGCATCTTGGAAACCGTTCAGTCCACATTGTTCCGTCTCTTCTTCTACAGCTGTGACAACTCTTACTGCACCACCGATGCTCAAATGTCGTGACTGCAGCACGACACTGGCCTGATTGGCTGTATTCAGCACTTTGTGCCAAACAACTAAGCTGACCAGAAAGTCAAATGTTTCAGTTGCCTGTACGAGACTTGTGACCTTAGAGGTGGTCTCGGAACCACAGGTGCTATCTTCACCGACGGCTATGAGAGCATCTAGGACCTGGGGTTGCTGCTCAATTACCGTTCCTGTCGCGTCAGCGCGAGCGCTCCATCTGGTCTCTGAGAGAGGTCTCAGTGTGATGCGTACATGTTTTTCAAGAATCCCCCAACGTTTCGTTGATTTTCCCAATAATTTGTATAGCCGATTTAGCAGTCCAAAACAATTCTTGGCCTCGTTCGAGGATTCGGCTGCATGTTCAATGGCCTGAATCAAGTTGTGAGGGCAACAGGGCACAAAGAAAGCCCGCTTGTTAACCTGCTTCACCCTTGCTTGTACTCCCCTGTGCACAGCCCTCATGTTGGCCCCGTTATGGAAACATTGTCCCCTGCAATCATCAATGTTAATGCCATATTTAGCCAGCCATAACTTTGACCTGTTGGTGGCGCTAGAGCTCTGGAGCTAGAGTTGCCAACACAGTATCACCACTTGAACCCATTAATAGGTGGTCTGCTGTTAAATTATTACAATATTGGGGAATTATGACATTATCAGGACCTGCGAAATGAAGGCTAACCTGATCATGTAATAACCTCCTGTAAATGCAATATTTTATTGCATTATCGGTAAAAAGTTTATTACATTATCGGGAAATGCACTTTATTACATTATCAGGAAGTTGTTACATTATCAGGTTTTATTGCATTTTCAATAGCCTCAAGTGCATTTTTATTACATTATCAGGGTTATTACATTATCGGGGATTTATTACATTATCAGGTTCTACAAGCCTTCCCAGCAGTGTATCTGCAAGTGCCTCGCCCGTTGTGCTTTTCACAGCAATGAATTCAAAAAAGCTCTCATGCACCTCTACCTTCTGGTCTGTTGTAACATATCGCAAAACGAGAGAGAGCTGTTCTTTGTGCGACACATCTGGTGTGCAGTCCATCATGATGCTGTAATATCCTCCTGTTTTGACCTTCTGCACGATGTTTTCCAACACTGCTTCAGCTAGGAGTCCAATGAACTCATGTTGAATGTTTTTGCTGAGGTAGTGGGTAGTCTTGGAATGATTGACATGTCGTGCTAATGGCGCATCATATTAATTGCCGTTGTTTTCTTGGTAAAGGCGATCGACACTTCCTCTAACTGCAAGGTTTTGTAATGCAAGAAACATGATGCAATCCAACATTCTGCTAAGCACTTCATGCCACCGTTGTCTCTCACTGAGAAGCTCTGCTTGCTATTGGCTGTCAAGCGTTGTACCAGCAGCCAGAGCGAATTCCAGAGTTTACCACTTTGAAAAGTTCTCAAGAGGAGATCGATAATTCTCGTGTTCAGTCAGTCTCGTTGATAACTTGACCCAGTTTGAAAAACCAGTAGTGAAGATCCCTTTGTCAGTTCCAAACAACTTACAACAGAAACAGAAGACGGTATTGGCAGACTTTGAGTAGACTAACCATGGCCGAGGTGCTTTCAGGGCAGCGACTGTCCTGGTGTAATTAGCTGGTGTGAAACGACGGCCATCCGTTTTAGGGAAATCAAAATCGGTCACCTGCAGTGGTTTATTTCTGACTATGTCCGTTCTGACGTCATCATCCTGCATTCTGTCTGGCCACTGTGCAGGATCAAATAAATCCAACTCACGCTCCCCATCACTTCCGTGACTTCCCTCTTCCTCCACAGATTCTCGGTGGTCGTTTGCATTCTCGATAGCGGTGGAGGTGCTAGCACGAGCGCCGCGGCCGCTGTCCGTTCCGGTATCCTCTGCTGCTGAGTCAGCACATGTGGTGGATGTGCTAGCTTCATTGCTATCCACAGCATCCTCCAAGTGTTCTGCTGCCCGAACGTTAAGCCAAGCACCGTATACCTTCTCTGCGTTTTCTGCCTCTTTTTTGTATTTTCTACCTTACGTTCTGTAATTTTATTTTCTTACAACCAGATTTGTTTCCAGACATTTTTTTTGGTTAGTAGAACCGAGTTTCACGTCTCCACCATAGGCTATACTGACTCATGGGGGAGGGGAGGACGACACAACGTTTGATACATTTTTGAAAATAAATCGTTATCAGCCAATAGGGAAACTGCCAGCACATCTGCCTGTATTGTGTTGGCCTGTTGTGAAAAGTGTACTGTTTAGTCCAGTGTGTCCGAATCTGAGTCTTGAAATTATTGTCTCATCTCTCCTGTTCCTTCCTGCACACCTCATTTCTCCCTCCTTCCTCTGAACTGTGTAAAACCACCGTCCTTTCCTCTCTTCCTCCATTGCTTTTGCCACCTGTCCTTCAATCTGTGCTTAATGATGCTCTTTATTTCTGCCTTGCTTAAAGTAACTACCAAACCAATGTGGTTATGTTCTGTAGCCTTCTTTGCAGCCTTATCTGCTATTTCATCTCCCTCAATGCCAATGTGTGCCGGTCCCCATAAAAATGGCACTGTAAGACCCATCATTTGAGTTCTATAACAATAAGAGTCAGAAGACACAAGACACATAGAAGATGAGGTTTGACATGAAGTGTCTTCATCTATCAGTCAGCGGCTGTCGAAGGAACAAGATATTTACTTTAAGATTAAAACGCTCATTAATCTCATGTTGTCCCTTCGTCTGTTTATGAAAGAACGTAAGATGACAGGAGCTAGACTGATATTACTAATGTCTATCAGCTCTAAATGAAGTTAAAATGAGGAAAACCCGCTTCAGTAAATCAACTCAGTACATGGAGAGGCTGAGGGGAAGTCCTGCTGTAGTTTTGAGATAGCTCTGTTTTCAGATTAAAGGTAAAATAAGTCATCATGGGGGATGTTTCTTTATTCCCTCTTTCTCACTGATGGACTCTGAGTTGGACTTCTTTGTCTATCCATGTCATGGTTTTCACAAGATGTGTACTTCCAATACTTTTCCTTGGCATGAATTTTAATTTCTTTGCATTCAGTAGCGAGAAAGATGTTTGGTGTTTGGAAGTGAAAACTTGAACGAAGGCAAAATAAGAAAAAAATTGGTTCATTCATTCATTGCTGAGTGTTAGTGACTGAGACATGTTAACATGGAAATGACCCCAGATTTCATCTTTAACCAAGCCGGCTTTGTGCTCAACAATTTAACTCACATTCATGAGGGTTGTGCAGTCTTATGCAACCAATGTATATTTTTCTTTTCACTGGTTGTTAAAAATGTGTTTATTTTCTCTCCAGATGCTACATCCAAATCTTCTTCTTTCGGCTTCTTCCCTGTTTCTCAGGGGTCACCACAGCGGATTTTACAGTTTCCATCACCCTGTGAGGGCACAGCACCAATGGCGGCCATTGTTAATCCAGACCCTGACCGATCCAGTATGGAGCCTCGACCAGTCTGGTATGATTTTGTCAGTCCGCATACTGATTTGGCAGAAGTTTACGTGGGATGCCCTTCCTGACACAACCACCATCCCTATGGATGGGGGCACAGGTGAAGCACCGGATGCATCCCAGTATTCATGGACTTGCACCAGTTGCCTGTCGCCACATGCTACATCCAAGTAAAAGTGGGGAAAACCACAAAAATATTTTCCACAAGTCCAAGACAAGTTTGCTCTACCCTCAAGTGACCTATACAGATATTTACAAATTAGACACTATATTAGAGAAAATACAGACCGGGATGTTATTAAAAGAGAACCAGTAAATATAGAAACCCACTTCACACAGCTGTTTGAACACCCTGTATTAACAAGAAAACAAATATCCCATATATACAAAAAGCTGGTGTGGGACACATGTGATACCACCATACATATCACAGGGCAATGGGAACTGCAGGTGAAACAACAGTGGACGATGTCGACTGGGAAGGCATATGCTCAAGCTGTCATGAGGAGACTGGGAGCCAGTTATAGAAAGAGTTTGACTGGAAGGTTAAAATGAGGTTCTTTAGGACCCCACTGACCGCCTGTGTCTTTAAAAACAATCCTACCAACAAATGCTGCAGAGACTGGTGAGGTCGGAGACCATACTGACATATTCTGGGACTGCCCGAAAATACAGACATTCTGGAGCAACGTCAAAGAAGAGATGGAGAACATCCTGGAAACAGACATTCCTCTAGACCCACCATTGTTTCTACTGGAAATGTCACAGAAGCACTTGTTTACCACAGACCAGTGCTGTAGACTGCATATTTTGTTGATGGGTGCAAATAATAATAATAATAATAATGATGATGATGATAATAATAATAATTACGATAAACTGGATGAAGCCTAACCCCCCACAATGACTCAATGGCTGCAAAAAGTCAAACATGTCTACATGATGGAACGCACAACTGCCCAGCTACAACGTTCACTGCCTGTTTTTATCAGGAGATGGACACCAGGTATTAGCTACCTTAGCTAGGAAACCTGGACTGGACTAGACTGGACTGGACTGGACTGGACTGGACTAGACTGGGCTGGACTGTTTTGATATATAATCTGTGTAGGCATATGTATGTGTGTGTTCTACCCATGTCTGGTGTTATGTCATATATACGTGCATGTACGTCAAGTGAAGCCCAGTCTCAAGGTGATTATGTTCTGCATTGTTAACTTACATGACTGGAAATAAAGTTTAAAAAAAAACCCACAGAGTTTTTAGATTTTCTTCTGAAGGCTCAGAATAGAAACTGTGTAAGGTGCTATACATTAGATTTCCTGATCCTCTGGTTTCACTACCAGGAATACACAACACACACTTTGTGACGGTGGCGAATACACATCCTCTATATTTGACCCCGCATGAACAAATTCTCTCTGATCCCAATTTTAACAGAAAAACCACAAAATAAGCAGCAACAAACATCACAGATTTCAGTATTCCAGAAAGATCCTGTCCATGTGGCGTTCACAGGGTGGACACTCCCCTGACTGCACTTGATAGGGGACTTCCCAGCTCGCTCTCTTATGAGGCAGATGAGGTGCTGTAACCAGCAGCCTCCATGTTGAACCTCAGGCTTCTAACAGAAGACACAAGTCCAAGTCTTACCAACGTACCATCCAATGTGTCATCAGCAGCTCTCATAACAACAACAGATAACACATCTCTTCCTGTTGTACCTTGGATTACCAAGCATCGATCCTCAGAGGAGAAACTGATGTTTTGCTTTGACCACCACGAGGAAGCCATTAACTTGATGTGTTTTTCTGGGGACGGCCAACTGACAGGCCAGCAGCTTTACCACTGTGAGATGACAAACCCTCAGCATCTGATGAGCCAAGTGGGTTTAAACAGAGGATAAAATGATCTTAAACACAGTGTGCTAGGGTCTGGTATACCACCGCTCACCACTATTAATATACTGGTGATAGAAAACAGCCAGACTTTCACAATCGGAGGTTCCACCCTTTTCTTCAGCAGCAACAGCAGACAGTGGTAAAGGACAAACCTGAGGGGACCAACCACGACTCAACATGGCGGTTCTCCTCATCCTCCTGATGTCTCTTTGAGGACAGGCCCTCCGAGTCTGGCTCTATTACGACTCTACACCTCCTGCTGGCTGCAGCAGGATCACCACACCTCCTCTTTCTTTTCCTCTTCATCCTCTTCCTCCTCCTCAGGGTCCAGTGGGTGACCCCAGTCTTCTTCTTGCTCCTCCTCTTCACTGTCTGAACTAATAAAGACCAGTGAAGAAGGAGGCCTGTTGCTTGGTCTGGGCCTGCAACAGGACCCCCACATTATGGGAGACCCTTGCAGGTCCGGAGGAGGAGCAGGACTCGCGACTCACCTCATCAGATATTAGAAAAGCAACACACTGACATGAGCCAACTAACCGATGTGTGATGAGCTGAGGCGAGGTGTTGTACTACATTACTGCCACGTTCAGTCTCCCCCACAGCGCCACCTCTGGCCTCTTCATCCACACCTCTTATTCTACCCTTTTTACACTCACGAGGGGGCACAGACACTTTAAACTGACTTTCAAGTTAAGGCTTTTTCGTAGTGCATCTTTTATTCTTTTTATCAATTTACTCTCATGTCTCTCCGTCTCTTCTTGTGTTTTCAGTTTTAGTCTCTCGTTTGTGTTCTGTGTCGTTTTGAACTCTGTCGGCGTCTTGTTTTAAAGCACTTTTAAAACCTAGTTTTGAGAAGAGGTGTAAAAATAAAACGTGTTATCGTTCATTAGGTCCTCTAACAGAGAGTCAGAGCCCATGCACAGAAAGACTTGGAGGACGCACTTTGAATGGACGAGAAGAAAGGTGAAGCTGATCCTCTCTGCTGTTCTCTTTCTGACACCGTAGCATAGAATTGTCCAAAATGTCTCAGTATGCTGAAGCATTAAGATTTCCCTTCCCTGGAACTAAGGGGCTGAGCCCAACCCCCGAAAATAATATACCTCCTACTTTGTGGGGACAGTTTGGGGAGGGCCCTCCTCTGTTCCAGCAGGACTGTGCCCCAGTGCACAAAGCAAGGTCCATAAAGACATGGTTGGGTGACTTTGGTGTGGAAGGACTTGACTGGCCCACACATCCCAACACCTTTGGGATGAACTAGAACGGAGATTGCGAGCCAGGTCTTCTCGTCCAACATCAGTGCCGGACCTCACAAATGCTCTTCTGGATGAATGGGCAAAAATTCCCACAGACACACTCCAAAATCTTGTGGAAAGCCTTCCCAGAAGAGTGGAAGCTGTTATAGCTGCAAGGGGGGGGGGGGCAACTCCATATTAATGTCTATGGAGTTAGAATGGGATGTCATGAAAGCTCCTGTAGGTGTAATGGCCAGGTGTCCCAATACTTTTCTACATATAGTGTGTGTGTGTGTGTGTGTGTGTGTGTGTGTGTGTGTGTGTGTGTGTGTGTGTGTGTGTGTGTGTGTGTGTGTGTGCGTGTGTGTGTGTGTGTGTGTGTAAAAATATATAAATAAATTATATGAAATATCTTCAACATAATGAATGATTTTAGACTTGTTCTTGTTTTCATGTGACGGGTGTGATTTTATCTATCAGGGATTGTTAATTTTCTCTCTAAAGTGCAGTAAGATGTATTCCACATGGTTTCCAGCTGATCGTGTATTTACCAGACCATCCAGACAGTTGCTTATCATACTATAATGGAAGGAACTCTGTCTGTGTCTGTCTGCCCTTCAGTCTTCTAGACAACCGTTCATCCGATCGACTTCACACTCGCTGGGTGTGTTGCTGACGACCCACGGAAGTGCAGTGTCGAGTGAAGTTGTTTGGATGAGCGGTTTGACAACATCGAAGGACAAACACACACACACACACACACACACACACACACACACACACACACACACACACACACACACACACACACATACATACACACATACAGACACGCACACACACACACACACACACACACACACACATTCATTCAGTCAGACGTTTTTCCCGTGGCGACCAGACGAACAGCGCCACCCTGCCACTGCAACAGTGGTGGCTCCTGCCACATCTGTCAGGGGGGCAATTGTTGCAATGATGGCTAAGGTGACCCCCCCCCCTTCAATGAGTAAATTAACCCAAGTCACCAAACTAACTTGACATTGTCACATTGCATTGTACCATTTATTTTTTCTGGTCACCTCACGTAGCAATACCAGCAGTACACCACTAGGCGGCAACATAAGACAAGGACTGGCCCTGAGCCTAAATACTGTACAATATTTGTGGACTCCTACATACAGCAGTTCATTGTAAATGCCTTGAAAAAATTAGTTTGGCTCTCCAACGACTGAACAATCCCCTGTTGTCATCAACATGGGCCCACGATGCTACGGGCCTTCAACAGAGACACAACCGAGAGCATCCTGACTGGATGCTCCACCGCCTGGCATGGGAACTGTACTGCCCACAACCACAAAACCCTGCAGAGGGTTGTGTGGACGGTCCGGGACACCAGCAGATGTGAGTTTCCCTCCATCCAGGACATATACAACGATGTTGTGTCAGCAAAGCCCGTAGGATTATCAAAGACCCCAGCCCCCCCAACTATGGACTGTTCCAGCTGCTACCGTCAGGCGAGCGGTACCGCAGCCTCAAAGCCCGGACCAGTAGGCTGCAGAACAGCTTTTACCACCAAGCAACCAGGCTTTTGAACAAAGACCATTAAAGACACTAAGCCTGGTGCCAGACTGACTGGTACTGACCTATGGTCTTCAGCGGATCATCAGTTTACCACACACACACACACACACACAGACACACACACACACACACAAACACACACACACACACACACACACACACTATTTATTGTTATTGCTGCTGTTTTGTTGTTATTGTGTTGTTGTTGTTGCTGCAGTGTTGAGGAGCTGAAACACAAGAATGTGACTCTTTTGTACTTGTATAATGAGACGTAACAAATAAAGAGTCTTGAACCAACAGATAAACTGTCACCTATCAGTTTGGCCTCATAATCAGCTATGAATGTGGACTGGACACACACCTGCTTTACCCTTCATCACATATCAGTGAGTCAGGTCTTCACTCTCACAGTCATCTGCCTCAGTCTTCATCACAAAGCCTTGCTTTCTTGACAGCAAGACTGACTCCAACACTCCACAAACCCCCACCTCCCAGAGGAGGTGGTGGCTGTTCAGAAGGGTGGTGTTTTGGGGCAGAGTGGATTAGATCTGCCCCCAGTAGCTGAGTTTCATTCCAATAAGGAACCAGTAAAATGTTCAATTCCTCACCTTTATAACAAATGACCTTTCATGAAAACCGGTTCATAATGAAGCGTGTTAAAGTGGACTCTGAAGACCATCTCCCTCCTGAGACACTAAGGAAGGAGAAAAGGACTTGTAGCGACTGGCTGGACAGAGGGACCGAGCTGGGAAGGAGGTGCCGCAGGTAAGGGCGATCAAGGATGGAGATGGAAATGTGCTGACAAGTGAGGAGAGTGTGTTGAGGAGGTGGAAGGAGTACTTTGAGGGGCTGATGAATGAAGACTATCTGTACTTATTGTGTAATAATACACAATTTTTATACAAAATACAAACAGCTGAGTGGGTGAGCAGTTGTAATGTGCAGTAAGTGGGGTTCAGTATTTACTGCACATAAACACTCATTTCATAATCATGTTGTGTTATAAGACGTCACATGTGATGAAAACAGCTCAACACCACCTGGCAGTGAACCACCGCCTCCATCACCATCAACAAGCACTGGAACCAGAAGGTAAACACACTTCACACAACACAACACAACACAGGCCACCTGTGATGGTGCTGCCCAGTTACACATATGCTGCTTTGCTTTTTGTGCTGCACATGACTGCACCTCCACCCCATGCTGCTCCTTTCTCACTTAAGTCCTGCTACACACATGGCTCCTCCACCACACTGTCCAGCTGTTTGTGGACATTTTCTTGTGTGGTGTTTTCACTCTGTGGTGATGGAAAAACACTACTTCATCTAACTGTGTACATGTACACAGCTGCTGATGACAATAAAGTGGAGTTTGAACGGACCACAGAGCTGCAGATGAGTCCAAATAGACTTTCACACAACAAAGCTCCACCTTGCTGCTGCACCACATGAACACTGCATTTTAATAGTGTGTCTGTCCCACAGGGAACAGGAAGAACATGGAGAGATGGGACAACAAGTTCCTCCAGCCAGCCAGAAGATGAACGAGTCACTCTTAAACACAATGGAGCGCACAACCAATGCTGCACTGAGTCTCATGGACCCACTTGGACCTGCAACAGCAACACAGCAGCAGGGACTTCACACAGGTTCAGCCAACTTCAGCGTTCTGTTGCAAAATGGCTGCCGTGCATCATCCAGGTGGTGCTACACATTGGTGGTGGTTAGGTGAGTTTCCCCCCTTCTCTGTGAAGTGCTTTGGGTGTCCAGATAAAACCCTAAAAATATAATCCATTATTATTGGTTGGTTTAGTGAAGCTGAAACTTATTCAGTAACCTGATTATGTTGAACATGTTTCATGAGA
Source organism: Lampris incognitus (assembly GCF_029633865.1). Taxonomy (NCBI): domain Eukaryota; kingdom Metazoa; phylum Chordata; class Actinopteri; order Lampriformes; family Lampridae; genus Lampris; species Lampris incognitus. The sequence continues at coordinate 50,244,741 of NC_079211.1, read as the reverse complement.
CACTCTTACACATCAACAGCTGAAAGAAAGTTATCTGCGTGTGTGTGTGTGTGTGTGTGTGTGTGTGTTTTCATGGTGGTTCAGTTGTTCTGCATTGATAAATTATACACAAATATAAAAAAATACAAGTTGTTTAATATATTTAATTCAATACAATAAAAAACTGAATAACAATTGAATAGTTTAGCCATTTTATTTATGTAGCACCTTTTATTACAAGTAAGCTCAGTGTGCTTTACATTAGAAGACAATATATCAAAAATAGGCATAAAGCTTACATAAACATAGGGAACATAAACAATGTAAATATAAGAATATAAGCATGAGTAAAATGCAGAAACTGAATCAATGAAGCATACACCCAACACACATTAAACACACCACACAACTATTACAACCCCAAAACACATATCTTTGGTCACACTGTCTGTATGTGTGTGTGTGTGTGTGTGTGTGTACAGAGTGATCTATCATGTCAGCAGGTGTGTTTGGGCAGGAGTGTGAGTGTTCCTGCAGGACACAGGGGGCGTCTCTACCTCCTCTATCTAACACACACACACACACACACACACACTGAGGAGCCACGTGACCATAACCTAAACCCAACATGGAGAGGTTCAGTGAATGTGGAGGTGAAGGTGTGGAGGTGTGTCAGTGTGTCAGAGGAGACTCTGTAGAAGGACAGAGTTCCAGCAGACCAGTCCAGATACACTCCTACTCTGTCAGAGGAGGAGGAGATACATATCTGTGTTCCTCTTTTATTATGCCAGGCACTGTATCCATCACTATAGCAGGACAGACTCCAGGACTTCTCATTCCATCCAAGCAGACAGTCACCTCCTCCTCCTCCTCTCCATCCGATTCCTCTGTAAGTCACTCCTATATAAACATCTCCTTCCCACTGTACCTCCATGTAACAGCGGTCAGTCAGACTCTCTCTGCATAGAACCTGTCTCCCGGGGTAAATTCTGTCTGGATGAACAGGATACGACTGCTCCTTCATCACCCCTGTCACCTTTCTGTTGTCCTCAGACAGAAGGAGGTCTCTGTGTGCTGTGTTTGGGTCCAGTGTGAGGTCAAAGGCATCTGATGGAGACAACAAGACACAATACAGCAGCGGTTGTTGATCTAATGCTCCTCTTCTGTTTGGTTTGTGTTGATTTAGTCACAGGTTGGACCTCATCTATCAACATGTTCATAAAAGTGTAAGATCCCTCGTATCATGTTATGAATTATACTGCCGCTGTATTTCTCACATGTTCTGAAGTATGAAGTTTCCATTGTACTCTTGTGTGTATTATGATGAATACAAATCATTCATAAACTGGAAGCACGTCACATGACCTTATTTACCATGAATTAAAATAACTGCTCCTTGTTCAGTCCACCACTGAGATAATGGACTGTACTAATATAGTCTGAATATTAGTCTTAATACTGGTCTTAATACTCGTCTTAATAGTGGTCTTAATATTAGTCTTAATAGTGGTCTTAATATTAGCCTTAATAGTGGTCTTAATGGTGGTCTTAATATTAGTCTTAATAGTGGTCTTAAAAGTGGTCTTAACATTCTTAATAGTTGTCTTAATATTAGTCTTAATAGCGGTCTTAATGGTGGTCTGAGTATTAGTTTGAATATTGGTCTTAGTAGCGGTCTTAATAGTGGTCTTAATATTAGTCTTAATAGTGGTCCTAGTATTAGTCTTAATAGCGGTCTTAATATTAGTCTTAATAGTGGTCTTAATAACAATCTAAATAGTGGTCTTAATACCAATCTTAATAGTGGTCTTAATAGTAGTCTTAACATTAGTCTTATTAGTGGTCTTAATAGTGGTATTAACATTAGTCTTAATAGTGGTCTTAATAGTGGTCTGAGTATTAGTTTGAATATTGGTCTTAGTAGCGGTCTTAATAGTGGTCTTAATATTAGTCCTAGTATTAGTCTTAATAGCGGTCTTAATATTAGTCTTAATATTGGTCTTAATAACAATCTAAATAGTGGTCTTAATACCAATCTTAATAGTGGTCTTAATATTAGTCTTAATAGTGGTCTTAATATTAGCCTTAATAGTGGTCTTAATGGTGGTCTTAATATTAGTCTTAATAGTGGTCTTAAAAGTGGTCTTAACATTCTTAATAGTGGTCTTAATATTAGTCTTAATAGCGGTCTTAATGGTGGTCTGAGTATTAGTTTGAATATTGGTCTTAGTAGCGGTCTTAATAGTGGTCTTAATATTAGTCTTAATAGTGGTCCTAGTATTAGTCTTAATAGCGGTCTTAATATTAGTCTTAATAGTGGTCTTAATAACAATCTAAATAGTGGTCTTAATACCAATCTTAATAGTGGTCTTAATAGTAGTCTTAATAGTGGTCTTAACATTAGTCTTATTAGTGGTCTTAATAGTGGTCTTAACATTAGTCTTATTAGTCGTCTTAATATTAGTCTTAATATTAGTCTTAATAGTGGTCTTAATACCAATCTTAATAGTGGTCTTAATAGTAGTCTTAACATTAGTCTTATTAGTGGTCTTAATAGTGGTATTAACATTAGTCTTAACAGTGGTCTTAATAGTGGTCTGAGTATTAGTTTGAATATTGGTTTTAGTAGCGGTCTTAATAGTGGTCTTAATATTAGTCCTAGTATTAGTCTTAATAGCGGTCTTAATATTAGTCTTAATAGTGGTCTTAATAACAATCTAAATAGTGGTCTTAATACCAATCTTAATAGTGGTCTTAATAGTAGTCTTAATAGTGGTCTTAACATTAGTCTTATTAGTGGTCTTAATAGTGGTCTTAACATTAGTCTTATTAGTCGTCTTAATATTAGTCTTAATAGTTGTCTTAATATTAGTCTTAATAGTGGTCTTAATACCAATCTTAATAGTGGTATTAACATTAGTCTTAATAGTGGTCTTAATATTAGTCTTAATAGAGGTCTTAATATTCGTCTTAATATTCGTCTTAATAGTGGTCTTAAGGTTAGTCTTGATAGTGGTCTTAATTTATGTCTTAATTGTGGTCTTAATAGTGGTCTTAATATTAGTCTTAATAGTGGTCTTAATAGTGGTCTAAATATTAGTCTTAATAGAGGTCTTAATATTCGTCTTAATAGTGGTCTTAATAGTGGTCTTAATAGTAGTCTTAATAGTGGTCTTAATAGTGGTCTAAATATCAGTCTTAATAGTGGTCTTAATGTTAGTCTTCAGAGTGGTCTTAATATTAGTCTTAATAGTTGTCTTAATACCAATCTTAATAGTGGTCTTAACATTAGTCTTATTAGTGGTCTTAATAGTGGTATTAACATTAGTCTTAATAGTGGTCTTAATATTAGTCTTAATAGAGGTCTTAATATTAATCTTGATAGTGGTTTTAATTTTAGTCTTAATAGAGGTCTTAATATTCGTCTTAATAGTGGTCTTAAGGTTAGTCTTGATAGTGGTCTTAATTTTTGTCTTAATTGTGGTCTTAATAGTGGTCTTAATAGTGGTCCTAATAACAGTCTAAATAGTGGTCTTAATACCAATCTTAATAGTGGTCTTAACTTCAATCTTATTAGTGGTCTTAATAGTGGTATTAACATTAGTCTTATTAGTGGTCTTAATAGTGGCCTTAATAGTAGTCTTAATAGTGGTCTTAATATTAGTCTTAATAGAGGTCTTAATATTAATCTTGATAGTGGTTTTAATTTTAGTCTTAATAGAGATCTTAATATTAGTCTTAATAGTGGTCTAAATATTAGTCTTAATAGTGGTCTTAATATTAGTCTTAATATTGGTCTTAATAGGGTTCTTAATAATGGTTTTAATGTTAGTCTTAATAGTGGTCTTAATGTTATATTAGTCTTAATAGAGGTCTTAATAGTTGTCTTAATAGTGGTCTTAATAGTGGTCTAAATATTAGTCTTAATAGTGGTCTTAATATTAGTCTAATAGTGCTCTTGGTAGTGGTCTTAACATTAGTCTTAATACTGGTCTTAATATTAGTCTTAATAGAGGTCTTAATATTAATCTTGAAAGTGGTCTTAATAGTGGTCTTAATATTAGTCTTAATAGAGGTCTTAATATTAATCTTGATAGTGGTCTTAATTTTAGTCTTAATAGTGGTCTTAATATTAGTCTTAATAGTGGTCTTAATATTCGTCTTAATAGTGGTCTTAATACCAGTCTTAACTGTGGTCTTAATAGTAGTCTTAATAGTGGTCTTAACATTAGTCTTAATAGTGGTCTTAATATTAATCTTAATAGTGGTCTTAATATTAGTCTTAATATTGGTCTTAATAGTGGTCTTAATAATGGTTTTAGTGTTAGTCTTAATAGTGGTCTTAATATTTATCTTAATAGTGGCCTTGATAGTGGTCTTAATAGTCTTTTACAGCAAGGCTCTGGTGAATCAGAATCAACTCAAAAGTCACTCGTCATTCTCAGTGAAAAAAAATCAAAAATCTGTCCTTTTCCTGAAAAGACGCTCTTGTCAAATCCTCTATAAGACAAGGTCGGCCCATTTAACATGTGGACTTTACAGTATTGTGTCCCTTTAAATCTTCTTCTTCAGTAATTAAATTAATATTACACAGGGAACAATCACAGGAAGTCTTTCCAGTAGTCTAATAATCATTCTAAACATTTTATCTCACTTCAATAATGTTTGCAATCATGTGTTTCTCAAGTCTTTTGTTCATCTTTCTTCATATCTCCATATACGAGTAGAAAGTCTGTTCAAATAAGACTATTTAATAAATAAAAGTGAAAGTTGCTGCATAAAAGTAGAAGTGTGGAGTGGACACACATCTTACGTGTGGTCTCAGGTTTTCATACATTTCTGTCAAATGTGTGAAAAAGTTGATAAATCCACTTTTCATGTAGAAACCTCAGTATGAAGGAACCATGTACACATTAGTGTTGAAGTTCCTTGATATGAGACCTAATGACTGTTAATTTCTCAGCAGTGTGATGAAGACACATCATGTCCACCCTCATCTTCCTCCACAGTAGGATGTGAATGAATGGATGTCACGCACTGCTGTGTGGACGCACTTTCCATCTAAACAGCTGAATGTGATCTGCTTTGTTCTCAGGAAGAAACTGAACACACACTTACACTTCCTCACACCTGGTGTCAACCTGCACACTCCAGCATGGTCCAGCCTGGGGGTGGAGGAGAGACACAGTCACACCAGCACATCCTCCATCTAATAAACCTCCATCCAGTATCAGTCCTGCCCACTGTTACAGAAGAACCAGTCTGATCCAGCATCAGAGTAGGAGGAGAAAATCCTTGCAGAAGACATGATGAGTGAGTGTCATCCAGCCTGTCCATACCTGAGAGTGTCCAGTCTCCAGTGTGGATCCTCCAGTCCAGCAGAGAGCAGCTTCCCTCCTGAGTCTCCTGGCTGGTTGTAGCTCAGGTCCAGCTCTCTCAGATGGGAGGGGTTGGAGCTCAGAGCTGAGAGCAGAGAGGAACAACCTTCCTCTGTGACCAAACAGCCCGACAGCCTGAACACACACACACACACACACACACACACACACACACACACACACACACACACACACACACACACACACACACACACACAGATTACTTTCTTTCAGCTGTTGATGTGTAAGAGTGTCTCATGAAACATGTTCAACATAATCAGGTTCCTGAATAACTTTCGGCTTCACTAAACCAAACAATAATAATGGATTATATTTTTAGGGTTTTATCTGGACACCCAAAGCACTTCACAGAGAAGGGGGGAAACTCACCTCAACCACCACCAATGTGCAGCACCACCTGGATGATGGACGGCAGCCATTTTGCACCAGAACTCTCACCACACATCAGCTTGAGGTGGAGAGGGAGGAACCATTGAGCCAATCATACTGGGGGATGTTAGGTGGCCAGATGGAGAGAGCCAGGCTGGGGAATTTGCAAGAACACCGGGGGACCCTCTACTCTTTGCTGGAAGTATCATGGAGTCTTTAATGACCACAGTGAGTCAGGACCTCGGTTTTACGGTCACATCAGAAGGACAACATCTCCTACACCACTGTGTCCCCATCACTACACTGGGACATAGGCTTTTTTTTTCTTCTTCTTTTTTCAAGTGCAGAGGGGAGACTGCCCCCTAATGGCCCACCATCACCAAATCCAGCAGCAACTCCATTTTCCCGGGCGTTCTGTCATCCAAGTACTAGCCAAGCACACACCTGCTTAGCTTGTGTCATTGGGCAGAGCCAGGGTACATGTTGGTATGGCTGCCAGCAAACCAACCCAACCTGAGTTAACTGGTACGGGGCTCCAGAGTGCGACAATTTAGTCACATTTTGCACCTAATTTTGGCATCGGTGCGAGTAGATTTTAAACCTATGTACAACGGTGCCACTTGCAATATTACCATGTTTTTGTAATCATGTAAAAACCAGTAAGAGGAGAACTTGTGTGTGAATGAGTGGGCTTGGCCTGTGTGTGTGTGTGTATACACGTGTGTGAGAGAGAGAGGAGTTACCACGAGGCTCTCGTGACATGACCAAAACAAAGATAAAACAGCATTGTGTGGGGGGGGAATAGCACGCAGCCCCCCCCCCCAATGCTTCCCCATAACAACAGCCTGAAGTACACATTGTGCAGGGCAGGTGCACGGCGTGACAGCTGACATGTTTAAAAAGAAGACCGGCAAAAAACCAGCGGACTCCATGTAGCTCTCATTCATGACTGATGGCCACACGGATGTGTCAGCCAAGGAATGGAGATTGTGTATGCACGGATCCTGCAGCAGAGGAGGCCGGTGAATGTTTTGATGGGCCACGTGGAAGTCCAGCACCCAAATGCTCAAGGTATGTAAGCACTCTGACTCCGGTCTGGCTCGTTGTACTCGCACACAGAACACACAACCTCCAGAAATACACACTAGGAATGACTATATACAGGGGAAACCGTTTCTGTGACATGTAAACAGGATAGAGTGCAAAGAAGTGAAGGAGTGATGGTAAATACTGTAACAAGCGTTACTGTACAGTCAGTAGGGGGTTATGTACAGTATAATACAGCTTGTTCACACATGAGAGGCACATATTTATTGCACTCTGTTACTAAAACATTTATTTGTAGGTACAGTGAGTATTTTACTGCTCCAGGGTTATTGCAGTGCCACAGTGAGTTTGATGCCAAGGAGGCTGTACAGACGTGGTTCAGTCAGGGTAAAAGAGCTAGAAGGCCCAATTACAAGGGTTGGGTAGAGCCTCCTAGTGGCCCTCAAGGGGATGTGCTCTAAACTACAGGGAAGGCGAGGGGAGGCATACTGCATGAGTTCAGTGTTGCCTTGTGTTGTTGTGGGTCTGGTGCTGTAATGACAGTAATGTTAATGACCACATACCTTATGTTTACATTTATAAATGTTATATTTGGTGCCTATGTTTACAAAAAACACTTTCAAGTTTACATTTTATTTATCTTGTTGTTTTTTTGCTCTTAAGCACTACCTCCCTCGGTGACATTTAAAATAAAACAGCATATTGTTATTTCTGTAAGTGGTCTATTTATTACCAAAGCATTTATCAGTAATACAGTTAAGACGGGAAAATATCAATGTGTTGCGTTTCGATTCAAGTGGTGCTCCTAAAATTGTCAGTAAGGAGCAGCAGTGCTCCTAGTGGAAAAAGTTAGTCTGGAGCCCTGTGGTATCACAACGGTGGTCCACAACTTCCTCTGTCAACTCAGGTCACATGATCAGACTAGGGTCCATGTTGGTATGCACACTTTTTTTTAAATTCTTTACAGCAGCTGCAACCCTAGTTGTATGAAGAGGTCTTGGATACAAATCAAGACTAAATATAAAACATGATCCAAAGTGGTCAGTATTCCCTGTCCTTATTCTTTCAGTGGTGTGAATGTGTGCTACTGTACAACACATTAACACTTTATGATTTGCACCAAACTGAATAAAAATAAAAACAAAAAAGTGAACTAAAAAGGACAGGAGGGCATCCATCTCTGCCAGAAGATCCTCTAGTGAAGAAGTTGTCCATCTCTAATAATGAGGGGTGGTCTAACATGGTGGGGGTCCAGAAAGGTATGTGTTATGGCCCTGCTGCTAGCAGCTCCAAGCAGACCTCTCTGACAGCAGACAGTCTATGTAAATGATCTTAACCAGTGCAGTATTTTTCAGGTGAAAACAGAGTTACACTGCAAATTGAAACAAGAAATATGAATTATAAATATGTAGTTGGAATATGGTCAGAAGGAAGGCCTTGCTATGCCTGTTAGACTATTTCACCTTTTTCTCTGAAAACCAAACTGTATTGATTTGTAATGTGTTGACATGACCTCTTTGCTGGTGTACGTGCTCATGGAAAGCGGTTGACAGGAAGTAGAAAGTAGAACCAGAGCTTGTTACTACAACTGGTCTGTAATTCCTCCAGTCAGAGAAAAGACCACCCAGGTTAGGATGTACTGACTGTCATTAAAGTGGTTGTAAGTGAGGACTGAAGTGGTCCTGAGTTGAACAGGTTTAGGAATACTGACCTGAGAGTTTCCAGTCTACATTGTGGACTCCCCAGTCCAGCAGAGAGCAGCTTCACTCCTGAATCCTGCAGATCATTGTTACTCAGGTCCAGCTCTCTCACACTAGAGGAGTTGGAGCTGAGAACTGAGGACACAACTTCACAGCTTCTGTCTGACAGATTACAGCAGCGGTCGGGAACCTATGGCTCGCGAGCCATATATGGCTCTTCCGGTGACGGCATATGGCTCCCAGACAATTTTGAGTTGAAAATTATTTTTTTTTCAAAAAAATCAGTTTTGAACTGATTTTAAAATACTTGTGATATTTCTTAATAATACTGTGTCATTTTAAAGTAAACAGAAATTAGTTTTGAAGATAAATTTCACGGGTCACGGGTCACCCGTGGGTCGGGTCGGGAACCAATGGCTCGCGAGCATGTCCGGGTCATTGTAAAGGTGAAGAAATCAATTTTATCAGATAGCCAACTAGTTTATCCGCTTCAACCCTTGTAACGGAAAAGATGGCGAAAAGAAAAAAAGACGATGATTACCGTGCATTCCAGGCTGCGTGGACAGAGGAATTTGCATTTGTGGAGAGAGCAGGATCTGCGGTATGTCTAATATGCAATGATAAAATTGCATCGATGAAACGGTCAAATATAAAGCGGCACTTCGATACGCACCATGCTTCATTTGCATGGAAATATCCAGCGGGGGAAAGCAGGAAAAGGGCATGCGAGGAGCTACAGCGGAGAGTGCAGACGAGTCAGCAGCAACTACGTGTGTGGACCAAGCAAGGTGACGGGAATTCCGCTAGCTTTGCGGGGGCTTTGGCAATAGTAAGGAATGGAAAGTCATTCACAGATGGCGAGTATGCCAAAACATTCATGCTTGATGTGGCCAATGAACTGTTTGATGACTTCCCAAATAAAGACAAGATAATCAAACGAATAAAAGACATGCCCCTGTCAGCAAGAACTGTGCACGATCGTAGCATCATGATGGCAAATCAAGTCGAGGAAACACAAATTAAGGACATAAACGCCGGGACATACTTTTCTCTCGCGTTAGATGAGTCAACAGACGTTAGCCATCTATCTCAGTGCAGTATCATTGCCAGGTATGCTGCAGGTGACACACTGCGTGAGGAAAGCTTGGCTGTTTTGCCAATGAAAGGGACAACAAGAGGAGAGGATTTATTCATGTCTTTCATGGAGTTTGCTAAAGAAAAAAAACTACCGATGGATAAACTTATTTCTGTCTGTACTGATGGTGCACCCTGTATGTTGGGGAAGAACAAAGGATTTGTAGCGCTTCTCGGTGAACATGAAAAGAGAGCCATCCTAAGTTTTCATTGCATCCTGCACCAGGAGGCGCTTTGCGCTCAGACGTGTGGCCAGGAGCTTGGCGAGGTGATGTCTCTGGTCATTCGAGTGGTCAACTTTATTGTTGCCCGAGCTTTAAATGATCGCCAGTTTAAAGCTCTGTTAGAAGAAGTTGGGAATCATTATCCCGGTCTGCTTTTACACAGCAACGTGCGTTGGTTGTCAAGGGGGAAGGTGCTCAGCCGTTTTGCAGCTTGCCTGAGTGAAATCCGGACTTTTCTTGAAATGAAAGGCGTCAAGCATCCTGAGCTAGACAACACTGACTGGCTCCTGCAGTTTCACTATCTCGTGGACATAAGTGGCCATCTGAACCAGCTCAATGTGAAAATGCAAGGTATTGGAAATACAATCTCATCCCTTCAACAAGCAGTGTTTGCATTTGAAAGCAAGCTGGAAGTCTTTCTCAGGGACATTGAAACAGGTCGTCTTCTGCACTTTGAAAGACTGCAACAATTTAGAGATGCATGCTTAGCAAGTGACTCCACTCAACATCTGGATCTCCAGCAGCTAGCTGGCTTTACGTTCAATCTCCTGCAGTCATTCAAAGCACGTTTTGGAGAATTTCGTGCGCGCACTGGTCTTTTCAAGTTCATCACTCATCCACATGAGTGTGCAGTGGACAAAATCGACCTGACATGCATCCCCGGGGTCTCTATCGGAGACTTTGAGCTGGAAGTTGCTGACCTGAAGGCATCAGACATGTGGATGAGTAAGTTCAAGTCACTTAATGGAGAGTTGGAAAGTCTTGCGCGACAGCGAGCAGAGCTGGCGAGGGAACACAAGTGGACAGAAATTAAAAATCTTCAACCTGAAGACCAGCTGATTCTTAAAACTTGGAACGAGCTTCCTGTGACATACCACACAATGCAGCGTGTGAGTATTGCCGTATTGACCATGTTTGGCTCTACATATGCATGTGAACAGTCTTTCTCGCATATAAGGAACATTAAGACCAACCTACGCTCACGTTTAACTGATGGAAGCCTCAACGCCTGCATGAAGCTCAACCTCACCACGTATGAACCAGACTACAAGGCCATCAGCAAAACCATGCAGCACCAGAAGTCGCATTAAAAGTAAGACATATTTAATTTATTATACGTTAAAAATACTATATGGCTCTCAATGAAATATATTTAGAAATATTTGGCTTTTATGGCTCTCCCAGTCAAAAAGGTTCCCGACCCCTGGATTACAGGAACTCAACCTGAATGGCCACACACACACACACACACACACACACACACACACACACACACACACACACACACACACACACACACACACAGATTACTTTCTTTCAGCTGTTGATGTGTAAGAGTGTCTTATGAAACACGTTCAACATAATCAGGTTCCTGAATAACTTTCAGCTTCACTAAACAAACAATAATAATGGATTATATTTTTAGGGTTTTATCTGGACACCCAAAGCACTTCACAGAGAAGGGGGGAAACTCACCTCAACCACCACCAATGTGTAGCACCGCCTGGATGGTGCACGGCAGCCATTTTGCACCAGAACGCTCACCACACATCAGCTTGAGGTGGAGAGGGAGGAACCATTGAGCCAATCATACTGGGGGATGATTAGGTGGCCAGATGGAGAGAGCAAGGCTGGGGGATTTGCCAGAACAACGGGGGACACCTTACTCTTTGCTGTAAGTGTCATGGGGTCTTTAATGACCACAGTGAGCCAGGACATCGGTTTTAACGTCTCATCAGAAGGACGGCATCTCCTACACCACTGTGTCCCCATCACTGCACAGGGGCATTGCCTTTTTTTTACGCCCAGAGGGAAGACTGCCCCCTACTGGCCCACCAACACCAAATCCAGCAGCAACTCAGTTTTCCCAGGTGGTCTGCAATCCAAATACTAGCCAAGCCCACACCTGCTTAGGTTCTGTCATTGGGCAGAGCCAGGGTACATGTTGGTATGGCTGCCAGCAAACCAACCCAACCTGGGTTAACTGGTATCATGACGGTGGTCAACAACTTCCTCTGTCAACTCAGGTCACATGATCAGACTAGGGTCCATGTTGGTATGCACACTTTTTTTTAAATTCTTTACAGCAGCTGCAGCCCTAGTTGCATGAAGAGGTCTTGGATACAAATCAGGACTAAATATAAAACATGATCCAAAGTGGTCAGTATTCCCTGTCCTTATTCTTTCAGTGGTGTGAATGTGTGCTACTGTACAACACATTAACACTTTATATGATTTGCACCAAACTGAATAAAAACAAAAACAAAAAAAAACAAGTGAACTAAAAGGACAGGAGGGCATCCATCTCTACCAGAAGATCCTCCAGTAAAGAAGTTGTCCATCTCTAATAATGAGGGGTGGTCTAACATGGTGGGGGTCCAGAAAGGTGTGTGTTGTGGCCCTGCTGCTGGCAGCTCCAAGCAGACCTCTCTGACAGCAGATAGTCTATGTAAATGAGAGTTTATGCTTTACAGCTGTGATGTGAGCACATGTGGCTGAGTGTACTCACCATCTGCACTTTTGAGGGAAATCCTGATATTAATGAGCCAACACACACAGTTATGAAGCCCCACAGAGGTATCAAACCCAGCAGTGAACAAGGACCACATAGCTTTATAGATCATGTGATGAATACACATCATATAGATAATGTCATTAACACACTGTCATGTTTTGTTCTTAGGGGGGTACAGTGATGAGGACACATTGTGTGCTCAGAGAGCTGCAGAGGTCAATGCATCCTTTTGTGTTGTCATAGTAGAGATGTGTGTGAACACACTGCCAGAGGAAGTGATGCCTCCTTCACTCCTACAGTGTGTCTGTAACAGGAAGATGAAGTCACTCTTCACCCCCAGAACCTGTGGCCTGTACCTCCACATTTAAAAGACAGACAAAACCACTAAAACATGAACCTCTACACAGGGTTACCACCTCACATTCATGTGTTCATATAAGCACATGTGTATTTAAGTTGTGTTTGATACACTACAATATAATCTTAACCAGTGCAGTATTTTTCAGGTGAAAACAGAGTTACACTGCAAACTGAAACAAGAAACATGAATTATGAATATGTAGTTGGAATATGGTCAGAAGGAAGGCCTTGCTATGCCTGTTAGACTATTTCCCTTTTTTGTCTGAAAACCAAACTGTGTTGATTTGTAATGTGTTGATATGACCTCTTTGTTGGTGTATGTGCTCATGGAAAGCGGTTGACAGGAAGTAGAAAGTAGAACCAGAACTTGTTACTACAACTGGTCTGTAATTCCTCCAGTCAGAGAAAAGACCACCCAGGTTATAGTGCAGTATGATATGTACTCCCTTGGGATTTTTGTGCCAAAATTGATTTTTTTTGCTGTTTTGGCTTCTATAGGGACCAAACTGTCAGAAAATGATGGGTGCCAATTTTTAAGACCCCCAACCCCTTTCTGAGCGCCCCCTATCCAAAATTGATGTTCAATATGTGAAGAAAAAAACAACTTAATCCCAAGAAAATAGATAGGATAGTTTTTTCTATTGATTCTGTTACCTCTAGGCATGCTTAAGAACATACTAAAAATCTAGGAAAATCTACCTCCTGGAAATGCATCATTTTCAAGATGGCATCCAATATGGCTGCCAGGAGCTTAAAATGGCTATATCTCAGTTTCTATTCAAGCTAGAAAACTGATTTTGGTGTCTAATCTTAGGTTTTTGGGCTCAAGGAATTCAACTGAATCAGTGAAATTTCCATCATTTACTTATTTATTGTCAAATCCAAGATGGTGTCCATCCTACGGCGATGTCCCATTGTACTAAATTAGGTAAAAACAACAAATTTGCCTTTTTTGTGAAAGGGAACATAATAACTGTCATATTTAATGTGAAAAATGGAAGACATTTATTAAACATGTTTCTATTATGTAAATAACCACACAGTAGTCGAGTAATCCAGTAAGACAGGTTTATCTTTCAGTTAAGCATACTGTATGTTGTTTATAGCAGCATATACATGACGACAAGCAGCAGTAAAAAGTTGCACTTAGTATCCAATTGAAAAAAAAAAGTTACTCTATGTTGCGCCAGTAGGTAAATAGAGAGTAAGAAAAAGCTGCTAAATTCCCCAAAAACATCTACAACAAAACAAAACAAATACAGGTGATGATAAAGGAATTTAAATAATACTTGATGATCTATTCATCAGCATTGTCATCTTCTGGAATGTACTCACTTGTTGTGTTTGCACAGTCTCCACCATAACATTTGCAGAGAGGAGTGCAAGGCAGGTGATTCTTTGAGCAGCTGCACTGTCCCTTGCAACCTACTTTGCAGCCACATTTGATTAGCTCAAGTACTGCCTGTGGTGCAGGGAGGGCAAGACACCTGACTGGAACATATCCGCCACTCACTGAACTCCATCCATTCTGTTCGATTTGTGGAAGCTCAGGGCAATTCGTCTTGTATGACTTATCTCGCATTGTGACATAATTGGAACGTAGGATATGGGGTAGCAATGCAGCACGAGTTGGAGGTAGCATCTCACCCTCCAGGTTCTTTGATCGGAATAGTTCCCATCTGAGTGATGGCAGGGTTGTTGGACCTTTTGAGCTGTAAACACAGCACATACAATTCTCTAATGCCTTCACCAGTGATGGGAGCTCACCATTGATAAGCTCAGGGGGAATGGAACCCTTGCCAAGGTCCTTGAAGCAGACAATGGCAGGATCATCATCATCAAGCTTCAGGTATGCGTTGATCCACGTCTTTTTGGAGATTCCAACAAATTTTCCTCCCCAGTCAGCACCAGCAAAATTGTGCAGGCCAAGTAATCCCTGACATTTCTGACGTCCAATAACATGAACACGCTCAAAAACATTTATTTCCCGTTTCTTTGCACCTTTGCCTGTTGAAAATGTCAGAGAAGTTGGAGTTGCAATGCATTCACATGATACTAAATCAAGTAGCAGTAAGAGGACATCAGTGTCGGGTGACCAAACACATATGTCTCGTGAGGCACCATTGGCAGCAGAGGCAAGGACTTGATGAGGTATTAGGGTATCAGCCTCTTCATGTGTGTGTGCCTCCACAAAATCACGTCCCTTGATGAAGGTGTCATAGATGACAACCAGTAAGAAAGAACTGTCCTTTGAGAAATACTCTAGCAGTCCCTGGCCCAACTCACATGTCAGCTTCTTCTTGGTCGATGATGCAGAGAGGAGATCCTTGATCGACATAGTGAGCTTCATCTCTGGATGGATTTCGTATTCTACAGAAGTAGTTGCTCTCTTCTGTCGAGTATTCTTCTTTAATGACTCATCCATATATCGATCAAAGACAACTCGACCCTCATGATAGCCAGCCATCATTGTTTTGATGCGTTTGTTAAATGCGTCCTGAAGGTCTGACAGCTTCCGCATGGTTGGTGTCTTTTTCATGCTCTGAAGCACACCCATGGCATCAACTATTAGAACTTTGATAGGGACACCTGGAGGATCTTCTTGCATTGGATCAGGCTTTGGGACAGCTTCAAGGAGCTCTGCCTTGGCATCTTCAATTGCATGCATGAGACTAGCTTTGTCTGTAGGGATGTACAAGGTTCCATCCACAGCACACAGAGAGCAGGGAACAATTGACATTTCATAGTCTCCAATTGTCTCCTCAAGTTTGGGAACTAGACTTGGTCGACTGCCTTGGATGATGAGAAATCTTCCAAGCAGTTCACGTTCCTCACGCAACTTGATGACCTTGTCTCCAACACGTACCTTTGTTTTCTCCATCCAGTTTGAAAAGGTCTTCAACTTGAGTTTCTTCATTTTGTCCCACACTGAGAGTGTTGACGTAGCGATCAAACGTTCAGAAACAAACTCCTCAAAGCGCTTCTGACCCTTTTCCGCAAACTGGAGAATATCATGCTTTGCCGCATCTGTCACAAGCGCTGATGAAACAAGACTCTTTAATGGTGTTTTTTCTTTGAATGGATTGCCTCCACAGTGCAACTCAATCAAGTCACGTAGCTTCAGTGCATTTGTTCTTGACCTCAATGCAATCTCTCCTGAGAGATGATAATGCTCTGTCCTTGAAGTAGATCTGGAAGCTTTTGGGAAGCTCTTGAGGTACTGATTCACTAGATTAGCAAGATGAGGTGTGGCAATGATCAGCCGGTCCAGAGCTGCTTCATCTCTACTGAGTCCTACCATCCCACCATGTCCCTTTAGCTTCTTGATTGCCTGCTCGAGGGCTTGATCAGTGAAGAGATGAGTGAAGGGTATCTCTGACTTTGCCACCACAAATGCACCAGACTTCAGTGCATCCCATGTTTCTGGGTCATCTTTTTCAAGAGCATTCATTTGAGCAAGATTGACTGGCATCAAGCGGGAATAGTTGAGGAGATCATGAGCAAAGAAATACTTGATGAGATTCTCTAATGAAGACAAGTATCCCTCCCAGTCACCTGAGCGGCAAGAGCTGATGAGATTAAGAAGACTCTCTACCTGGTGAAGATACTGGGTTAAGAATTGAGTGAACTCACCAATGTCTTTTTCATCTTCGAGTGGCTTGACATTTTCTGTGTACCAGGATTGGATTTCTTCAAAGATCTCTACCATCAGTGGGTTACGTTCATGGAGTTTGTCCTTGAGAGCAATGCATTGCATCTGAATTGGACAATTTGGAAGTTTTGACAAGATGGCATCAAATTGCAACATCAAAATTGCAAGGCTCGTAGTGATGTGGTACTCAAGGCCTCATTTGTAAGCTTTGCCACCAAAGATACCACGAAGAGCTGCTGATGTGTATGCACCACTTTCAATAGCACATATGTCAAGGCCACTTCCATCAACTGTTTTACCTAGACCATGCAACACAGCAAATGCAATGTGAAGAGTTCCAGCTCTTAGGATCCAGTTGGTGTTTCCAACTGACTGCTGAATCTTCAATGCACAGGAGTAAAGGTCAAGATCTAGGGTTATCAGTGTTTTTCTGTGAGGGCCAATGACAGTGGCAGAGATACCCTGGGTTAACTTCAAAGCGGTATAGAGGGTAGCATAATCTGTTGGCGAGGTCTTAAACAGTGGAGCAATCGCCCCTCTGTTTGTTGAGGTGCAACTGTTAGAGGACTGAGATAACAGTAGAGATTTAGTTGCAGCCCAAGTTGGCATCACATCTTCCTTCTTCAATTTCACTGATTTATGCCTTTGTTCTTTGATCGACACAATAGAGTCATCTTGATTTCTGTCGTTATTAGATTCAGCATGGCTTCTCTCTTCTTCACTCTTCTGGGTCTGTTTGCTAGCTTGCCCCCCTGTTATCATCAGCTGCAAGGTAGTTTGTGAATGCCCAGGTGTAAGTGAAGTCTTGGGAAATGAGATTGTTTCGGTTTCCTATCACAGACTCAAATCTCAATGGAGTGGTTTTGATCATTGGCTCCTGCAGCAAGTTTATATCAAATGCCAGAGGTGATGCCGTGAGAGGTTTTTCTGTTATAACAAGTGGTTGGTTCATCAGGTCTCCATCTTCATCCTGCTGGTTGATTACAACCACTGTGCCATGGAAGGTTTCTTGCCCAGTGGCTGTGTCTTCCAAAAGATCAATATTGTCAATAGCAAACCAGATGTTCACACCCTTCTTCACAAAGTCAGGGAGACAAAATCCGCCAGTATCCTTCATTCGTTGAAGAACAGACTGCTCCACACTTTTTTCTAAGTCAAGGATCTTCAAGTAGTCACTTCCAATGTAGACATCTGAGAGGTTCTGGACAAGGATCTTGTCACACACTCTAGAGTAGATAGCAAGGGGCAGTCTGATTGAGAGGGGTGTTTGGACATTTTGCCGAAAGGCATCGTCTTTCTTTGGCTGATGTTTCACCTAACGATCAGTGCGAGTGTTCTGGACTAGAAACTGGCATGCAACATCAACAGTTTTGTCTACTTCTTCATTCCGCATTCCAAACACTTTGACAACATGACTGCCAAGGAGGAGGTGACTTAGGAAGAACTGGAGTGAAGAGGCATTCTTATAGTTATCAAATATCCCGGCAAATGACTAGCTGCGCTTTTGCATGATCTCTGCCCGCAGTAGGTTAGCAACTTTCTTCAGGTTGCCAATAACCTGACCATCATTCATAGTGGAAATACTGCAATCAATAGCTTTGCTAACTACAGTTGATTTAACAAGCTTGTCTGGCTCATTTCGTTGCAGTGAGCTTACAAACTGGACATCTGGAAGTCGCTCACCAATGATCTTTTTCAGATGCTTGCGATAGTTTGCAGTCTCATCGACATCCATGTGATATCTTTTCAGGATCAACAAGTAAGCATCATTGACCTGAGCCATGTCAAGAGTAACATCGTCTGTGACGGTATTTTGAATGGCGAGGATTAACTGTTTGTCACATAAAGAGCGAATGAGTGATTCATTATCATGATCTTTCTTTATTGTTGTGGTACGTTTTGCATTCCGCAAGCAATCCCTGTGTTAGTACTTTTCAAGAGCTGAAGCGTCACCAGCATCCACTAGGTCTGCTACACAGATTCTTACTTGGTCATCTTGGGTCTGCTGCTTTATTTCAAGAAGCGTTTCAGCCATTGCATCAGAAAGAACACGGTGCAGTGGCTCTGAATCACCCTTGGAACAAAAGTCACAAGGTGAGAATAAACACACTTGCTCCTTTGGGACAGATTTCAACCGTTTAGGTCCAACAGATCCTGTAGTAATTGAAGGGCGCCCAGGTCCTCTTCTAGAACAGACAGGTGACTGAGGTCGGGATTGGTTAGCCCTGAGACGGTCAATTTTATTCTTGTTTATAACAGATTTTCGACACTCACTATGATAATGAACCAATTTCAGTTCCCCTTCATTTAGGCCAGATAAGTAGTCGGAAAGTTCCTCAAAATCACTTTGACCTAAAGAAACTCTGTCCCTGCAAGCCTTGCAGTAGGTCATCAATCATGGCTGGATTTTTAACTAGTCGCTTGCCAGGGGTGGCACCTTCTTTGCAGATCACGCAAATGTTGCATTCCTCTGCCATATTGACCAGATCTCATCCCACCTTACCTCACAAGTTGTCTAATTTGTTGGATGCCAGACAGATGAAACCTAATGATGGGAAAACAATGTAAATATATATTTTGAACTCGAAGGCTTGGTTTAAATTTCATCAGAAAAATATGACACATTTACCAGATCATTCTCAGCCCACCTTAGCTTACTGTTTAGCTTAGCTTTCTAGTTCGTTGTTGTAGGTTGTCGGATCTGTGCATGCCAGCCAGATGAAACCTAATGATGGGAAAACAATGTAATTATAAATATGTGCAAATGTTGGCTTTTAAATCTAGCGGGCATGGTTTAAATTTAGCCCACCTTAGCTTATTGTTAGTAGTCCAAAATTGTTGGATCAGGGCATGTCAGACTGAAAGATTAGACCTAATAATGGGAAAACAATGTAAATATATGTCAAAATATGTGTAAACATTGGCATATAAATCTTTCAGGCTTGTTTTAAATTTCACCTGAATGATAAAAAATTAAAATAAAAGTATCACTTACCAGGTAGTTGCTTTCAGCAATTCCATGAATGTGATTCTCAAAATGTTGACTCTTCAAATCTATTGTGGTGTTTGTTTTGTTGTTGTTGTTTTCGTATTGGCCTATTTTTATTTTATTTTATCCTGAGTACTGTTCTTTTTTGTTTTCAGTCAGCTACAAACACAGCTGTGCTTTAATTATGATCTCACCTGTTTGAAATGAACCAAATTAACAAGGATTATGCTACAATGGCCACATTTCAACCCTTATTTTTTCAGAGTCAGAACAGGAATGTCTTTCAGAATGGTCAACACCTTCAGTAAAGTATTAATTGTCACTGGATGCCCATGAAAAATAATTGTAAAAGTTATATTGGCCAAGAAAAGAGCAGGAGTGGAAAGAGGAGAGTAATGATGAATGGGATAGGCACAAGAGTCAGTCCGGGGTGTCCCAGGTGAGGAACCAAAAGTCAGACAAATACTCTTCTAGCTGTTTTAATAGTGTTATAAATCAACTCAGAATATTTCAAAACCTACAAAAGAACTATAATATTATAAAAATTGGACATTAAAATCCACTTCAGCCCCAGGCAATTTTTTTGAATTTTCGCCCGAAATTACATGCCCAAAATAATTCAGTAATAGCTCCGCAAGTACAGGGCCCAGATGCACAATTCTGGTGTCTATGTATAGGTAACACCTGGAAAAATGTACTTAAAGTGGAAGTTTAGTTGTACCGTCCACCAGGACAGAAGGACTGCAGATAAACTACAGCAGAAATTCAATTTTTTAGGTTCGCCTAAACAAAACTTACAATTTGAGTGTGAATAACATCAGTAATACCATTTACCAGCAGGCCACGGATATTTGGATCGGTTCTGCAACTTCTCAACTGCATCTCCTCCAAATTTGGTGTTATACAACTGAAGCATAACAATTCTACAGCCATTTTAGTAAGAGTAGTCCCAGGCGGACTTCTATTTTACTGTTCTGGGAGGTCCCAAAATAGATGGCCCCCAAGAATTGGGGGTGGGGGTCAGAAAATTTGGCACCCTTCATTTTCTGTTAGTTTTGTCCCTATAGAAGCCAAAACAGCAAAAAAATCAATTTTGGCACAAAAATCCTACGTGAGCTGTTTTTTTGACATAGCATACCGCACTATTTGGATGTACTGACTGCCATTAAAGTGGATGTAAATGAGGACTGAAGTGGTCCTGTGTTGTAGAGGTTTAGGAATACTAATGTAGCGCTATCTATCCCTTTTAACTGTCAAGGACAACGCTCCTGAGTTCTCTATACAACTCGGTATCCAATAAACTATTGAAGTATGTTAACTTCGCTTCTTATGTGTTTAAAGTATGTTCTAACGGCTCTAAATGTCTTACAGTGTCATCTGGTAACTCCAACTAAAAATGCTGACTACCCCTTTAAGGCGCTTAAATATGGCATATGACCCCTTTAAGGCAATCTAACATGGTCTAGACACCTCAATGTGTCACCGAGTAACTTATATTAAAACGGTGGACTAGCCCTTTAAGGTTCTAAAATATGGTGTATTAGCCCTTGAAGGTTATATACAATGGTGTACACATCTCTGGGTGTCACTGGGTTACTTCCAGTAAAAAGGTGGACTAGCCCTTTAAGGTTGTCTCAACATGTCACTTACCATAGCCTAGACACCACAGGAATAAACACACATGAATAATCCACCCTCACACAGGTACATAGAAGTATATATACAAATGTATTATGAGTATGAATTATTAGAATGAATGAAAGTAATAAGCCTCAATAGCTAACAAGCATCTACATTCATATACACACAAATGAATCAGACCAACACATTAGCATACAGCTCAACAACCCTATAACTAAGCCGGCAATAAAATAAAAGAAAGTCAACCCCCAGTTGCAGGCCTGTTTCTTTATCGGGTACGTTGGGACCCTAAACAGCCCTCTTCGCTCCCCTTGGGAGCCCGCACTTCCAGCTTGTACTCACAAAGAATGAATGCTCCTCTTCGTCTCGCGCTTCCCGCCGCAGTGCAGCAACGAACGTCAGGCCGGCAACCATCCTAGCTAACTGGCTAGTTAGCCGTTAGCACCATCTCACGGTCGAACCGTGCGCTCGCCTCGGCAGCACAACACGGCAACAGACGACTCCTTCTGCGTTCCTCGATGGTCGCATGAACACAACACTACACTGTCACTGATAACTTTACTTCGCTAAACTAGAAGATGGCCCGACTCACTGTGGGGAGAGCCCCTTACCGCATCCAGTCCATTCGTGCGTCTTGCTGTGCTAGCAACGAACACCGACTGGCTAGCTCGCTCCGTAACGTCGCTGGGTCCACATATGGGACTGACGAGTAGTCAGTTTGTCTCCCCAGTCCACACAAACAGTTCCCGGGATGGGTCTCGGTCAGACACCTGCACACATCACTGTTCACTAAACTTCAATTACATTTCTCTCACCACGAGGTAGCATATAACAACTCGACATCAAACTGCTCCGTTGCTCACACCAGGGACGAGTAACCTCCCTTCTCTCTCCCAGTTCAGTCTGCTCGCGCTGACGTTCCCCGCTGCCCTCTCAACCAATCACATTCAAGGTAAGGTATTCTCTCCACAGCCAACCAATCACAACAATGGTAAGTTATTCTCTCCACAGCCAACCAATCACAACAATGGTAACTTTTCAATAATAGAAGTAAATGCATTTCACATTGGTAAACAACTGTTTTGCAGAACAATATCAACAATATAATATATTCATATTCAAAAAGTAAACAAAATAACAAACATAGGCCAAACTCTTATCTAATAGTGCAATATAATATATCTAAGGCCTATAATTTAACCACAGGGTTACACTGACCTGAGAGTTTCCAGTCTACACTGTGGACTCCCCAGTCCAGCAGGGAGCAGCTTCACTCCTGAATCCTGCAGATCATTGTTACTCAGGTCCAGCTCTCTCACACTAGGGGAGTTGGAGCTGAGAACTGAGGACACAACTTCACAGCTTCTGTCTGACAGATTACAGGAACTCAACCTGAATGGACACACACACACACACACACACACACACACACACACACACACACACACACACAAATATATATCATTCTATCATATTCTAAAGGCTTTAATACTTTTGATTTTACTACCTGTTGTCATCATTACAACAGTTTGGATAATAGTACTTTATGACAGCACTCATCTGAACATAGATATTGCAAATGGTTACTAATACAAGAGTACTATGATTGCTGCCACTTTTATAACTCATCCCACTACAACTGCGAATACTACTACTACCACTACTACTACTACTACTACTGTTGCTACTTCCAGTTCGACTGCTGCTACTAGTACAATGATTACAGCTACCTACTACGATTATTACAACTACTGTTACTACTGCTACTACTTTGGTACTATGGTTACTACTCTGTGTATGCTTTATATGAAGTGAAAGTACAGACATAAAAAGACACACAAAATGAAAACATCTGGCAAGCAGATGTTCTCAGTAAGTAGATGTTTCTCTCATCCGGGTTTGTGATCCTGCTCCCTCTGAGACACAAACTCGGTTCTTTTTTAGAGGGAGTCAAATCCCCGAACGTCCACCCTGGTGGGCCACGAATCCACCCAGTCACTACATATACAGTACCAGTCCCTTCATATACAGTACCAGTCACTACATATACAGTACCAGTCACTTCATATGCAGTACCAGTCACTTCATATACAATACCAGTCAAAAGTCTGCCTATATCTGAATCTCTTTTTAAAACAAATTTGAATTTAAAGAATATATTATAAAATGTCCTCCAGCTCAACAAGTATTTTCATTTAGTAAAAATAAAGAAACATCCTACTATGAGACTGAGTAGGTGTGTCCAATCTGTTGACTGGTATTGTATAAGATCATGTACCCAGTTTGAGTCCAGTAGATTACCCCCAAAATTTAGAAGACTCCAATTACTTTGTACTAATACTGGTAACACTGCTACTACTACCACCACCAATACTATTACTCCCACTGCTTTTACAAAGCCAATTCCAGTTACTACTACTGTTCATACTACTTCTTCTTTCGGCTTGTTCCCTGTATCTCGGGGGTCGCCACAGTGGATTTTACAGTTTCCATCGGTACCGTGTGAGGACACAGCACCAATGGTGCCCATTGTTAACCCGGGCCTCGACCGTTGCGATATAGTCTTGTCAATCTGCAAAAAGATTTGGTAAAATTTTAGGTCAGAAGCCTTTCCTGACACAACACTAACCCTCTGGACGGGGCACAGGTAAAGCGCTGGACGCCGTCCCAGTATTCATGGACTTGTGTCCATGCCTGTCACCTGACTACTGTTCATACTACATCTACTATTACTTCTGCTGCTGCTACTGATGCTGTCACTGCTTATACTACTGCTACCACTACTGCTACCACTACTAATCACAATGATACAGAGATTACTATACTGTAATTACTGCTACTACAAGTACTACTGCTACTACTACTGCTACCACTACTAATCACAATGATACTGAGATTACCATACTGCGATTACTGCTACTGCAAGTACTACTACTACTACTGCAGTTAAACCCAGCAGTGTTTAGAGTACACGTGTATGATGAGACGGCTGCCAATGTGAAGCAGAACACTCACCACACACTGGTTATAAAGAGCAGGACACAAAGGTTTAATCCAGCCAATAAGGTAGGAGGGATGGTCAGGTGGTCTTGAGGGTAATGACCTGATTGGATATTTAACCAGTGACGTTTGTAAGTCCCCTGCTCATTATGAAAGATGTCCTGCCATCTTTTACCCCCACAGTGAGTCAGGACCTCATTTAACGTCTCATATGAAGAACGTCACCCGGAACTGCACAGTGTCCTTTCTCACTGTATAGGAGCATTGTTGATGCCAGCTCCAGGCTGCCCACTACTGGCTACTACTACTACTATTACTTCCACTACTACAGTTACAACTAATACAATTTCTACTACTACTATTCATATTTCTACTAATGGCCATTTTTGGAATTGCTGTTTGTACAAATAATAACTGATCGAACTGTTATCGTTACTATTATTTTAGTAGTGAATACATATTGTACTTATTGTACTTATAAAAACTATTGTACTTGTAAAAACTTCAACAACTATTGGAGCATCTACAACAAGTAATTCCTCCAATCAGAGAAAAGACCACACAGGTTAGGATGTACTGACTGCCATTAAAGTGGATGTAAATGAGGACTGAAGTGATCCTGTGTTGCAGAGGTTTAGGAATACTGACCTGAGAGTTTCCAGTCTACATGGTGGACTCCCCAGTCTAGCAGAGAGCAGCTTCACCCCTGAATCCTGCAAATCATTGTTACTCAGGTCCAGCTCTCTCACACTAGAGGAGTTGGAGCTGAAAACTGAGGACAAAACTTCACAGCTTCTGTCTGACAGATTACAGGAACTCAACCTGAATGGACACACACACACACACACACACACACACACACACACACACACACACACACACACACACACACACAATTTAATGACCACAGTGAGTCAGGACCTCGGTTTTAACGTCTCATCAGAAGGACGGCATCTCCTACACCACTGTGTCCCCATCACTGCACAGGGGCATTTTTTTTAGTCCCAGAGGCAAGACTGCCCCCTACTGGCCCACCAACACCAAACCCAGCAGTAACTCAGTTTTCCCGGGAGGTCTGCAATCCAAGTACTAGCCAAGCCCACACCTGCTTAGCTTCTGTCATTGGGCAGAGCCAGGGTACATGTTGGTATGGCTGCCAGCAAACCAAATCAACCTGAGTTAACTGGTACCACTACAGTGGTCAACAACTTCCTCTGTCAACTCAGGTCACATGATCAGACTACGGTCCATGTTGGCATTCACACTTTTCTTTGTTATTCTTTACAGCAGCTGCAACCCTAGTTGTATGAAGAGGTCTTGGATACAAATCAGGACTAAATATAAAACATGATCCAAAGTGGTCAGTATTCCCTGTCCTTATTCTTTCAGTGGTGTGAATGTGTGCTACTGTACAACACATTAACACTTTATATGATTTGCACCAAACTGAATAAAAACAAAAAAAACAAGTGAACTAAAAGGACAGGAGGGCATCCATCTCTGCCAGAAGATCCTCCAGTAAAGAAGTTGTCCATCTCTAATAATGAGGGGTGGTCTAACATGGTGGGGGTCCAGAAAGGTGTGTGTTGTGGCCCTGCTGCTGGCAGCTCCAAGCAGACCTCTCTGACAGCAGATAGTCTATGTAAATGAGAGTTTATGCTTTACAGCTGTGATGTGAGCACATGCGGCTGAGTGTACTGACCATCTGCACTTTTGAGGGAAATCCTGATATTAATGAGCCAACACACACAGTCATGAAGCCCCACAGAGAGGTATCAAACCCAGCAGTGAACAAGGACCACATAGCTTTATAGATCATGTGATGAGTACACACATCATATAGATGATGTCATTAACACACTGTCATGTTTTGTTCTTAGGGGGGTACAGTGATGAGGACAAATTGTGTGCTCAGAGAGCTGCAGAGGTCAATGCATCCTTTTGTGTTGTCATAGTAGAGACGTGAGTGTGAACACACTGCCAGAGGAAGTGATGCCTCCTTCACTCCTAGTCAGTCTGTAATAGGAAGATGAAGTCGCTCTTCACCCCAGAACCTGTGGCCTGTACCTCCACATTTAAAAGACAGACAAAACCACTAAAACATGAACCTCTACACAGGGTTACCACCTCACATTCATGTGTTCATACAAGCACATGTGTGTTTAAGTTGTGTTTGATACACTACAATATAATCTTAACCAGTGCGGTATTTTTCAGGTGAAAACCGAGTTACACTGCAAACTGAAACAAGAAATATGAATTATAAATATGTAGTTGGGATATGGTCAGAAGGAAGGCCTTGCTATGCCTGTTAGACTATTTCACCTTTTTCTCTGAAAACCAAACTGTATTGATTTGTAATGTGTTGACATGACCTCTTTGCTGGTGTATGTGCTCATGGAAAGCGGTTGACAGGAAGTAGAAAGTAGAACCAGAGCTTGTTACTACAACTGGTCTGTAATTCCTCCAGTCAGAGAAAAGACCACCCAGGTTAGGATGTACTGACTGCGATTAAAGTGGATGTAAATGAGGACTGAATTGGCCCTGTGTTGTAGAGATTTAGGATTACTGACCTGAGAGCTTCCAGTCTACATTGTGGACTCCCCAGTCCAGCAGAGAGCAGCTTCACTCCTGAATCCTGCAGATCATTGTTACTCAGGTCCAGCTCTCTCACACTAGAGGAGTTGGAGCTGAGAACTGAGGACATAACTTCACAGCTTCTGTCTGACAGATTACAGGAACTCAACCTGAATGGAGACACACACACACACACACACACACACACACACACACACACACACACACACACACACAAACACACACACACACACACGCAATGGCTCATTCCTATAATACAATTTGTACTACTACTACTACCACTCTGACTACTAATACTATTGTTACTACTAGACTAGTACTACTGCTACTACTCCTATTACTGCTTTTACTACTGCTGCTAATTCCACTACTACCTGCTTCTTTTATGATTACTGCTACTTACAACTATTACAACTACTGTTTTAATAGCTGTAATTATTCTATCATTTTAATGTCTTTAATACTTTTGATTTTAGAACCTGTAACCCCAATAAAAGTTTCAATAATCAGTGCAATAAAACAATATTTTATCACCAATGAAAAATAATAACACATAATAGATTTAGTACTTTAAAAGGCCTAATCCATATACTTACAGAGCTGTACTGGAGGCTTTTGACCACTGGCAGCAGCCTCAGAAGACCCTCCTCTGTAGCAGAGTATTTCTTCAGTTCAAACACATCCAGCTCCTCTTCTGAAGACAGTAAGATGAAGACCAGAGCTGACCACTGAGCAGGAGAGAGTCGGTCTGTGGAGAGTCTTCCTGATGTCAGGTACTGTTGGATCTCCTCCACTAGAGAATGGTCATTCAGTTCATTCAGACAGTGGAACAGATTGATGCTTCTCTCTGGAGAGAGATCCTCCCTGATCTTCTTCTGGATGTACAGGACTGTTTGCTGATTGGTCTGTGACTTACTTCCTGTCTTTCCCAGCAGGCCTCGTAGGAGATTCTGATTGGGTTCCAGTGAGAGGCCCAGGAGGAAGCGCAGGAACAAGTCCAGATGTCCGTTTGGACTCTCTAACGCCTTGTCCACTGCTGTCTGGTAGAGGTCTGGTTGTATAGGTTTATATCTAAATAGTTTAAGCCAGTAGGAGGTTGACTGTGTTGCTGACAGCAGATTGACTCCAGTGTTGATGAATGAGAGAAAGACATAAAGAGCAGCCAGAAACTCTTGAATGCTCAGATGGACAAAGCAGAATACCTTGTCCTGGTACAGCCCGCACTCCTCTTTAAAGATCTGTGTGAACACTCCTGAATATACTGAGGCTGCTCTGATATCAATGCCACACTCTGTCAGGTCTGCTTCATAGAAGATCAGGTTGCCTTTCTCCAGCTGTTTAAAGGCCAGTTTTCCCAGAGACTCAATCATCTTCCTGTTGTCTGTATTCCAGTGTGGCTCTGTTTCAGATCTCCCATGATACTTCACATTCCCCTGGATGGACTGAACCACCAGGAAGTGGATGTACATCTCAGTCAGGGTCTTGGGCATCTCTCCTCTCTCATCTGTTCTCAACACGTGATCCAGAACTGTAGCAGTGATCCAACAGAAGACCGGGATGTGACACATGATGTGGAGGCTTCGTGATGTCTTGATGTGTGAGATGATTCTCCTGGTCTGCTCCTCATCTCTGAATCTCTTCTTGAAGTACTCCTCCTTCTGTGGATCAGTGAACCCTCTCACCTCCGTCACCATGTCAACCCACTCAGGAGGGATCTGGTTGGCTGCTGCAGGCCGTGTGGTTATCCAGCGGCGAGCAGAGGGAAGCAGTTTCCCCTTAATGAGGTTTGTCAGCAGCACATCCACTGAGGTGGACTTTGTGACATCAGTCCAGATCTCATTGTTCTGGAAGTCCAGAGGAAGTCGACACTCATCCAGACCATCAAAGATGAACACAACTTGGAACTCGTCAAAGCTGCAGATTCCTACTTCTTTGGTTTCAATAAAGAAGTGATGAAGAAGTCCCACCAAGCTGAACTCTATCTTTCAGCACATTCAGCTCTCTGAATGTGAATGGAAATGTGAAGTGTATATTGTGGTTGGTTTTGTCTTCAGCCCAGTCCAGAGTGAACTTCTGTGTTAAGACTGTTTTCCCGATGCCAGCCACTCCCCTTGTCATCAATGTTCTGATTGGTTTATCTTGTCCAGGTAAGGGTTTAAAGATGTCTTCACATTTGATCGGTGTTTCTGGTCTCACTCATTTCCTGGATGCTGTTTCAATCTGTCTGACCTCATGTTCATTATTGACCTCTCCACTCCCTCCCTCTGTGATGTAGAGCTCTGTGTAGACCTGATTCAGAAGTGTTGACTCTCTTGGTTTAGCAACACCCTCAAACAAACACTGAAACTTCCCCTTCGAAGCTGCTTTGAGGTTCCTCCGGCACAAGGGAACAGGGGTTTCTGAATAAACAAACCAGGGAATCAGTGAGTGGATGTTACTGTAAATGTAAGAAACAGAAACTTTACCAAACTCCATAGTATTAATTCAGCTCATCACTGGTGGATGGACAAGCAGGTTTTATTTAAAACAAACAATGAATACATGTATATAATTTAAATAAAGGGTAGATTTATCCAAATATATTTCCACAAAAACATGTACATTAATAATAATTAATTTCTACTGTCATAATATTTTGATGGCTATTGTCACATCTCTTGTAGTAACCATTTATTAGTCAGGAGATCTTTACTGGGATTATGGGGACAGTGATGATGTCTTAAAGAGGTTCTCTCTGGTATTATTGTTCTGATGTGAACCAATGTCATCAGCATTTTACACCCACATTAACCAATCAATAGTTTAACCAGATTATACATTAGATTTCTTTTCATTTACCATCCAAATGAAAACTGTCTGAACCTCCTGTGATAAATCCACATTTTCAGCAGGGTTTGAAAATAATTCCACCTCCCACTTTGCCTCTATTGACCCTTTACATGGTGTTGAGGCTTTTGAATAAAGAGTCTCTTACTGCTCTCCAGAGAGTCAGCCAGCTCCTCCTGCTTCATACTCCTCAGGAAGTGCAGTGTGATCTTCAGAAGTTCCTCTCTGGGACTCCTCCTCTGCTCCTCTTCCTCCTCCCTCTGTCTCTCTAAGCACTCTGGGTAATCTGTACTCAGATCCTTCTGGAACCTCTTCAGCTCCTTCTTCACAAAAGTGACAATGTTCTCCTCAAGCAGCTGGAAATGAATCAGTATATGAATTAAACTTTCATGTTAAACTCATGGAACAAAACATCAAGCCCATCTGTCATTGATTAAAAACCCACTCATGTAAACAGTGGAGCATGAAGACCATTATGACCAGAATGATTGTTTTTCATTTCATTTGAAGGTGAAGTAAAAGGTGTTGATGTACATTTACACACCATAAATATGGAGTCCAGGTCTGTTTGATGATCCTGGACAGACTGACCACTGAGAACCTCTGACCTCTCCTGGTGGTCTCTGTGGAGAACACATGACATGTCAGGTCTCTAGATATCAACACACACACACACACACACACACACACACACACACACACACACACACACACACACACACACACACACACACACACACGACCGCAGCGTTGGCAGATTGGGCTACTTTTTATTTGATTGAGTGGGTAAAAATGGCTCTGATAAACATAATTATTATTACATACATACACCGGACGGACAGAGAAACTTTCTACTGAACAGTGAAAAAAAAGGGCTATTTTTGGGTGGGTTCAGGGCTCTGATTGGGCTATTCAAATCTGGCAACACACACACACACACACACACACAGGAGGTTGAGGTGTTGTGTCCTGATGGATGCAGGTAGAAATTTCACTGGTCTACAAAAATATAGTTTTTTTTTTCTTGCATGGACTTTGGGAACTGTTTTTGGCTAATTTTGGGCTGCTGAATCCAAACCTGAGCTCAGATTTGCTCTATCACATCAAGTTTTTGTGCTATCTGTATGCTCCTTATTCAGGATTTTACAAAAGTTTACCATCTAGTCTGGCAATCTTGGTGGGGATAAAAATGACCCCTATTCATTTCCTAAGTAATTTCATGCTAGGCTGAGTGTTTATTTGTCATATCTTTGAAATAAATGTATTTTATCATGTAATATCACATGTATTCTATAAATATATTGCTGATCTGATCCGAGATTTGAATTTGCCAAAACAATCTGCTGAGTTGTTGGCTTCCAGGCTGCAAGAGAAAAACCTTCTCAAACCTGGCAGAAGCGTCTCATTTTATCGCAATAGAGAGGCACAACTGAGGAAGTATTTCCACTCTGATGGTCAACTTGTATACTGCAATGATGTTGAAGGGCTTCTTCTCACTATGGGATTGCCTGCGTACCATTCAAGTGAGTGGAGACTCTTTATTGACAGTTCGAAAAGAAATTTGAAATGTCTTTTACTTCACAATGGGAACATCTATGGATCCATCCCTATAGGACACTCAGTGACCTTGAAGGAGGAGTATGCAAACATCAAGGTTGTACTTGAACAACTGAAGTACCACGATCATGAATGGTTGATTTGTGTGAATTTGAAAATGGTGAACTTCCTTTTGGGGCAACAAGGAGGTTACACCAAATACCCTTGTTTCCTATGCTACTGGGACAGTCGGGCTACGGAGGAGCACTGGGTGAGAAAGGAATGGCCATCAAGGAATAGTTTGATACCTGGTGACAAGAACAACATTAATGAACCACTGGTTGATCGGAAAAATATAATCCTTCCACCATTGCACATCAAACTCGGTC
This sequence comes from Lampris incognitus, assembly GCF_029633865.1. Lineage (NCBI taxonomy): Eukaryota > Metazoa > Chordata > Actinopteri > Lampriformes > Lampridae > Lampris > Lampris incognitus. The sequence continues at coordinate 50,213,383 of NC_079211.1, read as the reverse complement.
TGATGAAGCAGTTTGTTAAAGCTCTTGATCACACTGGAGACTGCTTTGGCTACATATGTTCAACCTTTCCGAGTCTTAGCGACGAGAAGAAAAAAGCAGGGATATTCGATGGACCTCAGATCAGAACATTACTCAAGGACCCACACTTTGTTATGACGATGACCGCTGTCGAAGCTCGAGCATGGAATGCATTCACTAATGTGGTGCAGAATTTTCTTGGGAACAAGAAAGATGACAACTACCGAGAGATTGTGGAGGAGCTGCTCCTTAGTCTGCGAGCGCTGGGGTGCAGAATGAGCATCAAGGTGCACTACTTGCACAGTCATGACTTGTTACCTCTGTCTGTTCAGTAGAGTCTGATAACAACCAAACCATCTGTTCATATCAGCTGTTTAATTCTGACCTCTGTTCAGTAGAGTGGTGTCCATCTTTGAATGTGATAGGTATCTTCATAGACTGGTCACTCTTGATGGACACACAGCTGGGTACAGGGGAGTCTGGTCTCTCCTGATGGATCCTGCTAAAAACAGAGGAAGACTATTTAACAAGTCTTGTTTTGAAGATGTATTAAGTAGGTATGGGTCAGAATAGTCGACTATTGTGTCAACTTTTTTATCTTTAGATGTAAGGTTTTTTATCTTGTGTCAATCAATCAAACTTTATTTGAATAACACCTTTCATACAGGTTAGTGATGTTCAAAGTGCCTCACAGATGACTGACAAGCCGATAAGAGATCAATTGACAATAATGACAATAAAATAGATTTGATTAAAAACTAGACAAATAAAGTAGATAAAATAGTTTAAACAAACAAGACAAAACAAAGACAAAATCGATAAGATGGATAAAAATATATTATAATATTAATAATAAAATAACAGAACATAAATACAATCAAGTAAGTGAATAAGATAAAGTAAATAAGTAGCTTGTTGATTGTTTTTATTATGATGTCCCCGATGGATCTGACTAGTTTTTCTTAATCTCTTGAAGTAATTAAATATATCATCCAGGTATATGTAGATTAGTCCTATGTCAGTTAAAGGAAGTATTGTAAATGATAATAGATATCAGGAAAAACACAGTTCTTACCAAAAAGAAGACAATTTAATATTGGAACAAAGACAAAAGTCATTTTGAAATATTTTGGATCACCTTGCCTTCACCAATTCACCACATCATCACAATAAATATTGTCAATAATCAGCATGCTGTGATAAATGGGAACACACACCCAAAGAGAACATCTCAGTTGGACATTGTTATTGGACACGTGAAAAGAACAGTATTATCCCTCCAATGCAAGAGAGTAATAACAACTTTGGGTTTAACTGATAGTCACTATACATGTGACCATAGACCTCACCTCTGTTCAGTAGAGTGGTGTCCATCTTTGAATGTAATTGGTATATCCTTAGACCAGTCACTCTTGATGGACACACAGCTGGGAACAGGGGAGTCTGGTCTCTCCTGCTGGACTGGACTACAACACAACACAAACAGACCTTTGACTCTGACTGACGATGTCATGATGACATCACTGCTGAGCTCTGAGATGGAGACCAGTCATGGACAGATAGAGATCTTCATCTTACCTCGTAGCTTTGGTCTGGCTGTCATGTTTCCCAGACAGAGTGGTTTTAGAGGTAGGACCTCCCTCCTCTCTCTCCTCAGACACATTCATAGCAGAGTGTAGACCTTCACACAAATACACACAACATGCTGTGTTAGTTGGACACATTCGTTATCATAATATTTTCATTAGAGGATCAGTTATTTGTTGCTTGTCATCATTCATATTAGTAACATGTCACATACACACTGAGTGTATAAAATACTAGAACCACCTGCTGTCTGCATCTAACAGCCTGACCAGAAACATCAAGAAAGAAGGATTTGGAGCCTTGTGGACCATCGAGACCTAGACTGTTTAACAGGTGGTTGTGTTAAAGGGAGTGGATCTCAGTGTTGGAAGGCGGTAGTGTTTATTACACTCAGTAGATGAACAGTAGATAAAATGTACTTCAGTCAAACTTATCTGGGCTGTCAGAGCAGCTGTGAGACCTTCTGCTGAACTCACCAACAGAATGAAGAGAGACAACACACTATAACCTGTTGGCTGCTGTTGGTTCTGTCTGGGTACCACTGAGAGGAAAACACATAAAACATTCTCATGAAATGTTCATCTCAACACCAAAGTCAGACAGAAATGCTGGAAATCATGATGCAATGAATGCCAATGAATTTTCAGATCTGAAAGCAACAAATAAACATTTGGAAAGATTTTACCACCATTATCTGGTACAACTCCACTATACAGTTATACAGTACAAAGTAATAGGAGGGAGACGAGTCATCATACATTTAATATGTTTCCTGGTAGGATTGTTACCTGGTGAACTCAGGTCCACATCAAGTCAAACAGACCTTCTGTCTTCATCAGTAGAGGACACACAGAGAGAAGATGCTTCTTATTCTCTTTGGTGGGTCCTGGATGTCTTGTTTTGAAGCTGTATTAAGTAGGTATGGGTCAGAATAGTCGACTACTGTGTCAGCTTTTTTATCTTTAGTTGTAAGGTTTTTTATCTTGTGTCAATCAATCAAACGTTATTTGAATAACACCTTTCATACAGGTTAGTGACGTTCAAAGCACCTCACAGATGACTGACAAGCCGATAAGAGATCAATTTGAGACAATTTGAGAATAATGACAATAAAATAGATTTGAATAAAACTAGACAAATAAAGTAGATAAAATAGTTTAAACAAACAAGACAAAACAAAATAAAGACAAAATCGATAAGATGGATAAAAATATATTGTAATATTAATAATAAAATAACAGAATATAAATACAATCAAGTAAGTGAATAAGATAAAGTAAATAAGCAGCTTGTTGATTGTTTTTATTATGATGTTCCCGATGGATCTGACTAGTTTTTCTTAATCTCTTGAAGTAATTAAATATACCATCCAGCTAAATGTAGATTAGTCCTACGTCAGTTTGGCAAATCACTGTTTTGAGAGGGAATCGCTGGTCATCAGTAAGTGTCGTGTTACTTGTAGTGACACTTTATGGTCCAAATTAAATTATGGTGCAAATAAAACAAATTAAAGATATAACAATTTGTACACATGCATCTCTTTATTGTGAATGTGTGTAGGCCTGAATAACAATCATAGATCTTCACTGAAGCAAGTGGGTCCTGGAAAAGTAGAGCCTAATTAATAGGGCTTCCTTGAGACCAACTAGTCGACTATTCACTCAGACAACCTCCCGACTAGTCGACTTGGAACAAACTGAATTCACCATCTTTCTGCCTGCTATAGCAGCCCTTCACATAATGTGCAATATAAGAATGTAAATAGGAAAACGATTATTTTGTTGCACTGTCACAAGTTGAACACTAGATGGCAATGTGATGGTGATAGGCAGCTGTTTTAAGGTCACAGGTTAAAGGAAGTATTGTAAATGATCATAGATATCAGGAAAAACACAGTTCTTACCAAAAACAAGACAATTAATATTGGAACAAAGACAAAAGTCATTTTGAAATATTTTGGATCACCTTGCCTTCACCAATTCACCACATCATCACAATAAATATTGTCAATAATCAGCATGCTGTGATAAATGGGAACACACACCCAAAGAGAACATCTCAGTTGGACATTGTTATTGGACACGTGAAAAGAACAGTATTATCCCTCCAATGCAAGAGACTAATAACAACTTTGTTAACTGATAGTCACTATACATGTGACCATAGACCTCACCTCTGTTCAGTAGAGTGGTGTCCATCTTTGAAATTAATAGGTAGCTCTATAGACCAGTCACTCTTGATGGACACACAGAAACTTTTATCAATTTAAAATTCAGTAGCTGAGGTAGAAAGTCAGTGGTTATGAAAATTTGTCTACAATGACACAAAATCACAGCTACAGTACAGAACATAATAAATAATAATAAAGTCTATTACTGAGGGGAAACCAGAGCAACAGTAAGCTCTCATGTTTCTGTGTTGACAGAACTGGTTTGATAAATGGTTTGCTGTTGTTTCATACATTGTTTTGTCTGATATATGAACATAGTCAACATGTCTATGGAGTCTGTGCAGGACTGCTGAGCACGCTGCTGCTGCTGTAGAGGAATCATTAATGGTGGGTCGGACTTAACAGTGACTTAATACACACACTGAAGAATTTAGGTAAACTTAATACTATAATCCATTACATGAATAATGTGGTAGTTGAAATTGTGTACGCAAAATTTTCACAGCATGGACAGAAATTGATATGTAATGCTGGATCGGGGGCGGGCATGAAATGTAAAAGCATCAAATTGACATTTTAAAACACTTCATCACAGTTGTCCTTTACAAGTACACCATAGTCACTGAGTAGTAAAATACAAAGGACCTGACAGTAGTTTATTCATCTAGTAGTGGCTGGATAATACTGCCTGGTGAAATCCTTACCTGGTGAATTAACATCCAGAAACAGGTCTGTGCTGACGGTGGGATACAGGACGGGGCGTTCAGACTGGATCCCGATGTTGGACTGCAGGCTCCATCCCGATGGCCCTGATGAAACTTACAGTCAGTCAGGAAGTGCACACAGGAATGTGTCCGGACAGGATCCTGGTTCTGTGAGGGAAGTTAGGAGCCAAAGATGAGCCAGTGCTGACAACATGTGACTTGACACTTTCACATTTCAACACTGACAGAAATCCACTGTCCCATAACTGACAAGTGTCCTGACTGACTTTTAGCTGATGATGAAGGTTCAACAGGAATATCTCAGTCTGTCGGGTAGAGGGACGGACAGTAAGGACTGTATTTGGACTTCCCTCCATTTGTCCTCCCAGTACAACAACACAGTATGACATACATGTAGGTTATCTTTCTCATTCCTACCACCGTAGTTTTACTTAATTTAATTACTTATCTAATTATTAAATGGCTTATAGCTGGACTAGAATTGTCTTATAAATATATATATATATAAATAACAAAACCACACAACTACCATAGCATCATTCAACTGTGTTTACCACCACACTGAGCAGAGGTTGAATAAAAAACAAGTGTGGGTTTCATTTGGAAATGATGCTAAAGTCTCAGAGCCAGTTTGACAGTGTTGTTACTGAAAAGTCTGTTGGCACACCGCCAAAGCAGAAACACAACCTGAAATACCTTACACAGCCTTTGACGTTGTCAAAGATTTAAAATGCTGGTCTGCTCACCCCATCTGATGGAAACAGCAGATGGTTGTAGTGTTTTTACACTGACTTTAATGTGACGTGTTGTTTCTGTTCATAATCTCCACTGATCCTCCAGTAGAAAGCTTATTAGACTGTAACTCAACCTGTGTGTGTGTGTGTGTGTGTGTGTGTGTATGTGTGTGTGTGTGTGTGTGTTATATATTTTTTTTTCCACCTGCCAAGTTCAATACAACAGGTTGGTCCTATGAAAAAGAGTCTCCAGCCTAAAAGCAAGTTGCATGTGTGTGACTGTAGTTTCTAGTAGAGTCTAAGGGTCAATCCTGCTCTCAACAGACCACCAGTGTCCCAGATAGTCCTGTAATAACTTGTTCATCCTCCAGGTAATTATAGTTTTTGTATAGCTCAGCAGCAGTCACTGCTAGAACAGACATGTGTGGGCCTACAGATTAATAAGAAAAGCACATTAAGTCTTGCATTGGATATGACCCTTTCTATTCCTTTAACTCAGGACACAAAGTGATGCAGGATGCTACAGGTTATGAGATGAGGGCAGCACTGACCCTTTATATAATACTAGACTAGACCATTATTAAATGATGAAATCTCAAATCCTACAGAATAATAACCAGCAACTGAATTATAAATGTCAACATAAATACTAATTAAATTCTAAAAGTATGAAATTAAACTAAATTAAGATTAAAATGCATCAAAATAAAGGAACAATATAAAACCATAGGAAGCCTTCATGGGCAAAAGAAAACAGCTCTTGAGGTGGAGCTGTCTTGTCTGTTTTCAATCTGTGTGCAACTGCAAAAACTCTTTAGAGAGACATGGGTTTCTCTTCCTCACACTCCCTCTTCATCACCAGCCAACCATGTGAGACGGATTATATTTAGAACAAGAACCTGCACCATGTCTGTGGTTTGTCCAGGTTTAAGCAGCATATCTGAGAGCTAAGTCCCTCCCATATGCTGACTGGAGACAGGAACAGCAATCTTTACACTGGCTCCTTTGCTCCACCACGTCAGAGAGGAAAGAGGCTCAACTAACCAGGCGATGCTACGGATGGTGACACACTTGTTGTCTGTCAAACCATCTCACTGCAGTGACTCCTTCAGATGAGCAGCGATCACAAGCTCCCTGTCCCTTCTGGACAAGCTCCTTATCAGACATCTAAGGAGCTCCACCTGTGAGGGCTGATGTCACAGTGCCAACACACTTTACACCCAGGCTTGGATCAAGTCTCTGGACCAAATCAAAGTGGGTGAAGTAATTTTCACAGAAGATAACTAGGATTTGGCTCTTGAATGGCTTTGCATAAGCCCATCACCACTTTGGCCCCAAGGGTTAGTGCCTGTCCCTCCTCACTCAGGGTAGCACTGACTAATGTGAAGGCCCCTTGATACAGAGTCAGTCAGGGATAATGCCAGAGGACCTGGCCCTGCAAGACAATCTGACTCCCAACTTGTTAAAAGTTTATTTGCAATGTAGGGTCACAGAGAGCCTGCCCTTCTTCCTTTATATGTCCCCATGACCCATCCACAGTCTGCTTGTATTCAGGAGGGACCAGACGACACGGCTGACGGAGCATCTCAGAAAGGGGACGGATTCTGTAAAATCTGTCACTGCTGCCACCATATTGGTTATTATCACCGAAAAGTATGAACCAACACAACAGTCAAAAAACCTTCAATGGCATATCTGTAACCAAGCTAAAGTGTGACCCTGGTTTCCAGCAGTCATCAATGGCTGGGAAGGAGAACACAACCATGTACAAGAGTATCCCCAAGAAGTCTTCAGTCTCTCATATTAACTGCTCTCCCGACTCCTGGGCAGAATACAGATTGATATGGTCAACCATCCGGTCTGTGAGGAGCACCTTTCAATATCGAGAAGGAGTCTTTGCATCTTCTAGGGCTTCAAACCCACTGAATCCGGAGAAAGGGATGATTCAGTATTCTCACCCCTCCACAATCTTTACCTTCATTTATTCTCATGTTTTTTTCTCCTGACTGGGAAACAGGGAAGTCCTCTGGCTGTTCCACTGAGATGGTTTTCAGTGTTTTTCCACATTTCTTTTCCTTCTTGTCAGGAGGTGATGAAGAAGTGCTTGGTGGGGCCTCGTCTGTCTTATCCAAAGACTTAGAAGAAGAGTTGTCATTCAGTTCTGCTAGTGTGGGCTTATAATCAGGATCCTCCATTTTATCCTCATCACCCAGATCCTCAGCATCGGACCAAGAAGCTTTTCAGGTACCAGAGCCAGAAAACAGCACGTCTGTGAACCATAAAGGATGCTGGCTTCCATCTATTTGTATTGAGACAGAAAGCAAGACACCATGACAGCTTTATTATTTTACTTTCAGCTTTGTTTGACTGGACTGAGTATAACTTTCACGCAGTCATATTTAACTACAGGCAAAAATCACAAAGAAACAATTAACTGAATAACACCATCATGAAATAACACTAGCACATATGGTGTTTACAACGATGAACTGTGAAAAAGGAACTTTCGGTTTCAAAGAGAGTGTGAAACCCCTCTGCCCCCTGGTGGATTGTTTTGGCATAACACCCCAGCCGAGTCAAGTCAAGTCAGTTTTATTTGTAAAGCCCAATATCACAAATTACACATTTGCCTCCAGAGGCTTTACAGCAACACAACATCCTGTGCTTGGAGGTTTCTCAGCCAGGCTTAGTTAGTTAGGGTGAACATGTGTCTCAACAAGATGTGGTGAGTTAAACTGTGGACGACCAGCTGGCTGAGAAACCCGTTAAAGGCTTGAAGAGCCCCACTGCAATGTACACAAGCAAGAAGAAAGAAGCATAAAACACAGGATGGGTGATTTGTCCACAAACTCATACAAACCAACATCTTTCAGTGTCCACTGTCAAACTGCTTTTGTTGGCATACCAGAAAAATTTATTTAAAAAAACTTATAGTAAGAATAAAACATCTTAAAAAGTTTAAATTACTTCATAACATCATTCATTCATTATCCAAACCGCTTATCCTGCTCTCAGGGTCACGGGGATGCTGGAGCCTATCCCAGCAGTCATTGGGCGGCAGGTGGGGAGACACGCTGGACAGGACGCCAGTCCATCTCTCTCACACACACACACACACACACGCTCACACACACGCTCACACACTCACACACACACACACACACACACACACACACCGGGGACAAGTCAGCATGGCCGACTCAGCTGACCTGCACGTCTGTGGCCTGTGGGAGGAAAGCGTAACATCATAACGTGTTTTACTAAAATACAAATGAAGTGTAAAGTGGAACGGTGTGAGGAGATAATCAACGTCCCTCCTGATGAACCCCGAGGACAGGAAAATACAGTCCTTACAGGGGACTGCTGAGGATGTGAGCTTGGTAGACATCTTACAGAGCCAACACATAGAGGTCACCATTTACACTCCATTACATGTTGTATTTCATAAGAAGACACAAAAACCTGACTAGGACTTCATTAAGATGACTTGAATGCGGGCTGAAATAAAGCAGCAGTTGACAAAGCTGCGAAGAGCAGAACACCTCAGACGACAGCGTAAGAGGAAAGAACGGGCTAGGACTCGTTTCTACAGCAACCCTTACAGCTTTGTCAAGAGCCTTTTTGACAGCAAGAAAAATGGGAGCCTTAGAGTCCCCATACGAGATCTGGAAGAGCACCTAAAGAAGACCTACTCTGATGTCCGGAGACATGAGCCAGTCACCATCCCGGATGACATGCCACCAATTCACCCACCTGACCACCATATGGACACAAGACCCCCCACATGGAGCGAGGTGGAGAGGACGGTAAAGCAGGCAAGATCGATGTCAGCTCCTGGGCCCAATGGTATCCAGTATAGACTCTATAAGAACACTCCTGGAGTCCTGAAATACCTCTGGAAGCTGATGAAAGTGGCATGGCAGAAAAGAGTCATACCCAGGGCATGGTGAAGAGCAGGAGGCATTCTGATCCCCAAGGAAAAGAACTCTTCCTGCATCAGCCAGTTTCGCCAGATCAGCCTTCTTAATGTAGAGGGAAAGATATTTTTTAGTGTGATTGCCCAAAGGCTCTCCACATTCCTGCAAAGAAACAACTTTGTTGATACATCAGTGCAGAAAGCCGGGGTCCATGGCTTCTCAGGATGTCTGGAGCATGCTAATACCATCTGGCACCAGATACAAGCTGCCAAGAAAGAACGGAGAGACCTGCACGTGGTTTTCTTAGACCTTGCCAACGCTTTTGGATCAGTTCCTCACAAGATCCTGTGGACGGCGTTTGATTTTTTCTATGTCCCCAAAAATATCACAGAGTTGGTCAAGACCTATTTTCAGGATCTCCAGTTCTGTGTCACAACACAGAACACCACCACCACTTGGCAACATCTGGAAATGGGCATTATGGCGGGCTGCACTATTTCCCCCCTGGCATTCATCATGGCAATGGAGCTCGTCATCCGTGCATCTCGATGGGTGGTGGGAGGCGAAAGGTCCAGGATTGGCCTGCGTCTTCCACCAATCCGGGCGTACATGGATGACTTGACCACCATAGCAACAACAAAACCATGCACCAGGCGCCTGCTGCAGAAACTCCAGGAGAACATCAAGTGGGCACGAATGGAGTTTAAACCAAGCAAATCTCGCAGCATCTCCATTGTCAAAGGCCAACTAGTAGATGAACGGTTCTGCATTAGTGATCAACCAATCCCCACGGTCCGGGCGAAGCCCATCAAGAGCCTCGGACGGTGGTACAATGCAGACCTCAAAGACACCCAGCAACTGGAGCAACTTCGCCAGGATACAATCAGTGGCCTCAGGCAAATCAACAACACTGCACTGCCCGGGAAGTTGAAGCTTTGGTGCTTTCAGTTTGGGCTGCTACCCCGACTCATGTGGCCAATAACTATGTACGAAGTCTCACTATCTCATGCCAATCGCTTGGAGAGGCTAGTGAACTCGCAGGTGAGGAAGTGGCTTGGACTGCCAAGGTGCCTCAGCAGTGTTGGACACTACGGCAATGGAGCCCTCGCACTGCCAATTTCCAGCCTGGTTGAGGAATTCAAATGTGCCAAAGTGAGGCTGGACATGTCCCTCACAGAATCCCAAGACCCAATAGTGAGAGGAGTTGCTACAACCCTAGCAACAGGGAAGAAATGGACCCCGGCTGCAGCTGTACTGGAGGCGAAATCCGACCTCCGCCACCGAGACGTAGTAGGCCATGTTCAACAAGGCAGAGGCGGCCTTGGCCTGGGAATAAAAACACCTACCTGGCAAAAGGCGACTACTACCGAACGGCGAACTATGGTGGTTGGGGAGGTCCGCCGACAGGAAGAAGCAGCCAGATGTGCTAAAGCTGTAGCACAAGCCAAACAGGGTCGCTGGATGAGGTAGGAGGGTGTTGAAAAGAGGAAACTCACATGGAGTGAGCTCTGGAGCATGGAATCAAACAGGCTGAGTTTCATCATCAAGGCCACATATGATGTCCTGCCCTCTCCCATAAATCTAAATCTCTGGTTTGGAGAGAATCCATCTTGCTCCCTGTGTACAGCCCCAGCAACCCTCAAGCATATCTTGGTTGGCTGCAAGACCAGCCTTACCCAAGGCAGATACACCTGGCGACACAATCAGGTGCTCAGGTGCTTGGCAGCTGAACTCGATTGCAAGAGGGTTTCCATCAATGCTCAACCCTTCAACAACCAGGAAGGGCCCCGGCGTTCCCCAGCTTTCATTCGAGAGGGGGATAAACTGAAGGCCAACCCTTCACTTCCCAACTTAGGCTCACTAAACTCAGCCAGGGATTGGGAAATGCGAGTGGACTTAGGCCAGAAGCTCATCTTCCCGACAGAGATCGCAACAACCACCTTGCGACCAGACCTCGTCCTCTGGTCCAATTCTAACCAGCTTGCTTACATCGAGCTCACAGTCCCCTGGGAGGATGCAGTCGATGAAGCGTACGAGCGTAAGAAGCTGCGGTACGCCAACCTAGCAGCCGAAGCAGAGGACAGAGGCTGGAAGGTGAAGGTGCGCCCTGTGGAGGTGGGTTGTAGGGGCTTTGTTGCCAGCTCCACAGCAAAACTCCTGAGGGAACTAGGAGTCAGGGGCCAGGCCCACAGGAGAGTGATCAAAGAGCTAGCCAACACTGCTGAGAGGACTAGCCACTGGATCTGGCTCAAAAGGAGAGACGCCGTCTGGGCTGCCAGGGTGAACAGCTAACCACAGGTCACACACCCAGGACCGATCAACCTGTGGTGGGCCTGCCTCAGCGGAGGGTGTCTTGTGATAAAAGGCCGAAACACCCTGTGATGCTGAGGTACACAACTGATGATGTGTCCTGGTGGTGGCAATGTCACCTTGGCAGACATCTCCAGTTTGATCTCCACTGAATCTGTTGCAGTGCGAACACTAGGGATTTTAACAACCAGTCCTTTTTTGAATCTTGAATCTTGAGATGTTTCTACATCTTGATTGGAGTCCACCTGTAGTAAATTCAATTGATCGGACATGATTTGGAAAGGCACACACCTGTCTATATAAGGTCCCACTGTTAACAGTGCATGTCAGAGCAGAAACCAAGCCATGAAGTCAAAGGAATTGTCTGTGGACCTCCGAGACAGGATTGTATCGAGGCACAGATCTGGGGAAGGGTACGAAAAAATTTCTACAGCTTTAAAGGTCCCGAAGAGCACAGTGGTCTCCATCATTCGTAAATGGAAGAAGTTTGGATCCACCAGGACTCTTCCTAGAGCTGGCCGCCCAGCCAAACTGAGCAATCGGGGGAGAAGGGCCTTGGTCAGGGAGGTGACCAAGAACCCGATGGTCACTCTGACAGAGCTCCAGCGTTCCTCTGTGGAGATGGGAGAACCTTCCAGAAGGACAACCATCTCTGCAGCACTCCACCAATCAGGCCTTTATGGTAGAGTGGCCAGACGGAAGCCTCTGCTCAGTAAAAGGCACATGACATCCTGCTTGGAGTTTGCCAGAAAGCACATAAAGGACTCTCAGACCATGAGAAACAAGATTCTCTGGTCTGATGAAACCAAGATTGAACTCTTTGGCCTGAATGCCAAACGTCACATCTGGAGGAAACCAGGCACCTCTCATCACCTTGCTAATACCATCTCTACAGTGAAGCATGATGGTGGCAGCATCATGATGTGGGGATGCTTTTCAGTGGCAGGAACTGGGAGACTAGTCAGGATCGAGGGAAAGATGAATGGAGCAAAGTACAGAGAGATCCTTGATGTAAACCTGCTCCAGAGTGCTCAGGACCTCAGACTGGGGCGAAGGTTTACCTTTCAACATGACAACGACCCTAAGCACACAGCCAAGACAACGAAGGAGTGGCTTCGGGACAAGTCTGTGAATGTCCTTGAGTGGCCCAGCCAGAGCCCAGACTTGAACCCCTTTGAACATCTCTGGAAAGACCTGAAAATAGCTGTGCAGCGACGCTCCCCATCTAACCTTACAGAGCTCGAGAGGATCTGCAGAGAAGAATGGGAGAAATACCCCCAATATAGGTGTGCCAAGCTTGTAGCTTCATACCCAAGAAGACTTGAGGCTGTAATCGCTACCAAGGGTGCCTCAACCAAGTACTGAGTAAAGGGTGTGAATACTTATGTGCATGCAATATTTCAGTTTTTTATTTTTAATAAATTTGCAAAAATTTCTACAAAACCTTTTGCACTTTGTCATTATGGGGTATTGTGTGTAGATTGATGAGAAAAAAAAGGAATTTAATCCAATTTGGAACAAGGCTGTAACATAACAAAATGTGGGGAAAGTGAAGGGGTGTGAATACTTTCTGGATGCACTGTATACCGGGGGAAGCATGGTGGCCCAGTGGACAGCGCTGCTGCCTCACAGCAAGAAGGTCCCAGGTTCGAACCCCAGGCCATCCCAGGTCCTTTCTGTGTGGAGTTTGCATGTTCTCCTCGTGTCTGTGTGGGTTTCCTCCCACCATCAAAAAGACCTGCATGTTAGGGTTAATACTCCTGCCTGTGCCCCTGAGCAAGCCAACAGAAAGAAGAACTGGAGTTGGTCCCCGGGCGCTGCAGCTAGCTGCCCACTGCTCCTATACAATAGGAGGGGTTACATGCAGAGAACACATTCGTTGTAAAAATACACTGCAACACAATGACAGTGGCTTTCTTCTTCTAGTTATTACCTCTGCCAACAAGGCACAAGACATTTTCCCGTCCCAAACTGTGATGTGTTAATGTCTCGCATTAGCTGTGACGCTGTTGTGTCTTCTTTATTGCTGCTTCCTGGGACAAACAGGATGTTGCTGCCGTCTCGCCTCCTTTTCCCTGGTTTATCTGTGCTTTAATGAGGAGGATGCACATGACAGTAAACATGTTCAACGTGTTTTGGTCCTTCTGTCTTTACTCTGACAGCTTTAGAGTTGTCTGCTCTGAATCAACTTGTCTTCTCCATCAGCAGATTTCTCTCAGAACTGGATGGAGTACAATATAAATCTGCCACTCTTCATGATGCTCTTCTTTTATTCATATCACTGTTGCCTGTTATCCCTTTTTTAATGGGAAACCTGAACCCTTGTTAGATGATTTCCAAAGAGCCTGAGACGAGGGGTGGGACGATATGACAATGTCATGTCACGATTATCCTGGCTACAATAACTGTGATTCACAACATTATCCTGGGGCGGCAGGGTGGCCCAGTGGTTAGTGTGGTCACCTCACAGCAAGAAGGTCCTGGGTTCGAGCCCCCGGGGTAGTCCCACCTTGGGGGTCGTCCCGGGTTGTCCTCTGTGTGGAGTTTGCATGTTCTCCCCGTGTCTGTGTGGGTTTCCTCCGGGTGCTCCGGTTTCCTCCCACAGTCCAAAGACATGTAGGTCAGGTGGATCAGCCGTACTAAATTGTCCCTAGGTGTGTGTGTGTGTGGGCCATGTGATGTAATGGCGGCATGTCCAGGGTGTCTCCCCGCCTGCGGCCCCATGACTGCTGGGATAAGCTCCAGCATCCCCGCGACCCTGAGCAGAATAAGTGGTTTGGATAATGGATGGATGGAATATTATCCTGATCACCATCAAAATATGCTTCCAACTCTCCAAATGGCACTAAAACACACTGGAGTCACTTGACCTTAGATCTTGTTAAGAAACAGATCATTTTATTGCATCACAGATGGGACACACATCTTGTTGGCTGGACCGGCCAGCGGGGACAGCCCTACAAACGCGAATGTCCCTGACTGACTGACTGACTGACTGAGTGAGCATCGTTAGTGAGTGACGGACAGTGATCAGTCTCACACACTGGGCCTCTGGATCAGCTGACCAACGACGGTTCCAGCTCGCGGCAACCATGACACGACTGAGTGGTGGGCCGACCAAGCAGGTGAGTGGTAAATGTTGCAGGTGTCAGACTGAGAGCCCATGAACAGATAAGCTTCCGGTAGAAACAGGATGCCGAGGAGACAGGCCACACGTGCTTCTGTTCAATGCAGCTCCGCTCAGCACCAACTTTATTTACCGACACGCAAAACCTCTTTATTTCCCTTCCTGCGTTTTGTTTTCCCTATTCCATCTTAATACGAACATGCACAACAACAACAACAACACTAAATACATAAGCCAGGTACAACCTTTTTCCTAGTCAAGTAAAACACGTTGGTCCTCATCATCTGTCAGTTCGGTACGCAGGAGCTGGAAACCTGCAACGTCTCATATTTCATAGTACTGATAATGTTTCAGAATAGATCAAACTATACCACCAACACCACTCATTTGGAACAAGTTGCTACACCGAGATTAACAGTACGAACCCAAAATGAAATGTACTGGAGCAACAGAACCAGAACATACAGGTTTCTCATTCAGACCTCAACGGAACGTTTACAGCCGGCGCCATTTTGGCTCACCCGACACAAAGGAGACCGTGTCTCTCTACTTGTCCACAAAACCATATAAATGTCCTCATTACTCTTACAACATTGGACCAACTGTTCATTTTAATGCTAAACAACATGTGTATGTCGCCATACAAATGTTTAAACCCCCACCAACCTGTAGAAACAGGAGAGGACCGAGACAGGCCTCACACGCCGTGCTGTTCAATGCGGCTCCGCTCAGCAGAACGAAGAAGCAACGAGAGTCCGCACGCAAAGAGGGGAAGCGCCACACTGCCCCCTGCTGGCAACACCGAGAGGCTCTACGTGTCCTATACGCCCATTTCACACCGCGGCCATCTTGGATTAAAAAAAAGACCGAGCGGTGGGAATTTAGCCACGCCCCCTTCTTACTTCATTGAAAACACTGCAGGAAGCAACATGTCGTACTGCTGTGTACCATCCTAAATTCAACTGACACATTAAGATGCCATATGGCTAAATGTTTACTCCTCCTGCTATTATTGCAACAGACATTATGTACATGTAGGCCTACTGTATGCATTGAGCTGCAGAGGTTGCATGTACATTTAACGTTACTGTATGCATTGAGCTGCAGAGGTTGCACCATGTACAGCCAGTTAAATAATATTGGGGTGACCAGTTTCACTGTGACTAAAACATTAGAAGGGAGACAGAAGTTTGACGTTGAAAAATGTTTGCTCCTGTTTTTAGTCGCATTTGGTGACTTAATAGCGGAAGAAGATGAAGAGGAACATGAAGAGGAACATGAGGGAGATAGGTGAGTTGTTACTGTCAGTACAATACAATTTTTCAAACATGTAGATTACTGCATTGTATAATAGTGGATAGCTCTGTTCTGACACATCATCCTGATAACAGGAAAATGTGTGGATTTATATTCCTTCCCACATGTATGACATATCCTCATGTGTCCAGTGAGGTTTGGGCGACTCTACCTGATCATGACTATGACGTGAAGCCCCTTTCTGTGGAAGACCAGCTTGACGCAGTAAAGAAACGCATCGCTTTCCTGGAGGATGAAAATAAAAAGCTGAAAAGTGAGCGTTTTGGTCTAGAACGCTTCCAGTGTGCGCCCAATCTGATCAGGTTTTACACTGGTTTTAAGGATTACCACACCATCAAAGCACTCTTCCTAGCTTTACAGCCTACTGCAGAGTCCATGGTGCGATGGACTCAAATGCGAAGGAACAGCCATAACCTAGAACACATTTCTGTGTATGGCTTCCATGCAGAGCATTTATCGCTGATTGATCAGTTTTTCCTGTTCTTGTGCCGTGTGAGGCAGGGCTTTTTTGCTCTGGATTTATCTGTACGATTCAATGTGTCGCCGGCCACAGTCAGCAGGAACTGTATGACGTGGGCCAACTATTTGCTCTTTATGTTAGGGACCCTCCCAATATGGCCTAGTAGAGCAGCAGTAGACGAGCTAATGCCACCAGTATTCAGGGAATTCTACCCAAACACAAGAGTGACACTATACTGCACAGAGATCCGCATCGAGACAGCTAGTTCGAAGGTTTTGAACACCATGACATACTCCCTTTTTAAAAGTAACACTACACTGAAATCCCTAATTGGGATCACTCCCTCAGGGTCAGTTAGCCTGGTAAGTAATCTATACACAGGATGTATTTCTGATAAGGAGATAACTAAGAGGTCAGGTGTTCTGGACCTCTTAGAGTCAGGTGATGAGGTCATGGCCGATAAGGGCTTCCTTATCAAAGACCTGCTCGATGAAATAGATGTAAAACTTATCATCCCTGGATTTTTAGGCCCAAGTGGACAGTTTAGCTGTGATGAACTCACAGACACAGAGAGTATTGCTGGCCTTAGAATACACGTCGAACAGTCAATAAGACGCATAAAGGAGTACCACATTTTTGATGGAGTCATACCCCTTTCACTAAGTGGAACAGTCAACCAACTGGGGACTGTGTGCTCTCCTAACAAATTTTCAGGGACCACTGTTTTATACCTTTGTTAAATTCAGCTGACAAGAAAATAGTGCACACAAACCTTAGATAGATTGAAACATATTTAACTTCATTTCAGTACAGTGCCATTTTTTAGCCCACACCTTGAGATGAGCAATCACTATCTTAGTTTAGTAAACAATTGATGATTTGAGTTGGTAGCCAGTTCCAGTTTATTGCTACAACAGAATGACAGTTGACCGAACATATTTTAGTTTAAAATGAACCAACAGTTTTGTTAAAGTTAAAGGACAAAGAATGAAAATATTGTAGATGGGACAATCTAATGTATAAATATTGAATGTACAGTATAAAAATGAAATGTATCTTATTTTTTATTTTATTGTGATTAAACAGCTTCTTTGAATACAGCCCTGTGTGTGTGTCTCTCCTCACTGGCACAGGAGAGGCAGAAAGTACTCGAAAAAGAAAAGATCCAGCTTAGTTTTCATATTGTGGTAAATGACGGTAGGTGCTCAAGGTTGGTAGTCAAAACCATGTTTGCCTGCTGGCCCCGGCTGCATTGATTTCCGATTGAGTAAGAAGGGGGCGTGGCTAAATTCCCACCACTTGGTTTTTAAAAAATCCAAAATGGCCGCGGCGGGAAATGGGCGTATTGGGACAGGGCCTTTGATTGGGCTGTGGTTGCTTGTTCACAGACCTGTTGCACCCTCTATTGGTCGGTCAGTGATAGAATTATAGTTCAAAACGGTCACTCACTGGCTTTCAACGTTGGCAAGTGATGGTCCTGCTGCTGTTCAAGCAATATATATTTTGCACTGAGTAATTTTTAACATTTTGGCTCATTTTGTCAATGTTGCATGAATTATGAGGGTTTTTTGTGATTGCATTTGTTATTCTATCTAGCTCGATTTTGGTCTCAAAATGCACCAAATTGATGCATTTAAATTATCAATATTGAAACATTTTCTTCCGGGGGAGCATACCCCGGACCCCCCTAGGGAATTCCAGGCCCATCCATAATTGGCCTGGCCCACCCAAAACTGAAATCCTGGAGCCGTGCCTGCGCATGACCTGGATGAATGAGAACATTCACAGACATCTTTTTTAGTAATGATTTTCATTTAAAGATTGTGTCTTTCGTCATTGATTTTTTTTTTTTGGTCTTCGTAAGTGCTGTTAGCCAACATCACCCTTTTAAAACTCATTTTGGAGTCTAGATGGACAGTTAATTTTGAAAATGTATCTCCCTTCGTTCATTGTTTGTGTTTTTTCCTCTCTCAGCTATCATCTTGGTATGTCGGTTGCACTGCCCTTTTCCTGATTAAAACGACGGACCAACTATTGCTAAGGTTTGGGAATGCTGTATCATTGAATGATGACAATAGCAGGCACCCCCTGGCCTTGAGGAAGGGCCAGCATAAACACACAACACAGCTTCACACTCGCACAATGGAAGCAGTGCCAACAATAACAACATCAACGACGGCAACATGAGACGCTGCATTAATTAAAACAATAAATTTATCATTTATTGTTTGAGTGTGATGTTGTGAGCACATCGTGTGTGCGAAAAAATGCTGCATGTATAGCATCAGATTTATGTAGCGCTTATACTCACATTCAGCGAGGGGGCATGCTGCGTGTCATTCTGTCAGCATTCTGCACCATCCAGCCTTCCTTATGCTATTCATTCCTATTATAATAGGAACGAATAGCATAAGGAAGGCCGGATGGTCTGCTAGGCCATCCATGTCTGATGATGGAGCTGAGAGTCTGCAGAGTTGTGTCAGTTGCTGTGTGTTCTTTCAACTCCAACAGCCGGGAAGAAGAGATGTAGTTGACCGTCATGGCATCAAAGCTGTCCTCCTCTTCAGCTTCCTGAGCAGTTGAGCTTCTGGGAGCTCGAGACAGTGTGTCAGCCACATACATAAGTTTGCCGCTTTTGTATACCAGTGTGAGGTCATACTTTTGCAGTCTTGTTGGAGCTGCATGTATAGGCTTCTTTAGTATGGTGACTAGGGGTTGATGGTCTGTTTCTGTGGTCACTGACTTGCCATAGATATAGTCATTGAATTTTGAGCATGCAAAAACTACTGCTAGCAGCTCCTTCTCAATCTGTGAGTATCTAGTTTCAGTGTCAGTTAATGTGCATGAAGCATAGGCTACAGGTTTTCCTCCCTGCAGACATGCAGCACCAAGTCCATGCTGTGAAGCATTGCATGTGAGCGTCACTGGTTTACTGACATCGTAGTATGACAGAACTGGTGGGCTAGACGCGTGTGTGTGCTGCTCGTGCCATGTCCATGCTGTGTCCTTATGTGTTAGTTGTCGTAGTGGAGCCGTAAGCTCACTAAAGTTGGGAATGAACTTTCCAAGGTAGTTAACCATCCCGAGAAATCTTTGTAAAGCTGGAACATCTGTTGATGTTGGCATTTCACTGATCGCTTTTGTTTTGGAGGGGTCTGCCTTGAGGCCTTCACTGGAGAAAACATGACCATCATAGCTGACCTGGTTCAGCCAGAACCTGCACTTGAGAGGATTGAATCTCAAGTTCACCTCTCTGGCACGGTTAAGCACTTTTCTCAAGTTAGCATCATGTTCTTCCACAATCTTACCACCAATGAGTATGTCATCCACTATGATTGCACAGGGATATCCAGCAAAAATCTGTTCCATGGAGCGCTGGAAGACCTCACTGGCTGAGTTGAGTCCGAAGGGCATTCGCAGAAATCTGTAACGACCAAAACTGGTGCTGAAAGTGGTCAACATTGAGGATTTGTGATCAAGAGGAATCTGCCAAAATTAATTTTTTTGAATCTAGAACTGAAAATACAGTTGCATTTGACATGTGTGCAGCCACTTCCTCTACAGTGCGCATGGGGTGATGTGGTCTTTTTAGAGCAGAGTTAAGGTCTCTTGGATTTATGCATATTCTGATTTCTTGCTTGTCCTTTTTGTGTGTAGCAACCATTGATGACACCCAGTCAGTTGGCTCAGATACTGGGGTGATGACACCTAATTCCTGCATTCTGTTCAATTTAGCTTTGACTCTGTCTTTCATAGCCACAGGAATGTGATGTGCAGGACAAACAACAGGTCTCACCTCTGGATCAAGTGTCATGGAGTAAGTCACAGGTAGTTTCCCAAGCTCATCTGAAAAGAGGTCACTGTATTCAGCATAAATTTGCTGCGACAGATCATCATCAGTAGGACCTAACTGATGAACATCTTTGCTGAATGAGACAAGTCCCATCTCTCTACATGCACGTAGACCAAGCAGTGGCAAAACATCCTCATGAACAATGAAGAACGGAAATGTGTGTGTTTGTCCCTCTAGGTGACACTGCAGCCGAACAAGAACAACAGTTTTAATTTTGCTGCCCCCATATGCAACAAGGTTTCTGGGTTTCACATTTACTTCAAATTGTTCATTTCTCTCTATCTGTTCAAATGTCCGAATTGACAGGACATTGCACTTAGCACCGGTCGGCCATGGTTAGTCTACTCAGAGTCTGCCAATGCCGTCTTCTGTTTCTGTTGTAAGTTGTTTGGAACTGACAAAGGGATCTTCACTACTGGTTTTTCAAACTGGGTCAAGTTATCAACGAGACTGACTGAACACGAGAATTATCGTTCTCCTCTTGAGAACTTTTCAAAGTGGGAAACTCTGGAATTCGCTCTGGCTGCTGGTACAACGATTGACAGCCACCAGCAAGCAGAGCTTCTCAGTGAGAGACAACGGTGGCATGAAGTGCTTAGCAGAATGTTGGATTGCATCATGTTTCTTGCATTACAAAACCTTGCATTTAGAGGAAGTGTCGATCGCCTTTACCAAGAAAACAATGGCAATTTTCTTAAGCTTGTGGAATTTTTGGCCAAATATGATGCGCCATTAGCACGACATGTCAATCATTCCAAGACTACCCACTACCTCAGCAAAAACATTCAACATGTGTTCATTGGACTACTAGCTGAGGCAGTGTTGGAAAACATCGTGCAGAAGGTCAAAACAGGTGGATATTACAGCATCATGATGGACTGCACACCAGATGTGTCGGTCTGGGCACCTGGTGGGTCTGGGCACCTGTTTAGGGGGAGGGGGAACTGGGGGGAATAGCTTTACCCTCCCACGCACTACCTTCCGCTGGTGAAACTCCTCACTGTCAGGGGAAAAGAAGCAGCTGGCGACTCCATATTTATGGGAGGAGGCATGTGGTAGTGTGCAGCCCTCCCCGGATTGGCAGAGGGGGTGGAGCAGCGACCGGGATGGCTCAGAAGAGTGGGGTAATTGGACGGGTACAACTGGGAAGAAAAAAGGGGGAAAGTTTGTGATCATTCTTAATCGGTGCGAGCTCAGTGCAGCTTTGTCCTGCTGATGATATCACTCACTTGTGTGTTGTGTGTTTCATGGTATGATGTTGTATTGTATTGTATTGTATTGTATTGTATTGTATTGTATTGTGGTGTATGGTTTTGTGGGGTATATAATGTTGTATAGTATGTATTGTTGTGTATTTTAGTGTTATTGTATTGTGTTGTGGTGTACCACATCTGTTTTTTTTTTGTGTTGACCTGCCGAGGGACAACGGATGTAAATTAGCAGTATTGCTACAATCCGGCATGTTTACATGTGTATCTGCCATACCAATGTTCATTACAGTTTTTCTCAGTGGCTCTGGTGCATTTCTCACATAACTATTAACATTTGCACAACAGTTAGTTCAGCCTCCACAACATTTAGTCATTTGTGCACATCATAGTAGCAGTTTCTCATTCCTTCCAACAAATTGCAAATGCTTTTGGACATGCATCAATTGCTTTCATACAACTCTCTGCTGTTTTATAACATTATCATTTGTTTATGTCATGTCAGTCAAAATGAACTATACTTGTGAATGCTGAATAGTCATTCCCTATAAAACTAATAGTCCTCATTTCATTGCTTGAGTCATTACATACAAAAATGTTGAACTAGTTGTCAAAATCTGTCAAGCAAATTTTATACATTTTTTATCTTTTTTTTCCCCTGAAAATGTCTCCTAAATTGAACAATTTCTCTCAGGTGAACCTCAGCTTTCACTGATGAGAAGGGGTGTGTGAAGCATTAGTTGCAACCAATGATAAGCCACTTCTCCACCGTCACTCAGAGCTGAATCCCATGAACCCCCACTTTACAAGCATATATGAACCAAGCAGGACATAGTGTGTACCATTTCTACAATACTGTGACACAGAAATGGACGGTCAGCCTCGTGGAAGAGGGGTGAGGATGCGGGGAGGAAGGGGAAGGGCACAAAACAGGGGAAGAGGAAGAAGAGGCCAAGTACATAGGCGGATTCCTGATGAAATCAGGGCTACAATTGTGGATCATGTTGTCAATCACGGCCTCACAATGGCTGAGGCTGGTGGAAGGGTGCAGCCAAATGTTGGGAGAGCCACTGTAAATTCAATTATTCCGACGTGTCGTCGAGAGAACCGGTGTGTGTATAATGGACAGTAATTCAGCACTAAACAAGCTGCACTGCACTATTGTCATTGTGTCATACATGAAGCTTGCAGTGGGACCAGAACTTGTCACTTTTTACATTTTACATTTAGACTTACAGCTTTACTGCAGCACAGATGTAGTGTATTGTAGTGTACAGTAGTGCTACAGGAAAGATTTGCCATATTTACTGTAATTTTACTCTGCACCACATAGGGTTGCAAGACAACCTTGCAGAGGTGGAAGAGGGCCCCTTTTTACTCCGCAATAAGAGGAAGCCATTTGTGCACTGGTGACTGCAAACAATGCCATAAGGTTGAGAGAGATAGAAAGTGATGTTATAGAGGATGACAACATCTTTGGGAATATTGAATCCGTTTCAGTCGCTACAACTGACAGAGTGCTCAGGAGAAATTAAATGCGCACGAAACAATTGTACAAGGTGCCATTTGAACGGAGCAGCGACAGAGTGAAGGAGCTCCGTCACCAGTATGTACAGGTAAAACATGGATGTGTTCTATGCACACTCTAATGTTCAGTGCTGCAAACTGTTTAGTTTGTGTAGTGCCATGCACTACACTTACATGGCAGTTCTGTGTATGTGTATCCACAGTGCATACTGTACAATATGTTGTCCAAAATGCATTATGTCACACAGGAAGAGTTGTTATAGTTTTTCTCGCTCCCTCTTCTGTGATGAAGCATGTGCTGGAGCTGGAGGCCAGGGAACCGCTGCACACATTCATATACCTTGATGAGGCGGGTTTCAATCTGGCAAAAGGTAGAAGGCGTGGAAGGAATCACATTGGACAGAGAGCAACCACTGATGTCCCAGGCCAACGAGGAGGGAATATTACTATGTGTGCAGCCATCTCAGAAAACGGCGTCCTCACCCATATCCCCCGTCTTGGTCCATACAACACACAACATCTGCTGACTTTTGTAGACACTCTTTACAGGGACATAATCCCTGAGAATGAGAGGGGTCTAACTGGAGACCATCTGAACAAGTGTGTTGTTGTTTGGGATAATGTGCGTTTTCACCCTTCCGATGTGGTCAGGCAGTGGTTTGCAGCACATGACAGGATGCTGGTGGAATATCTCCCTCCCTACTCACCATTCCTAAATCCAATAGAGGAGTTTTTCTCTTCCTGGAGGTGGAAGGTATATGACCGGCATCCACATACCTAAATGGCCCTGCTAGCGGCCATGGATGCAGCATGTGATGACATCACAGCAGAGTCCTGCAGAGGGTGGATTCGCCACTCGAGGAGACACTGTCCTCGCTGCATTGCAAGAGAGGATATTGGCTGTGATGGAGATGAAACGATGTGGCCAGACAGAGAGGAAGGTCTGGATGTGCATGAATGGTTTACAGTACTGTCTGTGTATGTTGTATGTTCAGTTCCAATATGTACTGCAACATCGTTTACAGTTGTGCACAGCTCTGCCCAAAGGGAGTTTATGTTTGTTGTAAATAAGGGTGTATTTTTTCTTTTGCACAATGCTGTGAACAAAGTAGAATTGTAAAGAGCATATGCAGTAAAAATGTGAAACATACATATTCAGTGTCTTGTACTCAGTTACCTCACTAAATACAGTAATGTGTGACTTTACTGTAGTTTTCAAATGGCTTTGTAAATAGTATATAGTGCTGTCTTGAGCATTTTCAGGTAGTGTCACCAAGATCTGACTTTTCTGCACTGGAAAACATTTACAGAGTAAACTGTCATAATGAAAACATGACAAAGCCATTTGACTCTCTTGTTCATACACAATGGTGTCAGGACTTCTCATCTTGATGACACTGACACTTTCACTGACATGAATACTTGCTTTTGAGGAATGAACTATCCATTTTGAGCAAGTGACACGCTTTTGCAGGTTATCAACTAGGTTTTGCAGTTTGTACTAAATGTTTTGAGAAATGCATTAACTGTTGTGCAAATGTACATAGTGATGTGAGAAATGCACCAAAGCCACTGAGAAAAACTGTAATAAGAAGAGATAGATAGATAGATAGATAGATAGATAGATAGATAGATAGATAGATAGATAGATAGATAGATAGATAGATAGATAGATAGATAAAGACAGACAGATAGATATTGTAACAGTCCCCTCTGTCTTGGAAAGGAGTCTTAAAGTTGGTGGAAGAACTTGTTTGTATTGTAGATCTGAATTAGGAGTAATTCCAAAACATGATGCGGTTCACATTGGTCAGGAGATGGTAAAAAAGAAAGAAAGATGTGTGATGAAATTTGTCCAAACCAAGATGGGAGTGAAATGTGTCGTCGCTCAGCAAAGAAGTTTCTCTGCAAAACAGCATCAGTTCTATGAGATAACTGTTGTCCACTAAAGTTTCTCTAACCCTGTGAGGGTTTCTAGTCCCTCTACTCCCAGTTTACCGTCTAAACCTGCAGAATAAAACAGGAGCT